>NC_087202.1:90510671-90778171 GCF_015104395.2 Macrobrachium nipponense | reverse complement strand
ATTGGCGCTCCGCGGAATATGGGCTTCAAGTTTGCCGTAGTATTTTAAAATACAATAATATGAGAATACATACAATATTCTTGGATACAGTGAAATAATGTATAACTTTTTAAAGGATTTATGGAAAAGATGCGTAATTAATAAAATAACACAATGCATTTTTCGGAACTGGCGGACAAGAACGAACATGAATAACCATCCCCTTACAACGTGGAGCCTAGTTACAAAGGCTGCCTTAATTTGTATCTTATTTCTGTACAAAAATGAAAAATACCTTTACGCAATATATTTTCATACACATTTTAAACATAAAAGCATAAACATTTGAAAAATCGACACATCGATCGCTAAATTTGTACTTTTTTTTTTTTTTCTTCTTTTTTAACTATATTTTCGGAAGAGCGGCAGACGGCGGCATACAAGAACGAACTTGAAAAAAACATTGTAGTCGATAACTTGAAGGGGAGTTTCAAAAGCTGCCTTTTTATCATATTTCTGCACAGAAATAAAAATACCCTATTCGTAGTACATTTTCATACACATTTTAAACATAAAAGCATAAACATTTATAAAATCGACACATCGATCGCTAATTTGCACTTTTTTTAAATCGATATTTTCGGAAGAGCGGCAGGCGGCGGCTTACAAGAAAGAACATGAAAAAACATCGTATTTGATAACGAGAACGGCTATTTCAAAAGCTGCCTTTGTATCATATTTCTGTACAGAAATAAAAATGCCTTTCACGTAATACATTTTCATACACATTTTAAACAAAAGCATGAACATTTATGAATCGACATCGTAGTCGATAAAACTTGAAGCGGAGTTTCAAAAGCTGCCTTTTTATCATATTTCTGCACAGAAATAAAAATACCTATTCGTAGACATTTTCATACACATTTTAAACATAAAAGCATAAACATTTATAAAATCGACACATCGATCGCTAATTTGCACTTTTTTTAAATCGATATTTTCGGAAGAGCGCCAGGCGGCGGCTTACAAGAAAGAACATGAAAAAACATCGTATTTGATAACGTGAAGGGCAGTTTCAAAAGCTGCCTTTGTATCATATTTCTGTACAGAAATAATAATGCCTTTCACGTAATACATTTTCATACCACCTTTTAAACAAAAGCATGAACATTTATGAATCGACACATACATAGCTAAATTTGCACTTATGTAACTCTATATTTTCTTTGGCATAGAACAGCGTCAGAGACATATATTTTACCCTAATACCTACGTAATAACTCTCCATAAAATTTGTTTAATATAATTTGCATAAACCTTTCTGGTCTGAACGGCATTTTCTACATATGTATGAACTCGTTAGACAACGGCGCTAGCGGCGCTTGTTAACTGAAATTTGTGCCATAAAGATACCTTTAAATGCTTATTTTTTTTTTAATGAATATTTTTGACGACCGCCGTAAAACCGATTCGCCGTTGAGTGATTGCGCCGTTAAACCGCGGGCCGCTGTATAATATATATATATATATATATATATACTATATATATATATAATATATTATATATATATATATATAATATATATATATATTATATATATATATATATATATATATATTATACATGTATGTATATATATGTATACATATGTGTATATGTATGATTATTATATATATGTGTATACATGTGTATGTGTATGTATAAGTAATATATATATATATATAATATATATATATATATATATATATATATATATATATATATATATATATATATATATATAGTAGGCGCCGGAAAGTCTTTACACCCCAGTGCAATTTAGGCAAACGCATACACACGCGCACCTTTTTCGACCTGTAAAGGAATGCAAAAATTTAGTTAAGATATTGAAATGGTGTGTCAGTTTACCTTAGACTTTATAGTATGTGGTAGCACCAAATTTGTTCTCTTTAGCTGCCTTCAGCCATCAGGGAACACTTTCAATAAGGTGCTGACAGATCTCTGGTTCGATACTGTTCCAAGCAGCGATGATGGCGGCTTTGAGTTTCTCAATATTGGAGCAGTCAACCTTCTGCAAACGTTGTTTAATGATCGACCACAGATTCTCAATGGGACTAAAATCAGGGGAATTAGGGGGCCAGTCACTTAAAAGCTCTACACCAAAACCCTGCAATCAGTTCCTAATCAATGGCGTTGTGTGGCACCGTGTGCCGTCTTGCTGAAGAATTGAAGCAATGGACACAAAAGCAGAATGGGTCATGAGAGAATTTGAGATGCTTCGTTAGGGATCTCAGTTCGGGTCTAGTCACAAGGTGAATGGATCCCGAAGAAATGTGTGAAACCAGAGTAAACAGTTTTGTCAGGAAAAGTCGACGAAAACAGAATCATATGAAAAGTAAGGCATACAAAATACGAGGTCTGACTGTACCTATTTAAGGTAGAAATCCGAGGTCTGACTGTACCTATTAAAGGTAGAAATCTGAAATCTGACTGTACCTATTAAAGGTAGAAATCTGAGGTCTGACTGTACCTATTAAAGGTAAAGTGAAATTATACAAAATAACTTTTAAAAAATTCTATAAAAAAAAATAACATGCCATATAAAAATAATGAAACATTAAAATACCTGGTATGGTGCCTCTTCTGAACAACAATAAATGTAATGGCTGGCTGGTAATCTGCCTGAAGTTCTGTGCAAGCTTTTCGCATTTCCTTTAACTCAAATGACAAAACTTCCAAAAACTGCGACTCACTCACTCCATCCCGATACATGACAATTCTTTCTGGCTTTCGTTTTGTGAATCGGTAGAAGGCTTTTAGTAGGTTTCTGAAAATAGAAAAGAAAATTCATGGTACAGTAACAGGGCACAGATGAAGATCTTGATCAAGTGTTAATAGTGCAAAAACTATTTGCAACATAAAGGTGTGGAGAGAATTCAAATGATCTACACTTATAACTTGAATAATTTTTGTAATTACATACAGTCGACTCTCGGCTATTTGCAGTTCAGAATTCACGGCTACACCTATTTGCGCAGTTTCATGTTTTTTCCATAACTAAATACATTTTCTATGATAAAAATTATTTTCTAATTTTCAAATATTAATATTATAGTAAACAGCAACTATCAATAAATTTTTATTTTCAAGGCATATCAATTATTAACCCCAACGGTCTGGGCTAATATATGCTAATCCATACTCCATGACCAGGCTAAATTTTAGGATGGCCAATCATTGGAAAGAGGAAGATATGGGATCACATGGTGTAAGAAAAAAAAAATCTACAAAAAAGTCTACCTTCTTCCATGGGAAGTTGTAAGTGAATATTTTCCACTCCTTGCAGGCCTCTTTTTCCTTATGACAGTCCCACCCTTTGTAGGCTTCTTTTTCCCTATGACAGTCTCGCCCCTTGCAGGCCTTTTTTCCCTATGACTGTCTCACCCGTTGCAGGCCTCTTTTTTTCCCTATGACAGTCGTAAAAATTATGCTAATTTTACAAAGTTAAAAGCATAATTTCTAATATTTTTCTCATTTTGTCCAGTTTAAATTACAGCTCAAACAATATCATAAAAGTAAGAAATAAAACTGGGAACAAATTCCTAGCATATTTATTGTAAAATATTTACACAATATCATAAAAGTAAGAAATAAAACTGAGAACAAATTCCTAGCATATTTATTGTAAAATATTTACACAATATCATAAAAGTAAGAAATAAAACTGAGAACAAATTCCTAGCATATTTATTGTAAAATATTTACAACACATCATTGGATGGGAATTTGCGATGACATTCACCCTTACTACCTCAGGAAGCCTGAAGGCTTCTCAGCTCACTCACTCTCTTATAGGGTGATATGAAGAGTCGCCAATAGTGATATATGGAACTAGGAACATTTTTCCTGCAAAAACCGTTCAAACTGTATGGCGCCAAATCTTGATCATATATCTACAATAGCTGTCCACTGCCCTGAACCTATATTTGATCATGTATATATGACACCAAAGCTGTGGGGATGAAGGTACTGTATACAGTACTACTGAAATTCCCAGTATTTGCCAATGTACTGTACAAAGGAAATGGGTCTGCTTCAATACTGCACAAGAGAAAATGGTTGTACTTGTAACTAGGGGTCACTTGAATAGTTTTCATACTTAACTGTACCACATTTTTTTTTAAAGGTGTTTAAAGATGACTTTGAAATGAGTTTTAAAGGTATTTTAAGATGACTTTGAAATTATATAAGTGTTTTACATAATTATAATTTAAGGTATATTCTGTGTGAGATGATAGTTTAAGGACCTTAGAGAAAATGAATGTACTTGAAAACATGTCCTTACTCCTAAAGTGAGCTTCAAGCCCTTACTCCTAAGTAAGCTAAGTACAGTTCAGTCCCAAAAATTGCATGATCGGATTGTGCGATTCCCCTTTTATGTGGTCGTTAGTTCTCAAAAATAGATTTTCTGTATCTGCAAGGCTGTTCAAAGTCTGCGAGTCAGGCACCGCAAACATATAAAATCTATTGTCTTTTCAAGTATTTTGGGGGGTGGGTACACTGGTATCTGAGAGTTAAATACGAAGGAAAGACCAACTTCCATTTTAGCAGCAGTCGACAAATTGAAATCCGTCATTGCTGAACATATAGTAGGAATTTTTTTGTCTAGGTTAAATTTAAACTTTACAAGAAACTGTCATTTTAAGTTGAATTTTGAATTTATATAAATTCTTTGAAAGAAATTGTAATTTCATATCAAATTCTGAATTTTCATCAGTTCTTTTTTATCATAGAATAAATTTAGATGAAAACGATTACTGTGGTACCTCGTTTCTCAAACATTTTTTGTCAAACTTTCCATTTTTCGAACAAAATTTTCAAGAAAATTTTGTATCTTTTGACGAACGAATGCTCGTACTTCAAACTGACTGATTATCCAGTTTATACTTTTATTCGACGGCCTACCGGGTCTTACAAGTTAAACTGTATTCATTTTTTTTTTTACAATATATAGTACAATGATAACAATATTCGTCAAATTAAAAAAAATATAAAGTATTTAATATAAAATTTAGCTTACAATATAACATTTAGCATAAAAGATGTATAAAATTGTACGTAACCGAGGTGACGTCACCCCCTCGCTGACTTGAGCCTGAACGAGGGAGCATTGATATGTTGAGGAGAGAAGGAGAAGAGAGTTAAAATATTACTGTATATATGTATATAAAAGCAATAGCAATTCACATAAAAAGGGAATTTCCAAATAAATTTAACGTAATGATAAAATATGAAAATAATTAAATGCAATACAGAAAAAAGTCTTAATTAAGCCAGTGTTCGGTGCGCTGAGTGAGACGGTCTATTTGAACAATATTAACAAAATAGTAAATGAAAGAACAAAGCTTTTTCACAATAAAATTTAGCACAAATGATTAACAAAATCATTCATCATTGCGGTGATACACAGATAACTTGAGGTAGAGGGAGGGAGTGTTTATATTTTTGAGGAATGATGAATTAATGATTTAAAGTTATTGTACGTCATGGTATTGTTGAGGAGAGAAGAAACAATAAAACCTTTACTTTAATATTTAAGTAAAAGCAGTACCAATTAATATAAAAAATAAAATTTTTTACAACACGGGGGACGTGATGTCCAGCATTATTACAGCCGCATCGCCAAGGGAACACCGTGCAGCATCATCACAGCCAACAAGACGTTCCAGCAGAATAACCAGCAGGAATTCGAACAACAACGGAATCACCTAGTTGGGCTGTTGAGCGCTTCCTTCATTTGTGTTCGTCACAGTGGAATAATTGTCCTATTCAGAAGTTTACTTCGAAAGATTTTTAAATTCATAATGTTCACTTTGCTGAGGATGAACCTGGTGCAGGGTTCGAAAGCTATTATCATTAAACACTTTATATACTTCACATGCGATATTATTGTGGACCTGCAATCAAATATAACAATGATAAAATATGAGAACAATCAATGCAATACAGAAAAAAAATATAAAATAAAAAGTCTCAATTCAGCCAGTGTTTCGTGCGCCAAGTGAGCCGGTCTACTAGTTGATCAATATTAACTAAAGAGTAAATGAAATAACAAAGCTTTTTACAATAAAATTTAATGCAAATGAGTAACAAAATCATTCGTCACTGCGGTGATACACAACTAGCTTGAGGTAGAGGGAGGGAATGTATATATTTTTGAAGAATAATGAATGAATGATTTCAAGTTATAATGCGTCGTGGTATTGTTGAGGAGAGAAGAAACAGTCAAATTTTTACTATGAATATGTAAGTAAAAGCAGTATCAAATCACATAAAATGACAAACTTTCTAAGACAATTTGTATTTTTCATAGCTACAAACCTGAGGTCTTAACATTAAGATAATTTCTAGCGCCTTGCTGGATCCAGTAAAAAAGCACATGAAAGCAAGGAATCTTGCGGTATCTGGCAACGCATGCGTAGATCGGGTGAAGAGTGGTCAAACACCGATCATCTACTTGAGTCTTTCCCAACTCAGGATGACTTAACAAAAAGAGGGGTGGCTAGAGGCGGGCAGTATATGTTAAGACCTCAGGTTTGTAGCTATGAAAAATACAAAATGTCTTAGAAAATTTGTCATTTGTTCATACGTGAACAAACCCTCGGTCTTAACAATAGGATAGACTCATACTTGGAGGGAGGTATAAGACATCCTAGACCAGCTGGGGGCCTACCCGCCAGTTCAGCTCTCAAAAGAAATAGTTCTCAGAGAGGGATTGAAGCCTGTTGAGAAGCTAGATACACTAAAATCTAACCACTCAGAACCTGAGTGATGTACAATGATATATGGGATAACCATTATATAGGGAACCAAAGAGAAACTTTGACTGTCCAAAAATAAACCAGGGCACTAGGGTTTGTAGTACTCCCGACTCCTCCTTGCTCAGGAGCGGAGCCCATGGTACTAAATAGTGGGTAAGATATTGTGTATACTGCACGACCACACTACCTGTATGACTACCTCACTCACCTGCATCAGACCAGTCCAGCAAATGACGTGTCAATTCCTTAAACCGCCCGAAGGAAGAAGGAAAGGTACAAGAGAAAGGAGGCCAACCAACTCACTCATTCTCTCATCCACACAATCATCTTAGGTAAGATACAAAACTGCCCCATTAAGGGCAACTATGAGTTACACAACCTGTTGGGCAGCCACCACAGGACCCAGGGAAAATGTGTCCATAGATCTGTGGGCAACATCCTTAAGATAGAAGGAGGTGAACGTGGACTGGCGTAACCAAGTAGTACCAGCGCTCAGCACTCTAGGTACAGCCAAGTTCTTTTCAAGTATGCCTGTCTGATGGCTTCCCGTATCCAAAAAAGAGATAGTATTCTTAGACACCTCTTTCTTTGTACAGCCTGTACTGACAAAAAGTCTGCGGCAGCCTGGTCTACGGTGCCGAGTCCTTCTAAGATAGTAACGCAGGGCCCAGACAGGGCACAACAAAAGCTCTTGAGCATCACCACCCACAAAGTCAGTCAGTGATGGAATGGAAAACGAAGCGAACCTGTCGTCATGCACCAAGGGATTTTGGGTCGTGACCACGAATTCCGGAACAAATTCGAAGGACACTTACTTCCAAACCCTGGTGTGCTTCAACTCATAACTCAGACTGTGGAGCTCTCCTACCCTTTTGGAAGATGCCAAAACCAAAAGGAAAACTGTCTTGAGCGTCAGGTTCCTATCAGATGAGCTTTGCAAGGGCTCATATGGACTCTTAGTCAAGCTCTTAAGCACCAAGGACACATCCCACGTTGGGGGCTTGAGCTCTCTAGGAGAAGAAGACTGCTCAAACCCTTCAACTAGCAGGGAAAGTTCCCAGGAGGAGATGTCGATACCCTTCAGGCATAACAGCAAAATCAGAGCCGCCCTGTAGCCTCTAATAGCAGACACGGACAAACTTTTCTTATCTCTGAGGAGGAAGGTTAAAAGTCTGCTATTCGCTGAATAGAGGTCACGAGTGGAGAAAAACCCCGTTTACAACACCAATCACAGTAATCGCCCATTTGCCTTGGTAAACTGCGGAGGTTGACTTCCTAAGACTGCTGGGCATGTGCCCAGCTGATTTCTGAGAAAAGCCTCTATCTCGGAGGAGATAGTCGATAGCCTCCAACCATGAAGAGACAGGGATTCTACTGACTGGTGGAACCTTTCTGCATGGGGCTGACACAGGAGATGCCGCCACGGAGGAATCTCCGACAACAATGATAGCGAATCTGGAAACCATTCCGGCTGAGGCCACAGAGGGGCTACCAGAGTCATTCTGAGACCCTGTGAACCCAACAGCCTGTTCAGAACCTGACGGATCAAACAAAACAGAGGAAAGGCATACACCTCCAGGTTGTCCCAGGGATGTTGGAATGCGTCTTCTACCAATGCCAAGGGATCTGGGACCACTGAACAGAACACCTCCAGCTTCCTGTTGTAAAGTGTCTCAAAAAGGTCCAGCATGGGTCTCCCCCAAATCTGGAAAAGCCTGTCCGCCACTTGATGAAGGGACCTCTCTGTGCCTAAGATCTGATCTTAGGGACTAAGTTTGTCTGCAACCACATTCCACTTCCCTGGGATATACCTGGCTGAGAGCTCTACCGAATTGCTGATTGCCCACTGGTGAGGCTCGACGGTCAAGGCATGAAGTTGCTGAGAAACTAGGCCTCCCTGTTTGTTCACGTAGGCTACCACCGTGGTGTTGTCCAACATGAGAATGACAGAGTGACCCTCTACCATCCCCCGAAACACCTTCAGACCCAGGAAAGCCGCCTTCAACTCCAAGACGTTGATATGCTGCTGCTTGTCCTCAAAACCCCAAACCCCCGAAGCGATGAGGCCGCCTAAGTGCGCGCCCCAACCTGCGAGGGAGGCGTCCGAGAAGAGAAGGAAGTCCGGAGGGAGAGAACGCAGAGGGACGCCCTTCAATAGATTCTGGTCGTCCAACCACCAACGAAGGTTTTCTCTCACTTTCAAAGACAGTGGGACAATAAACAGGGGAGAGTCCCCCGCTGGAGACCAGAATTCCCCTAGTCTCCATTGCAGAGACCGAAGATGAAGACGCTCATGAGTGAACAGCTTCTCCAGGGATGATAACACTCCCAGAAGAACCTGCCACTGATGAGCTGACTGATACGACTTTGAAAGGAAGTTGCGCGCCACAGCCCGCAACTTCTCCAATCTCTGATCCGACGGGAAAACTCTTGCCCCTGTCGTATCAATGACCATGCCCAGGTAGAGAATCCTCTGAGTGGGTACGAGGTTCGACTTTTCCTGGTTGACTAATATGCCCAGGTCCAGGCAGAACTGAAGAAGACGATCCCTGTCTTACAGCAGCTTCTCCCTGGAAACTGCCAAGACTAACCAATTGCCGAGGTATCTCAGCAAATGGATCCCCTGAGCATGGGCCCAACTTGACACAAGAGAGAAGACCCTTGTGAACACTTGAGGAGCTGTCGTCAACCCAAAGCACAAGACTTTGAACTCGAAGATCTTGTCCGCCAGAGAGAAGCGAAGGAACTTCCTGGACGTGGGATGAACAGGGATTTGGAAGTATGTGTCCTGCAAGTCTATTGACAGCATGAAGTCGCCTTCCCTCACGGCTGCCAACACCGAGGGGGGGTCTCCATCTTGAACCGTGTCTTCCTGATGAAACGATTCAAGGTGGATAAGTCGATCACAGGCCTCCATCCTCACGACGTCTTGGGCACCAAGAAGATGTGACTGTAAAACCCCGGGGACGGACGCACTACTTCCGCTATCGCATCCTTGTCCAGCATTTTCTGCACTTCCTCCTGAAGAGCCAAGAACTTTAGAGAATCTGGGGGATACGTCTTCCAGAGCTGCGGCTTGTCCAACAGAGGAGGAGTGAAGTCGAATGGCAAGAGGTATCCCACCCGAAGGACATCTACCACCCACTTCTCCGCCCCATAACCCTGCCACTTGGCCCAATGGCCAGCCAGGCACCCCACCATCCGTGGCGCAGGAGAGGGAGAGGCGCCCAACCTACCGACGGCCACTTTGACCTCTGCCCCTGGGCTGGGGCCTCTTCTTGGTTTAAGAGAAAGAGAGCGAAAGGGGCGCTGATCCTGAGACTTGGGCTGTGTCAAACGGGAAGGCACTGCCAAACTCGAGGTCCTCAATGGCCTACCAGGCAACGATCTCCTGGAGTGCTGCTGAACCGGGGGCGGAGGGGGGCCAGACGTCTCCGGGGGCGGGACTCTGATTTAGACATGGCTTGGTGCATCAGTCGGTCCTTGGTGTCAGCCCGACATCGGTCTATCGCATTTTCGAGTTCTGTCCGTGGAAACAAAAATTGAGACTCCAACAGATCACCGTTCCTCAAGGCCAGCAAAGACTCGGTGTCGAGCGACCTCTCCATCCTAGACAAAGCTGCGTCCCTCCTATCCAGAAGAAGATTAGCCCATAAATTGGCACTGAGGTGAGCCAAATAAGAACATGCCTTGGCCCCCGGACTGCAAAAGACTGGCAAGCGAGGCGGCACTCACCAACCCATCAGGGACCTGAAAGAAGCTATCTTGGCAATCACCACAGACCAGAGGTCCAGCCAAGAAACCGTCTGCAACATGGAAGCCGCCGTAGGTTCCAAAGCTAAGGCGTCTTGCAGAGATAAGGACAGAGCCACTGACCTCACCTGTTCCAAAGTCAAACCTGGCTTCAGGCGAATGACATCTGGGTTAAGGTGGCGTGGAGCCTCTAGAGCGAAGTGAACCGTCCCGGTCAGAAACAGAAGCTTTAACCTTCTGCAAGACTGACTGAACGTGCCCTGACAACGGCAGCTGGAGAGATGATTTGGGGTCCTAAGAAGCTCCCACCAACGCTTCCAAGCAAGGAGGAGTGTAAGACGACCGAGCCTGAGTCCTACCATAATGATAAAACATGAAAACAAATGAAATACAACATTTTTTTTTTAAAAAGCTTGCTTGAGTCAGTGTTCAAAGCGCAGAGTGAGACGACGACGACGAGAGAGAGAGAGAGAGAGAGAGAGAGAGAGAGAGAGAGAGAGAGAGAGAGGAACAGCTCTGCTTCCCACTGACTTATAAACTGATCTGGGATGATAATTCGCCCATTTCTTTCACTTACACTCGATCTGCCCAAATCACTTTTATTTTTGTTATGGTACAATACCAATCTAGTGACAATGGCTTTTGACAAATTTTTACTACTGTAAAAGTAACTCAGCTCTGTAATAGTAACTCAGCTCTGTAATAAACAAACTGGCTCCGCTTTCAGCTTCTGCATGCCTTCGATTGTTTGTTGAAATGACTTCCTTGTGAAAAGTTATTTTATCTCTCTTTCCTTTTCTTGCATTCTTGACTTATTGCTTATTTGTTTGCAAAACCCTCATGCTTGTTTTTTAAAGGAAATTACTGTATCGTACAGCACACTTGCACCCAGTGGTAGCAGTGTTACGTGTTCATCATCCTGGGTGTAATTTTAACTTTTATAAGTTATTAAAACCTTCTTAATGTTTTATTTATCCATAGGAACAATTTCATATTAGAAAAAATTACAGTATAGTAAATAGAAAGTATTGAAAATGGGTAATATAAAAAAAAAAGTTTGACTGGTTAAGTTGCCGTTTGCCTAGGCCCTAAAGGAATTATTCCCATAAGGTATGTGTATTAAAATCTACGATTTTCCAGTTCTGCGAGGCCATGGATTGACCAAATTCTTGCATAATTGGGGACCATACATATCAACACAAAAATCCCTATAAAAATTTTTGGGACTTAAAATTATAATTTAAATACACCTTAAATAATTCTTAATTATATATTCTACCGAAACATCACACCAGCATAAAATATAACTATTTATACAGGACCTTCAACCTTAAATTTACAAAAAGAAATTATCATTCAATGAAATACTTCACACATCCTATCTAATAACAGCTATATCATAAACTGAGAAGAGGTGTACAAAAACAACTGTCAAGAAATGGAAAATGCCTAATACTTACTTGGTCATTTCACGGATTTTCTGGATCATTTCTGTGCGATGCATCTGATGTCTCACTTCTACAGCATATTTTGAAGCATACCTGTCCAATGAGCCAAGTACTGCTGCTAATGATGGTGTAACCTTATCACCAGCTTGAGGATGATTTACATCTGCTCCCATTATCATTACAGGAGTTGTGAAAACCTGGTGGCAGCACAAAAAGGATAAGTTAGAAGGAATGGAATCAAAACCTCAATGCAGCAGGCAAGAAATGGAAAACACTTAGGAAATTACTGGAGAGAAAATACAAGAAAGGGATGCTAGTACATGAAAAAGAAGTAAAAGTTTGGGAGAAAATAATAGTGGAATGCTTGAGGCAGTATTTCAAAAATCATCTGAAGTAAAAGAATATAACCTAGATGTTGCTGTTGGAAATACCATATATACTCGCATATCATGCGACTTTTGAAGCCCTAATTTTGGAGATAATTTTAAGGGGGTCACATCTTACATGAGGGATAAAATTTGAGTATGTGATAATCACATACAGTATTAGTATCATATGATAAAATACATACATAATAGATATGATGTGATAATCACATACAGTATTAGTATCATATGATAAAATACATACATAATAGATATGCATCTTTTCCATGGATATTTTAAAAAGTTTTGTTTTACTTCACTGCATCCAATAATATTATATGTATTTTCATATTACTATTTGTTTGTATTATAAAATACAAAAAATGCAATCAATGTTATATTTTGGAAATCAGCTGAGGGTGATTGCAAATTAAGTTTGTTATGCTGTGTTGAACTCAAATCAGAGTGACTTCCTTGCCTTTAGTTAGCGCAAATGAACCTCAAGATACTCCTATTTTTATGAGACAAGGTTATTTTACATTATACAAAGTGTTGTCAAGTGGAAATATAACTTGAAAACATATCGTTTGTGAACGAAATTTAGTTATTATTTCATTAGTAGATGTCGCTGAGGGCATGTTTAATGTGTAAACAAAAATTAACATACCGTTCGATATTTTCACTTTATCTCATCAGAATACTACGACCTTCACGTATTTATCTTTTATTGGAGTGAAAATAGTTTGCGAAAGTTTTATCAACATTGCCGATGCAAAATAATAGTCGTTATCGTATCAACATTCTTTCCTCAACTTCAGCTAAAACTTACAGATTAAGTTTAGCAGTATACACCACCCTTGCCGATCTTTTATCCATAGCAAGTAAGGCTATAATACTATTACGTATCGTGCATCAGCAACAAGGATATAACTCCTGTAAACTTATGCCATCAAACACAACCGCAGATAAAATTGAGAGAAAATGATTTTGATCAAAATTTCAGGTCTTGAAAGAACACATTTTACTGTTGTTTTCACGCCGATAAAAGATAAGTAATGTAACGGTAAAGTTCGTACTACGATGAAATAAAGTGAAAATAGTGAAAGGAATCACATAATATTTTTACACAATAAACATGCCCACAACACTTAATATTTTGACTTAAAAACACGCTGTATAATGACAAATTACCTTGTCTCATATAAGTAGAGTATCTAGATATTTTACACTAACTAGAAGAAAGGCAATTCGCTCCGAAATGAGTTAAATATGGAGAAATAAACTCATATTCGCCATCAGCTGAATTCCAAAAAAAACAATGACCGCTTTGTTAGTATTTTATGCAACAATAATATGAGAATACATACAATATTATTGGATACTGTAATGTATAACTTTTTAAAGAATCAGAAAAGATGCACATTCATTGTGTATATTTCGTAAATATACGTAGCCGTTAGCAGCCTGACATCGCTCAATTAGGTATGTCGATGTCGGTCAGAATCCGATTCCCGTTTCATGTCCAATTCGTTATCTTTTTTATTTATTTATTTTTTTTTTTGCTATGTCATTGTCAGAATGCATTGAAACTCCAAAATTGGCTTATATTAATAAATTACTAAATTATATCATATAATATGTAGTATACAGTATACTGAAGGCTAGGCTACTGTATTTGTATATATACGATATATGTACCACGATATCATCATCGTCGTATAGGCAAGGCTAACTTGTTAAATGTTATTCAATTTCTCCTAGTACTGAATCATCATAAGCCAATGTGCATTGACCCTGGAGAATTAGCTGAAATTAATGCTGTGTAGTGTAGGCTAGGCTACCCTATATGTAAAGATGGTACTGATTACCCTAGTCTAGGCTACGCTAGCGTAATATTCTTATGGTAAATTAACATGGGCCGACTTACACCCAAATCGATTTATGACTGGTTGTTCGTAACCAATTGTGGTAGTAAGTCGACTACTACCTGTAATGTAAAAATATATCAGTCCTATTCTCATTAACGTCATTTGTAACGTAACTATGGTAATTTTTTACTATTGTACGATGTTTAAAAGGCAAGCAAAAAGGCTGTTTTTATCGGATTGGTTGTTGACAGCAAATCAGCTGTTTCTGGCTGTATGCCTTTTCCAGACAAGTATATCATTACTACCGATACTTTTTGCATTCTCTTTTATGCATTTTCCAAACAAGTATATCATTACTACCGATACTTTTTGCATTCTCTTTTACTTTTTTAAACTTAACTAGATGACGGGATAGATTAAGAAATGGAGGAAAAGGGGTTAACGTAACTAAGAAATTGAATAGATAATGAGGAGGAAAAGAGGTTAGTCTATTGTTAATTTTTGGTCTCGTAAATTTAACTCGCATGATACGTGAGATACGTGATAAAATAATTTTTTGAGGGAGAAAATTTAAGGGTCGCATGATATGCGAGATTGAGTGTTTGCGAGTATATACGGTACATAAAGAAGAAAACCACAAGGAAGACGGATTAACAAGCATAGGAGAACCAGAAACCAATGAGTTGACCATAATATGAGTCCCATTAGATAAAGGAACAAAAACAAATAATAAATTGCTGAAGGAAAAGATGAACTAGATTGTTTAAATCAGTACAGTGGGACCTCAACTTAATGGGCAGTTGGGGGTCTGCCATTCTGGTATGTAAAACCAAAAATCTAAAAGTTACACATACTATTGGAAAAAAATTCAACACAATACAGTGCCCTGGAGCAACTTTAGCTTCTAGGAACAGCTATTCCACATAAAACAACTAATATTTTGACATTTTTATAAAGTCTGCAATATTAGCATTTCCCGACGTATTCAGTTTCAGATATATACCTACAAAATGAATTGTTTCTAAACATACCAAAAATACAGTATGTATTGTACAGTTTAACTTTAGGGGCATGCTGACCACAGATTTTTGAGGATATTGATTGTTAGTTATTGATGAATTTGGACTAATGTTTAAATAAATGTCACTTAAGGTATTATTGACAAAATAAATATATATACAGGCAGTCCCCGCGTTACGACGGGGGTTCCGTTCTTGAGACAAAATTAATATATATACAGGCAGTCCCCGGGTTACGACGGGGGTTCCATTCTTGAGACGTGTTGTAACCCGAAAATCATCGTAAGCCGGAACATCATAAAAAATACTAAGAAAACCTTACTTATAATGCTTTGGGTGCATTGAAAACTATGTAAACTGCATTCTAATTGCATTTTTCATAAAAAAACCTTCAAATAAAAAAGCGCCTTAACCTCGGAACGTCATAGGCCGAACCCGACGTAACCCGGGGACTGCCTGTATATATATTTTTTCAGATATTTCTTCACCACATTTACTGGCTTATGAGCGGCACTGACCAAAATTTTGCCGTAAAATTTCTGAATGACTTTTAGATGGAAGTGAGAAATATACTTTACTTCCTACTCAAATATACATTATTACAATAAAAAAAATGACTCTTAACAAATATCAGAGTACAGAGTTAATAGTACAGCAATATGAGAGAGAGAGAGAGAGAGAGAGAGAGAGAGAGAGAGAGAGAGAAACTGTGGTTTTTACACTTAAGCCTAGGCACAGTTTAAACATATTTTTTAAGTAAAATATTTCACTGATATTTTTGCTGTTGTTTTTTTATTAGAGAGGAGAGAGAGAGAGAGAGAGAGAGAGAGAGAGAGAGAGAGAGAGAGAGAGAGAGAGAGAGAGAGAGAGAGAGAGAGAGAGAGAGAGAATGGGCACCATGGGCTTGGACGGTAATGTTAGGCAATTGCCCCATGTTTATATGAAATTCAGATTTAAATATGTTTTACAGTGATTACAAACATCAACAGTGATGAAAACTAATAAAATATTCTCTTGTGTACTGTTATAACACGTATCACAATCATAGTCAGGTAAACTTGAAAAGAATTATGGTAAAAAAATTTTTTTTTTTTTTTTTTAATCTTTAAGGTACAATAACAGGTATTTTCATATTTTCATTAAAAGGATGTGTACAGTATGGTGCTGACATGAGAGAGAGAGAGAGAGAGAGAGAGAGAGAGGAGAGAGAGAGAGAGAGAGAGAGAGAGAGAGAAAATGATAAGATATTATTTACTTTACTAATTACGGTACTGTACTATAACGTTAACCCTCTTACGCCAAAGGGGTATAATAAAAATCATCTCCCGTATGCAGACGGGGTCTCGATGTGAGCGCTGAAGCGCGAAAAATATTTTTTTCAAAAAATCACAGTGCGCTTAGTTTCTAAGATTAAGAGTTCATTTTTGGCTCCTTTTTTTGTCATTGCCTGAAGTTTAGTATGCAACCATCAGAAATTAAAAAAAAAAAAAAAAATCATTATCATATATAAATAATGCGATATATAATAGCGCAAAAACGAAATTTCATATATAATTGTATTCATATTGCGCTGTGAGCAAAACAGTTAAAGCTAGCGAGTTAATTTTTTTTTTTGTATTGTACACTAAATTGCGATCCTTTTGGTATATAACACATTGTAAAACAATCAAAGCAACACAGAGAAAATATTATCACAAAATGATGCACGAATTCGTAACGCACGGACGTAAAAAATGTTTTTTTTTTCTAAAGTTCACCATAAATCTAAATATTGTTCTAGAGACTTCCAATTTGTTTCAAAATGAAGATAAATGATTGAATATTTCTATACTGTAAGAGTTTTAGCTTACAATTGCATTTTTCGACCATTTCGGACAAGTTAAAGTTGACCAAATGTCAAATTTTTTTTATAAATATTTTTTATATGCAAATATTTCGAAAATGAGAAAAGCTACAACCTTCAAATATTTTTAGTTTTATTCTACATGAAATTGCGCACATTTTCATATACAAAACTCTATGAAAATGATATTGTTATGATACAATAAAGTTTTATACATACTTACCTGGCAGATATATACTTAGCTATTGACTCCATCGCACCGACAGAATTTCGAATTTCGCGTACACGCTACAGGTAGGTCAGGTGATCAACTGCGCTGCGTTTTCCATCATATTTTTCTAAACCATCTGTCTCCTGAGGGGAGGATGGTTGGGCATTAATTGTATATATATGCCAGGTAAAGTATGTATAAAACTTTATTGTATCATAACAATATCATTTTTATACATTCAACTTACCGTCAGATATATACTTAGCTGATTCACACATTGGAGAGGGTAAAAGACAGCTAATAACTGATTTAAACAGAAATCACAAACATTCGTTGTAGGTAATAATTAAATAAAACCTTGGTTCCTACTGTTTTAGACTGAAGACTTCATGATTAATAACCAGGTAGTCTGCTTAGTCTCAAGAGCCTAGCGAGAATTGATCTATTGCTAAGAGTTCTTGTAGGTCTGCCAAGGGGTCTATCCACTTACTTGGCCGATCCTAGGTTAAGGCTATGTCAAAGGGTTTCCATCCCCTTATATGAAACAAAGTACCTTTTTTTCTAGGAGTTCACAAATACCGATCCCGATCACCTTAACCAATAACCATGTTTATTCTAAGATTGCAAGGAATCATCCCCTAACCCCTTGCAACAACCAAAACAAAAAAACCCAAACACAATTATCTCACATATCACTTAATTACGAACCATATAAATTCAAAATTTAAATTTTTTTGTACAACCCCGCTTTTAGACCCATTCAAGCCTCCTACAGGCAGGAAGCAACGGCCGCCTGTGCGACGTCAAGTGCTCATGCCAGCGAAAAACCGTGTACGTCTCAAAGGGAGGTTCATGCACAGATTTTTAGCAAAGCCTTTAGTACAACTCCGCTTATAAGGCACATTCGCAGTTCCTTACTTAACAAGGCAACGGCCGCCTGTGCGACATCCAGCCCTCATGTAAGAAGGACTTAGACCTAAATCAAAGGTAGTGTTTTCATAAACAAATTTTAATCTTTTCAGTTAAGGATCGTATGCATCTCTTTCCCAGCACTGTATCCGCAGACACAAAAGGACCAAAGAGAGAAGCACTTTTCATAGGTAATCCTAACATCTTTTAAGATAGTGAGATGCGAATACCGAATTGCATCTCCAATAGGTCGCATTAATAATATCCTTCCATAGACATATTCCTTCTGGCAGATAAATGACGTTGCCACAGCTCTTACCTCATGAGCTTTTTACTCGCAGTGACTTATAGGAATCGTCTGCACATACACTGTGAGCTTCCGTAATCACTTCTAACAAAATATTGACACGCATTTTTGGACATTGGGCCTTTTTCGTATCCGCACTGCGCACCATAAACTTTGTTTACATGCCCCGCAGCTCTTTCTTTCTTTTTAAGAGATAACTTAAGAGCTCTAACTGGGCATAAAGTTCTTTCAATTTTTCGTCTCCCACCAAAGTTGAAAGACTTTTTTCACTTCAAAACTCCTTGGCCAGGGTTTTGAAGGGTTTTCATTTTTTGCTAAAAATAAAGTTTGGAAAGCACAGATAGCCGCGTCTCTTTAAAACCCACTCGAGAATCTAGGGCATGGATTTCACTGATTCTCTTAGCGGTAGCTAAGGCTATGAGGAAAATACACTTTCTCGTCCAATCTCTGACGAGGCACGGTCGGAGGTTCAAAACTTTTCTGACGAGAGTAACTTGATACTACATCCAGGTTTCAGCTTGGAGAACTGAGGATATAGATTTAGAGTTTCAAAAACGATCTTATTAAATCGTGTAAATCTTTATCTTCTGGCCAATTCAATTCTCTATTTCTAAAACTGCTGAGAGCATGCTTCGGTATCCTCTTATGGTAGAAACTGAAAAATGAGCTTCCTCTCTAAGAAATAACAGAAAATCTGCTATATTGGTCACAGAGGTATCGGAGGAGGTCAGTTTATTCTTCCATCATCATCATCTGAACACATCCCACTTCGATTGGTATACCCGAATAGTTGACGACCTTTGGGCCCTAGCAATTGCTTTCGAAGCTTTGCTTGAAAAGCCTCTCGCTCTGACCAATCTTTCGATAGTCGAAAGGCAGTCAGAGCGAGAGGCGGGGAGTTTTGATGGTACCTTCTTCGAAGTGGGGGGTTGTTTTGAGAAGATTTTATCCTGTTTGGAAGAGATCTTTGGGTGGTCTACTGTCCTATTCCTGTACCTCTGTGAACCAATCTCGGATGGCCCAAAACGGGGCGATGAGTGATAGTCTCGTCCCTGTTGATGCTACGAATTTTTTTTCATCACTACTCCTAGCACTTGAATGGAGGGAAGGCGTAAGCGTCGAGTCCCGACCACTCCAGGTAGCATGCATCCACCGCTATCGCTCTCGTCTTCGACTGAGGAGCGAAGTTGTCTATCCTTTTTGAAAGGAATGTCCGCAATAAATCTATTTGTGGCCTTCCCCACAGGTTTCCACAGACTTTGACAAAACTTGCTCGTGTAATGTCCACTCCGTGGGGAGAATTTGGTTTGTTCTGCTGAGCCTGTCTGCTCTCACATTCTTTTCTCCTTTCACAAACCTGGTAAGGAGTGTGATGTTCCTCTCCTCTGTCCATAACAGCAGGTCCCTCGTTATCTCGTAAAGGAAGAACGAATGCGTCCCTCCTTGTTTTTTTATATAAGCCAACGCCGTGGTATTGTCTGCGTTGACTTGGATCACTTGATTCTTTACTTCTGATTCAAAGAATCTCAGAGCCAGGAACACTACATATAGTTTGTTTCTTTGGCTTTTATATGCCAGTCCTGTTCTCTCTCCCCCATCTGCCCGACACTTCTTTTGCCCCTAGAGTCGCTCCCCATCCCGGTGTCTCTGAAGCGTCTGAGAACAGGTAGTTTGGGCTCCGAACCTCTAGAGACACTCCCTCGTTCTTTTTTAGCGGAAGCAGCCACTTCAGGTGTTTCTTCGCTTCCATTGTACAGGAAAGTGTCCGACAGACGTCCTTCTTCCCGAAGTCCATCGATTGTTTTTATTTTTTGGAAGAATTGTAGTGGTCCGAAGATGAAGTCTTCCTAGGGACCCAAATTGTTTCTAGGGAAGAAAGAGTACCTAGAAGGCTTAGCCACTCTCTGGCTGAACTCTTTCTCTTTCTTTTAAAGAAAGGACGTGACTTTCTTTGCATCCCTCTCAAAATCCTTTCTTGGGACGGAAAAGCCCGTATCCGAGAATTCATCTGAATCCCCAAATAGACTAAGTCCTGACGGATCATCTGCGATTCCTCGAGATTCACCGAGTAGTCCTAATGAAATTCATCAACTCGAGTGTCTTCCGTAGATCCTCCCAAACATTGTTTCTGGATTTTTGCTCTTTTTAGCCAGTCGTCCCAGATAAAAGAGAGATGTTTATAACCCTCCGCCAGATGTAGCCACCTGGCCACGTTCCGCATCAGTACGTGAATACCTGCGGAGCGTGGAGAGGCCGAAGCACAAGGCCCTGAACTGAAATACCTTTTCCTTGTATCACGAACCTTTAGATACTTCTTTTCGACGATGGGTGAATAGGAACGTGAAAATAGGCATCCTGCAGGTCTAGAGAGAACCATCCAGTCTCCCTTTGCAGGGCTGAAAGCACCGAGGCAGAAGTCTCCATCGAGAAACTTTTCTTTTCTACATAACAAATTCAAGGAGCTCACATCCAAGACTGGTCTCCATCCCCCCGATGCTTTTGGGTACTAAAAAATAGGCGGTTGTAAAACCCCGGGGAGGAAGGATCCTGAACCCTCCTCTTTAGCTTCCTAGTCTTTTCATCGCTATCACCATCTTGAAAAGTGTCTCTCTCAGCACAGGGTCCTTGTACTTCGCCGACAGTTCCCTTTCGGAACTTTCGACAAAGGAGGTTTGTCCTGAAAGGGTATGATGTTAACCCTTTTCCAAGACTGCTAACGTCCAAGTCGCTTTCCTTAGTGCCCAGGCTCCTACAAATTTAAGTTTAGAAGTCTGGCCCCTACAGAAGTTTGGAGGATTTTTGCTGCTACTTTGTTTTCTTAAACCCGAAAGGAAGACCTTCCTCGCTTCTCTGTTCGTCTTCCTTTTTGTTTGGGGGTTTGAGAGGTGGAACCTCTCCGAAAGGGCACTACGGAGTACGACAGTCTTCTTAGCCACTGAAACCACTGGTCCCCTCGCTTTCTTGGTAGATTGAACCAAGAGATCTTGGTCGCTTTTTAAGCCAGCGACTTAACTTCGCAATATCCTTCACCAAGAAAGAAGGAAAAAGATACTCCGATTAGGGGGCATACAACAGGGCTGACCTCTGTGAAGGGGACCACGGCTTTTTTTGGTCAGGATGAACTAAACAACGATCTCTTCTTCACTACTCCCGCACCGAAAAGAAATGTCAATTCTCCTGAACCGTCCTTGACCGTTTTATCCATAACAGGATACTTATGTAGAACTTCGGGTTCCAAATCGTCAGGTTTCTTTCGCCTTTTTGGCCAGCACTCCAAGGGACCAATCCAAGAATTAAAAACCTCTAAAACATGAAAAAGTCCCTTAAGGTACTGATCCATTCCGACATGCTCCAATAAGCCTTCGCTGAATTCAATGCCTGCCTTCCTTGATGCTTCGACTAAGCTAGAAAAATCAGCTTCTGCTGAAGATGGTAGCATAAAGACCCCCATCGCTTCTTCCGTCTTATACCAAATTCCTTTTCTCCCTCAGAGTTTACAAGGAGGAGAGCAGAAAAACTGTTTTCTGAGCCTCCTTCTTCACATTCAACCATTTGTTTAAGATTGAAAGAGCTTTCTTCATTGAAATAGCTGTTTCCAATTTTGAAATACAAGGACGGACTAGGAGTTTTCGTACTCGAAAACAAAGATCTCGGAGAGGAGGAGCTGCTGGGCTTAGGGAATCTCCAAACTCGTTGAAGAAGTAAGACGCTAATACTTGTAATTGGATACGCCCTCATTATTCGGGGTTTCTTCCTCGACAAACGTCTTCCAACTCCATCATGGAAGGGAGAGTGCGTTCTTATATGGGAATCTTTTCCCCTTGGAGGAGATATACTCCTAGAAGGAGAGAGGCTAACCGATCTAGAAGCTCTCTCCTTCTATCCAATAATTTGGTCTCTTGAGATCTTGAAGTAGATGCCTTCGATGTACAAGGTTTTTTGTGAGTTCGATCCCCTTATCCTGAATCGGCTCTTCTTTGCAGGAGAATCGCTATCCGAAGATATTGCATGCCTCAATAAATATCTCCTCCTAGCAACTTCCAGCTCAACTTGCATTCCCTTTAATCAGCTGTTGCCTCGCGCCTGGTTGTCTCCTCGCGTGCGGCTGGCGCCTTGCGCCTGGCTGGCGCATCGCGCCTGGTTGGCGCTTCATGCTCGGTAGTTACTTCTAATACACCTTTCCTACTCGCCAAAAGGTAGTTCTTTATGCATAAATCCATCTTCTTGTCCTGATGTTGGTTTGCGCTTGACCAGATCCTCATGTCTGGCTGGCGCTTCTCTCCTAGCTGACGCTTCGCGCCTGGCTGGCGCCTCGCGTCTGGCTGGCGCCCTCGCGTCCGGTTGGCGCTTCCCGTTCGGTCTGGCGCTTTTTCGCCTGGTTTGTCCTCTCCACGAATTCGTACTGCTTCGTGGGTCTGTGAAAGACCGACTCTTCATCCGACGAGGAAAACTTCTTTCCTAGGAGGTTGATAGTAAGGTGTCCTCGATTTCTTCGGAAGATATTTATCCTTTCTTTCTGGGAGGATCTCTTGAAAGAACCCCGACCAGGGAAGCAATGGACTCCTGCATGTCTTTCAATATCTTAGTCGTTTCCTCTCTTTGATCTAAATGAGAGGATCCTTTCTCCATTCTCGACGACTTTAAGAGGGAGAAGGCAACTTTGCTATCTTATCCTACGTCGGGGAATCCTCTGAAAAACGTTCCGCACTCGAGTTAATCCCAGTCTCTTCCCAGATCCTCTTCAGGGGACGAGAATGATCTCCGCGATCTCCATCCTCTTTTGGGTGACGAATTCTCGATGGACGAAAAAAATTCACGCAGAAAAACGCTTTTTCTAATGCGTTCTTTTGGCAGTCTGGGATGTCACAGAATCTGCCGAAGAGACGTCTGACTGGTGGGGATTCTCCATAACCTCCGTACGGCTTTTGACATTTCTTCTCCTCTGGGCTTGGGAGCTTGAAAGAGGTCTAGGCCTGGGAGCGTTTTGTGAAGCCGTCAGACGCCTCCTCCACTTCACTGGGACATTCACATCACTTTCCACAGCACTCAATTTTTGCTTACCTTCTATTGCAGCCATTTTAACGCTCCATTTTCGTAAGCGCTGCTTTAAGGCTTGCGATTTCCGAAGCAGAATCAGTAGGATCTGCATTAGGAGAAAATCCTGAAACATTAGAAGGAGCATTCATAACGTTAGAAGAGGGTACAAAATTACTCACCATTTCACTCGAAGAAAGAGAGCTAGGCTTGGTTTTGGAAGAGAACTTCCTTAACCGGTCTTTCTCTAACTTCTTCAAATATGAAGTTAAAGACTTCCACCCTCAGCACTCAAACTCTCACATTCACGACAAGTGTTACGATCGAGCATTCATACTTCCTACATATACAGACAGTATGAGGACAACCGAAGCTTTCGGCATCCTCACTTGCACCCTGCATTCACACACACTTCTTACTACACTTCCAGAATCAGACATCATGATGAAAAATCCAAGACAAAATCCAATAACGGTCCACAATAGCGCATGCCAATACAACGATCCAAATACGTCACCAAAGGTCCAAAACGAAAATCAATTGCAATCCAAAAAACGAAATCCAGCCGGAGATACCAACAACGATGTTACCAGTATGGCCGACAGAAAAAATATGATGGAAAACGGGAATGGTTCCTATTCCTGCCACCCAGCGGCAGCGCGGTTGATCACCTGACCTACCTGTAGCGTGTGCGCGAATTTCGAAATTCTGTCGGCGCGACGGAGTCAATAGCTAAGTATATATCTGACAGGTAAGTTGAATGTATAAAAAGCCTAATATGAAACGGAGCAAATATAACGAGAATGCCATGTACGCATTTCGGAGATTTGCGGCGGAGAATCCGCGCACGGAGGGAAGGAAGTTTTTTTTTAAATTCACCATAAATCTAAATATTGTGCTAGACTTCGAATTTGTTTCAAAATGAAGATAAATGACTGAATATAACTAAACTGTAAGAGTTTTAGCTTACAATTTTGTTTTTTGACTATTTCGGTAGTCAAAGTTGACCGAACGAGGTTTTTTTTTATTTATCGTGATTTATATGCAAATATTTCGAAAATGAGAAAAGCAACAACCTTCAATCATTTTTCATTGTATTCTACATTAAATTGCACACATTCTCATATATAAAACTTTATGTAATGGCTAATTTAAAATGGTGCAAACATTACGACAATCGCACGAAAAAATTTTATTTTTTTCTAAAGTTACCACGCGGAAGTAAGGAAAATGTTTTTTTCTCCATAATTCACAATTAATCGAAATATTGTGCTAGAGACTTCCAATTTGTTGCAAAATGAAGGTAAATGATTGAATATTACTTGAATATAAGAGTTTTAGCTTACAATTGTGTTTTTCGACCATTTCGGTAGAGTTAAAGTTGACCAAAGGTTGAAATTTTGGCACTTATCGTTATTTATATGAAAATATTTCAAAACTGATAAAAGCTACATCCATGGGTTGTTTTGAGATGTATTGTGCATGAAATTGCACACATTTCCATATATAAAACTTTATGTAACGGCAAATTTAAAATGGTGCAAACATTACGATAATCGCACGAACAAATTTATCGGAAGAGTTACCGTGCGGACGCAAGGAAAAAGTTTTTTTCATAAATTCACCATAAATCAAAATATTGTGCTAGAGACTTCCAATTTGTTGCAAAATGAAGGTAAATGATTGAATAACACTAGAATATAAGTGTTTTAGCTTACAAGAGCGTTTTTCGACCATTTCGGTAGAGTCAAAGTTGACCGAAGGTTGAAATTTTGGCACTTATCGTTATTTATATGAAAAAATTTCAAAACTGATAAAAGCTACAATCATGAATATTTTTTTTTTTTTGTATTCTACATGAAATTGCGCGCAATTTCATATATAATACTCCATGTAACGGCTAATTTAAAATGGTGCAAAAATTATGTCAAAGTGACAAAATAATATCTGAGTTGTGTCACTGATACTTTTTAGTGCGCTAAGAAAGATATTCGTGCTTGCGCGCCAGCGTAACAATTGTAAACAAAAAAAACGCCTTGATCCGTGAGCCCCCAGCATCCCCCAAGGTGTGAGATTCAAAAGTTTTCGCCTGGTAGGCCTATAAGTATTTTTCCGCGAATTTCTTAAAAACTTTATGTCGACGTTTAATACGTCCAATCGGCACCCAGGAGACAATTTATCTCAACGTTTAACCCTTAAACGCCGACTGGACGTATTTTACGTCGAGATAAATTGTCTCTCGGGTGCCGACTGGACGTATTTTACGTCGACATACAAAAGTTTTTTTAAAATTCGCGGAAAAATACTTATAGGCCTACCAGCCTAAAACTTTTGAATCACGCGCCTTGGGGGATGCTTGGGAGTTCACGGATCAAGGCCTTGTTTTGTTTTGAAGCGTGACCCAAGTGCGCATGCACGATATCCCTTCTCGCTCCAGCCAGCTTCAGTAGCGCATCATCCGAGAGCGATCTTTCGTCAGAAGCGTGTTTTTCTGGACTTGTGCGAGACTTAGAGCATTTGTGTTGCTACAGGACATTCCTAGATATGTCTCAACGACGTGTGGACTGCGAAGGCGGCGTTTTTACGTTTTAACCCTGTCGGAAGGGATCGTGTAAGGCGAGTTTTGGACCTGGATGCTGGCGAGGGCCAAGCACCCCAGCATGACCCCGCGCCTCAAGGCCGTTCTGTGCGGCCACGTGTGGCTGAAAAGTGTTTTAGGAACACAGCGTATGCCTTTGGTTACCCCTAGGAAGCATGTGGGCGTCCTTAGGGGCATTCGTAAGCATTTGGGAGGCCTCCAACCAAGGGACATAGATGAATATCTATCGGAGCTTGATCGGGAACATGTCGCAAGTCCTCATTTTGATGGCGGATGGTCAGCGAGTGATGAGGACATCAGTCCTGATGAAAGTGAGGATGAATATATGCCCCCAATGTCCATTCGAGGCTCACATCCCGAAAGTGAGCTCGAATTCAGTGGGTTCAGTGCTTTCGAGGGGGAATCTGAGGAGGGGGAGGGTGGGGATACGGGGTCAAGTTTTATCGCAGAGGACGATACAGAAAGTGAAGGCCTTAGTGAGGGTGATGGGCCAACGGGGGAGGGTAGAGTGCAATATCGTGCCCGCACCCGTGCGCGGGCACGTAGAAGGTCGGCTCGTCGCGCCAGCCAAGGTGAAGGTCGGTCGTCGGAGAGTGATGAGGGGTGGACGGGAGGACCCCACCCCTCCTAACATGCACCCCTTCACAGCAACCCCTGGGATCACCGTACCAGTACCCCTGACTGTTTTGGGGTTCATCCAGCTTTTCCTGACACGGGAATTGCTGGAATACCTGGTACACGAGACGGTGGACTACGCTCGGTACTGCGGTATGAGCTTGAGGACGACCTTGTCGTATTACTGGCAGGGTTGAAACCTCATTGACATGGCGCATTTTTTGGGGCTCCCACATTTATTTTATTTTGGTATGACACCTGCTGCCGACGTCAGGCAATATTGGAGGAGAAATTATTTTTTATGTATGCCTAATGTGCCTGGCGTTATGTCCCGTGATAATTTCCTGGCATTGGACAGGTACTTCAACGCCTTCAACCGAAGGGCCATACCCCGGAATAACAGTGATCGCCTCATTTTAGTGCGCACAGTGTTGGATTATATCCATGAGCGGTGTAGTAATCTCGTGATTCCTGGAAAGAACCTGTCTTTGGATGAGGGGATGATGCCTTACAAAGGACGTCTTAGTATAAAAGTGTATAACCCCAAGAAGCCAAAGAAATATGGTGTGAAATTCTTTCTTATTACCGAGGCCAACACTGGGATAGGTATGGATTTTCAGTGTATTCGGGTCTTCTCCACACTGCGTGACACTGTAGTCAATCTTGTGGGACGTTTCCGTAACCAGGGATATCACCTGTTTATGGATAATTATTATAACTCGGTATCCCTGGCCAGGAACTGTATGAAGCAGGTGTTCATGTCAGTGGTACCCTTCGTTGGTGCGTGGGGCCCCCCGAATGTCCTCAAGAGGTTCGCTAGTCATCCGCAACACCTGGCAAGAGGAGAGACAGAGTGGCGGCGGAAAGGCGCTGTCTTCGTCATCTGTTGGAAGGGTGTCTGACTCGTCCCCATGATTACGACGAGTCATGAACCCATCCAAGAAGAGATTGTACAGCGGAAAAAGACACATCGACAGGGCCGAGTTGTGTTTGAGGAGTTTCGTACCGAGCGGCCTACCGTCATTGGGCACTACAACAGGCACATGGGAGGAGTTGATCTCTTTGATCAGCTCATCCAGTATTATCCTTCGCCAGGAGAACCAGAAGGTGGACACAGAAGCTCCTCAAATACATCCTTCAGTTGGCCCTCCAAAATGCCTACATACTGTACTGTGGGATACCGCGGTGACAATCTTCTGAGGTTGACCCACATACAGTTCCTTGAGGTAGCCGGGAAATGCCCTCATCAACTTCGATCCCGATGAGTGGCCTTCCACAACTGACCCCCTGCCCCGAGCTGCCAGATCTGCCCTAGAGGAAAGGGCAGATAGGAAGGGCCAACCTTCGCTCGACCTGCCGCCGCCCTGCTGACGACTCCCCTGCTGCCGCCGACGACCCTGCTGACGACGCCCTGCTGCCACGCCGCCCCTGCTGACGACGCCCTCTTGCTGCCAGCCCCGCCATCACTGCTTCTCGTCGGGTAGTGGACCCTGCGTGTCGGCTGCAGCCAGGGGATCACATACTGAAGGCCTTACAAGGGCGAAGGCAGAAACGACCGGGTGTGCCATATGAATGGCAGAAGGAGAGACACCTGGTTCTTCTGTCGTCTCTGCAAAGTTGCTCTTTGCAGGATAGGGGAGTGTGACAGAATAGTACCACACTACGGTCATGTATTGGAGCGCGCCCCCTAAACCGACAGCAGAGGGCGCACGGGGCCGCCAGGTCCATCAGCAGTAAGGTGAGCCGCGTCTCCTCCTCCAACCCTGTACCTCCGTCATGATCGAAGTGGAAAAAAATGGCAAAGACTCTTTCTAAATGGAGGAGGGAGGAAAACTTCGAGAATACGAACGAACGAAGTCAGGATTACGAAGTGTAGTATTCTGCATTTGCGTTTTATCGGTTTAGTTTTGTGGATATTTAATTTACAATTTTTTATATAATCCGAATGCTGTGCATGATAAAATAATAATTAAGCAAATTTCATTGTATGCGAAAAAGAAAGAAGTGATCACCTCCATTCCTTGTTTTAGTTTTGTATTGGTCCATGGGGAAATCCAGAAGGAATAAGAATGTTAAGTATATATTGTGACGTTAAATAAATTATATATAATATATTAATATGTATAAATATTGAATTAAACTTTGTTATATAGTAATATGATATAATATATATAATGCATATTATAATATATATGACATAATATATTATAAATATATATACTAGTAGTAGTATATAGATAGATGATACAAATAATATATATATTAAGATAGATATATAGATATAAGTGATATAATATAATATATAGTATATAGTATATATATATTTATTAGAAAGTACTATTTTAATATACATATGTAATTATCTATATATATAATATGTATATGATGATATTTTATAATATTAAAAAAAATAATAATTTTTAATATTATTAAAATTAAAAATATTGAATATTACAATATGATATTAGTCATATATATAGATATATATAGATATATTACACATTAATATATATATATTATATCATAATATATACATATACCGAAATAACATAAATATAATATAAAATAAATATATATATTTAGAACTATAATATATATATATACAAATATATAATAAATACATAATAGTAATATAAATATACGCTAATATATATATATATAATCATATAATAAATATAATAATATATATATATATACATATAATTATTAATATCTATACACATATACATAGTATAAGACATTTATATAAAATATAATATAATAGAGATCAATATTAGATGCGATTATATCTATATAATATATACACCCACTATATATACCTATAATAACAATATCTATTAATATAATATATAATATATAAATAATAATATCTCGATATATAATCATATACAATATATTATATAATATTATAGATATTATTATTCTATATATAGTATATATATATACATATAACAAGTATATGATTACCACCTGATTATATATCTAATATTTATATATTATTATATATTATAATATAGTAATATCGATTATATAATAATGATACGGTATATAATATTACATAGTATTAATATATTATATTTATATATTATATATAAGATAATACTATATATATATGATATATTATACATTAATAAGATAGTTATATAATAATTACCCTATATAACTATTATCAATTATTATATCGTATCTATATATAATTATAACTATATCAATATTAACTTAATATTATAATATTTTCATATATAATTATAATATAATATTAATAAATAATATATGTCTTATTAATATATTGATATGTCAGTATATATATATAATATATCTATATATATATATATATAAATACTATATTAAACATAAACATATATATATATATGATATATATATTATTATAATATATATATCTAATATATATATATATACATATCTAATATATATATATATATATATAATATATTAATATATAATATGATATAGTAATATATAGTTGATTATAATACAATAAATAATTACAATATATTATTATACATATATTACATTATATATATATTAATATATAATACTCAATCTATATATATATTATATATAATATAATATATATAATATTATATAATATATAATATTATTATATATTCTATTATATATTTTACATAAACATACATATATACTAATAATATTATAATATGTAATTAATTAATATATATATAATATTATATATGTAAATAATATAACATTACATTATATATATAGTTATACCTATAATATTTATTCATATATAAATAATAATATTATACAATTATACCTATATATATTATATATATATAATTTATTAATATAATATATATAGTATATTATATACTCCAATATATAGATATTACATAATGATATTATATTATATAAACGTATAATATATAAATATATATATATATATATATATAAATATATATAATATCATATGTATATATATTATATATATATTTATCTATATCTATTTATAATCTATATTATATATTATTCTATATTATATATTATATATACACACATATATATATATATATATTATAAATATTGTTTTTTTTGGGTAAGCAAATTACTTACAGTCTAGTAATATTCAATCATTTACCTTCACTTTAAAACAAATTGCAAGTCTCTAGAACAATATCTCGATTTATGGTGAATATTTGAAAAAAATATTTGTATTCCCTCTGCGCGCAGATTCTCGGCAGCGAATCTCCGAAATGCGTAGGTCACATTCTCCTAATATTTGTGCCTTTTCATATTACGCTTATTTTAGAGTTTTATATATGGAAATGTGCACAAAAACATGCCCAATATAACAAAAAAATATTGGAAGGTTATAGCATTCTCATTTTGAAATATTTGCATATAAAGTACGATAAGTACGAAAAAAAACTACGATCGGTCAACTTTGACTCAACCGAAATGGTCAAAAAACGCATTTGTAACATATAAATCTTACAATGTAGTAATATTCAATCATTTATCTTCACTTTAAAACATATTGCAAGTCTCTAGAACAATATCTCGATTTATGGTGAATTTTTGAAAAAAATATTTTTTTCCCCTCCGCGCGTTGATTCTCGGCCGAAAATCTCCGAAACGCGTAGGTCACATACTCCTAATATTTGTGCCTTTTCATATTATGCTTTTTTTAGAGGTTTATATATGGAAATGTGCGCAAAATCATGCACAATATAACAAAAAATATTGGAAGGTTGTAGCATTTCTCATTTTTGAAATATTTGCATATAAAGTACGATAAGTACGAAAAAAACTACGATCGGTCAACTTTGACTCAACCGAAAAGGTCAAAAAAAACCATTGGTAACATAAAAATTTTACAGTGTAGTAATAGTCAATCATTTATCTTCATTTTAAAACAAATTGCAAGTCTCTAGAACAATATCTCGATTTATGGTGATTTTTGAAAAAAAAAAAAAAAACCTTCCCTCCGCGCGCCGATTCTAGGCCGAAAATCTCCGAAACGCGTAGGTCACATACTCCTAATATTTGTGCCTTTTCATTATTAACGCTTTTTGTTTTTAGAAGGTTTATAATATGGAAATGTGCGCAAAAAATATGCACCAATATAACAAAAAATATTGGAAGGTTGTAGCATTTCTCATTTTTTAAATATTTGCATATAAAGTACGATAAGTACGAAAAAAGCTACGATCGGTCAACTTTGACTCAACCGAAAAGGTCAAAAAAAGCATTTGTAACATAAAAATCTTACAGTCTAGTAATACTCAATCATTTATCTTCATTTTAAAACAAATTGCAGGTCTCTAGAACAATATCTCGATTTATGGTGAATTTTTGAAAAAAAAAAAAATTTTCCCTCCGCGCGCCGATTCTAAGCCGAAAATCTCCGAAACGCGTAGGTCACATTCTCCTAATATTTGTGCCTTTTCATATTACTTTTTTTAGAAGGTTTTATATATGGAAATGTGCGCAAAAACATGCACAATATAACAAAAAATATTGGAAGGTTGTAGCATTTTCTCATTTTTTTTAAAATATTTGCATATAAAGTACGATAAGTACGAAAAAAACTACGATCGGTCAACTTTGACTCAACCGAAAAGGTCAAAAAAAGCATTTGTAACATAAAAATCTTACAGTCTAGTAATATTCAATCATTTATCTTCATTTTAAAACAAATTGCAGGTCTCTAGAACAATATCTCGATTTATGGTGAATTTTTGAAAATAAAAAAAATTTTCCCTCCGCGCGCCGATTCTAAGCCGAAAATCTCCGAAACGCGTAGGTCACATTCTCCTAATATTTGTGCCTTTTCATTTTACGCTTTTTTTTGCTTTTTTAGAGGTTTATATATGGAAATGTGCGCAAAACATGCACAATATAACAAAAAATATTGGAAGGTTGTTAGCATTTCTCATTTTTTTTAAATTTTATTTGCATATAAAGTACGATAAGTCCGACAGCTACGATCGGTCAACTTTGGACTCAAACCGAAAAGGTCAAAAAAAGCATTTGTAACATCAAAAATCTTACAGTCTAGTATACTCAATCATTATCTTCATTTTAAAACAAATTGCAGGTCTCTAGAACAATATCTTGATTTATGGTGAATTTTTGAAAAAAATATTTTTTTTCCCTCCGCGCGCCGATTCTAGGCCGAAAATCTCCGAAACGCGTAGGTCACATTCTCCTAATATTTGTGCCTTTTCTCATATTACGCTTTTTTTAGAGGTTTATATATGGGAAATGTGCGCAAAAACATGCACAATATAACAAAAAATATTGGAAGGTTGTAGCATTTCTCATTTTTAAATATTTGCCATATAAAGTACGATAAGTACGAAAAAAACTACGATCGGTCAACTTTGACTCAACCGAAAAGGTCAAAAAAAGCATTTGTAACATAAAAATCTTACAGTCTAGTAATATTCAATCATTTATCTTCACTTTAAAACATATTGCAAGTCTCTAGAACAATATCTCGATTTATGGTGAATATTTGAAAAAAATATTTTTATTCCGTCCGCGCGCCGATTCTAGGCCGAAAATCTCCGAAACGTGTAGGTCACATTCTCCTAATATTTGTGCCTTTTCATATTACGCTTTTTTTAGAGGTTTATATATGGAAATGTGCGCAAAAACATGCACAATATAACAAAAAATATTGGAAGGTTGTAGCATTTTCCATTTTTGAAATATTTGCATATAAAAAAAATTTTAAACAAAAATTCGACATCGGTCAACTTTAACTCGTTCGAAATGGTCGAAAACTGCATTTGTAAGCTAAAACTCTTACAGTATCGTAATATTCCATCATTTACCTTCATTTTGAAACAAATTGCAAGTCTCTATAACAATATTTCGATTTATGGTGAATTTTTAAAAAAATTATTTTTTTACGTCCGCGCGCTACGAATTCATGCACCATTTTGTGATAATATTTTCTCTGTGTTGCTTTTATCGTTTTACAATGTGTTATATACCAAAATGATAGCAATTTAGTGCACATTACAACGAAAAAAAAAGTAACTTGTTACCTCTAACCGTTTTGCGCACAGCGCGATTTGAATACAATTATATATGAAATTTCGTTTTTCTTTTTTGCACTATCATATATCGCATTATTTATATATGATAATGATAATTTTTTCATTTCTGATGGTTGCATACTAAACTTCAAGCAATGACAAAAAAAGGAGCCAAAAATGAACTCTTAATCTTGAAAACTAAGCGCGCTGTGATTTTTTGAAAAAAATATTTTTTCCGTTTCCGCGCTCACTCTCAAACCCCTCCGGCACACGGGAGTCATTTTTTTATTTACCGCTCCGGCGTTAGAGGGTTAATACGTCCAATCGGCGTAAGAGGGTTAATGTATAAATACAGCAAATAGTGGAATTAAGTGCATTTTTCTCTCTTGTTTACACTAAGAATCAGCTGATGATGCATATTACCAAATAATTATTTATGGTGTATATTGCCTACTTAGTTACAATAGTAGAACAGTACTGTAATGTAAGGTTACTTTGGGGTGATATTAAACTACTTTAGTACAAAAATTTAAAGTACATTTGTTTTAACTATCAAATTAAGCAGTGTTGTGTTAAAATAAGACAGTTATAAGCATTTAGTTTAACCCTTAAACGCCGAAGCGGTAAAAAAAAAAAAATGTCTCCCGTGTGCCGGAGACGTTTCAGAGTGAGCGCGGAAGCGGAAAAAAATATTTTTTTCAAAAAAAATCACAGCGCGCTTAGTTTTGAAGATTAAGAGTTCATTTTTGGCTCCTTTTTTTGTCATTGCCTGAAGTTTAGTATGCAACCATCAGAAATGAAAAAAATTATCATTATCATATATAAATAATGCGATATATGGTAGCGCAAAAACGAAATTTCATATATAATTGTATTCAAATCGCGCTGTGCGCAAAACGGTTAAAGGTAACAAGTTACTTTTTTTTCGTTGTAATGGACACTAAATTGCGATCATTTTGGTATGTAACACATTGTAAAATGATAAAAGCAACACAGAGAAAAAATTCTTATCACAAAATAATGCATGATTCGTAACGCGCGGTACGTAAACAAATATTTTTTTCAAAAATTCACCATAAATCTACATATTGTCCTAGAGACTTCCAATTTCTTTCAAAATGAAGAAAAATGATTGAATATTACTATACTGTAAGAATATTAGCTTACAAATGCAGTTTTTTGACCATATCTGACGAGTTAAAGTTGAGCCGAATGTCGAATTTTTTTTATATATATTTTTTATATGCAATTATTTCAGAAATAGAAAAGCTACAACTTTCAAATATTTTTCGTTTTATTTTACATGAAATTGCGCACATTTTCATATATAAAACTCTATGAAATGCCTAATATGAAATGGAGCAAATATTCCGAGAATGGGACTTACGCATTTCGGAGATTTGTGGCGGAGAATCCGCGCACGGAGGGAAGGAAAGTTTTTTTTAAAAATTCACCATAAATTTGAATATTGTGCTAGAGACTTCAAATTTGTTTCACGATGAAGATAAATGACTGAATATTACTAGACTGTAAGAGTTTTATCTTACAATTGCGTTTTTTTGCGACCATTTCGGTAGAGTCAAATTTTTGTCCCGAACGTGTTTTTTTTTTTCTATTTATCGTGATTTATATGCAAATATTTCAAAAATGAGAAAAGCTACAACCTTCAACTATTTATTGTTGTATTATACATGAAATTGCGCACATTTTCATATATAAAACTTTATGTAACGGCTAATTTAAAATGGTGCAAACATTACCACAATCGCACGTATGATTTTTCGGAAGAGTTACCGCGCGGACGTAAAGAAAATGTTATTTTTTTCATAAATTCACCATAAATCAAAATATTGTGCTAGAGACTTCCAGGTTTGTTTCAAAATGAAGTTAAATGCTTGAATTACTAGAATATAAGCGTTTTAGCTACAATTGCGTTTTTGTTTCGACCATTTCGGGTAGAGTCAAAAATGACCGAAGGTTGAAAATTTGTCACTTATTTTTTTTATATGAAAATATTTCAAAATTTATAAAAGCTACAACCATGGGTTGTTTTTAGTTGTATTGTGCATGAAATTGCGCACATTTTCATATATAACACTTTATGTAACGGCTAATTTAAAATGGTGCAAACATTACCACAATCGCATGTATGATTTTTTTCGGAAGAGTTACCGCGCGGACGTAAGGAAAAAGTTTTTTCATAAATTCACCATAAATCTCGAAACACGTTGTGCTAGAGACTTCCAATTAGTTGCAAAATTAAGGTGAAATGATTGAATATTACTAAAATATAAGAGTTTTAGCTTACAATTGCGTTTTTCGACCATTTCGGTAGAGTCAAAGTTGACCGAAGGTTGAAATTTTGGCACTTATCGTTATTTATATGAAAATATCTCAAAACTGATAAAAGCTACAATCATGAGTATTTTTTTGTTGTATTCTACATAAAAATGTGCACAGTTTCATATATAATACTCCATGTAACGGCTAATTTAAAATGGTAAAAAAATTATGTCAAAGTGACGAAATAATTTCCGAGATGTGTCACAGATACTTTTTAGTGCGGCAAGAAAGAAATTTGCGCTTGCGCGCCTGCGTAACGATTGTTAAAACAAAACAACACCTGATCCGTGAACTCCCAGCATCCCCAAGGCGCGTGATTCAAGAGTTTTCGGGTGTAGGCCTAAAAGTATTTTTCCGCGAAATTTTTTTTTAAAAAAAAACTTTTTGTATGTCGACGTAAAATACGTCCCAGTCGGCACCCGAGAGACAAAATGTCGATGTAAAATACGTCCAGTCGGCGTTTAAGGGTTAAGGGGAACCATGTATTTGGCAGTTATAAGCATTTTTATAAGGGATTTTTGCATATCTGTGGCAGGTTCTGGATCCTATTCCTGCATAAATGTGGGGGAGCACTGTATTTATACATTATTAACATTATGGTTTGGTACTGTAATTAGTACATTAAATAATTTTTTATAAATGTACTAATCATTCACAAATATATATACTATTTAGTTTTGTGCTGTAGCCATGACAGGAAGGATAGATCTCTCTCTCTCTCTCTCTCTCTCTCTCTCTCTCTCTCTACTCTCTCTCTCTCTCTCCTTCTCTCTCTCTTCTCCAAACCTAAACAAATCCAGCAAGTTCAAACAGACCATGGAAGAGGATTGTTGCCATCTTTTTGCTTTGTCTGATTTATAGTACTGTATTTCAGTACAAGTTTAGTTGACTGATTATAAAACGTGTTATTACAGTGCACAGGAGAATACTATTTCATTATATTTTTATCACTACTGATTTTCTCCAACCACTGTAAAAAAAAAAAAAATATATATATATATTTCAAATCTGAATTTCATATACATGACAGTTGTTAACATTCTTGTACCAGCCATATTGCCCTTCAATTCTTCCCCTCAGGTAGTCAATGTGCTTCAAATCATTCTCTCACACAGTACTTTTGGAGCGTATTTTTATTTTAAATTATATTCAACTGTCTGAGTATGATAATTCAAGGTACATTTTTGTTTTAAGTATCACATTAAGCAGTGAAATGTTAAAATAGAGTTATAAGCCTTTTAGTTTCAGGGGTGCTGGGTATGTGGCAGTTATAAGCCAGTTTATAAGCCTTTTTAATAGGGGATTTTTTAATTTCCTTGTTTTTGCATTTCCGAGGCAGTTCTGGAACCGATTCCCCCATAAAAGTGGGGGCTGACATATGCCCTCGATTGATTTTTCCAAACCAAAACTGTGGTCGCTTCATTTGTATGAAATTTATAAAATGGGCAGTCATAGGCATTTTAGGGATGTATATAGTCTACTTAGTAGCAGTAGTAGGAGAGAACTTTAATGTAAGGTTACTTTTGGGATGATGTTTTGGGGTGTATTTTTATTTTAAATTATATATAATTGCTTTAGTACAGTAATTTAAGGTATATTTTTCTTTTAACTGTCAAATTAAGCAGTGAAATGTTACAGATGCACATTTGTTATGTTTGTTATTTATGAGGGCCTCATGGTGCTTAGTCTAAACCGCATATAATCAGACAACAGTGCCGTAAACCCTAGGGGTAAACCCCAGTTATGAATACACTACAGTGGTCCCCCCATATTCACGGGGGATGCGTACCAGAAACCCCCATGAATAGTTAGAACCTGCTGAAACCAGCCTATTTTGTTAGTTAAAACTCAAGAAAAACACACAAAATTTTTATACTTGGTTTTATTAACCTTTAAACGCCAAAGCAGTATTTTAAAAATCGTCGCCCGTATGCCACCGTTCGCGAGTGAGCACCGAAGCGGAAAAAATGTATTTTTCAAAAAGTCACAGCACGCTTAGTTTTCAAGATTAAGAGTTCATTTTTGGCTCCTTATTTTGTCATTGCCCAAAGTTTAGCATGCAATGATCATCAGAAATGAAAAAAATATTATCAAATATAAATATTGGGATATATGACAGCGCAAAATTTTTTGTTATAATTGTATACAAATCGTGCTGTGAGCAAAACGGTTAAAGCTAACGAGTTAATTTTTTTTTATTGTGTTGTACACTAAATTGCAGTCATTTTGGTACATAACACACTGTAAAACGATCAAGGCAACACAGAGAAAATATTATCACAAAATGATGCAAGAATTCGTAACGAGCGAACGTAAAAAAAAGCGGTTTTCAAAAATTCACCATAAATTGAAATATTGTGCTAGAGACTTCACGTTTGTTGCAAAATGAAGGTAATTGATTGAATATTACTAGACTGTAAGTGTTGTAGCATACAATTGCAGTTTTCGACCATTTCGATGGAGTTAAAGTTGACCATTGGACAAATTTTTTCTATTTATCGTTATTTATATGAAATATTTCAAAACTGATAAAAGCTACAACCATACATTGTTTTTTTGTTGTATTCTACATGAAATTACACACATTTTCAATTATAAAACTTTATGTAACGGCTAATTTAAAATGGTTCAAACATTACGACAATCGGACAAAAAAATTTATGATTTTTTCAGAAGAGTTACCGCGCAGACGTAAGGAAAAAGTTTTTTCATAAATTCACCATAAATCAAAATATTGTGCTAGAGACTTCCAATTTGTTGCAAAATTAAGGTAAATGATTGAATATTACTAGAATGTAATATTTTTAGCTTACAATTGCGTTTTTTGACCGTTTCGGTAGAGTCAAAGTTGACCGAAGGTTGAAATTTTGGCACTTATCGTTATTTATATGAAAATATTTCAAAACTGATAATACCTACAACCATGGGTTGTTTTGAGATGTATTGTGCATGAAATTGCGCACATTTCCATATGTAAAACTTTATGTAATGGCTAATTTAAAATGGTGCAAACATTACGACAATCGCACGTATGATTTTTTCGGAAGAGTTACCGCGTGGACGTAAGGAAAAAGTTTTTTTCATAAATTCACCATAAATCAAAATATTGTGCTAGAGACTTCCAATTTATTGGAAAATGAAGGTAAATGATTGAATATTACTCAAATATAAGAGGTTTAGCTTACAATTGCGTTTTTCAACCATTTCGGTAGAGTCAAAGTTGACCGAAGGTTGAAATTTTGGCACTTATCGTTATTTATATGAAAACATTTCAAAACTGATAAAAGCTACAATCATGAATATTTTTTTGTTGTTGTATTCTACATGAAATTGCGCACATTTTCATATATAATACTCCATGTAACGGTTAATTTAAAATGGTGCAAAAATTGTGTCAAAGTGACAAAATAATTTCCGAGATGTGTGACTGATACTTTTTAGTGCGTTAAGAAAGACATTTGCGCTTGCGCGCCTGCGTAACGACTGTAAACAAAACAACGTCTTGATCCGTGAGCTCCCAGCATCCCCCAAGGCGCAAGATTCAAAAGTTTTTGGCTGGTAGGTCTATAACTATTTTTACGCGAATTTTTAAAAAACTTTTGTATGTCAACGTAAATCATGTCCAGTCAGCACCCGACAGACAATTTATCTTGACGTAAAATGCGTCCAAAAGGCGTTTAAGGGTTAAGTTGAGGAGACAACATATACTCTATAGTGTACTGCACCATTTTATGTAAAAGATTCAAACCTATGTGATATTTTACTTGTGGGGGTCTTGGAACCAAATCCCTGTGTAAGTAAAGTCTCACTAGTTACTGACAAAGAAGATGGATATTTGAATGATGCAAAAACAATTTTCTACTGCCACAAAAGTACTTCCGTAAGGAATTCTAAATCACATTGATATTAAGGAAGCTAAAAAATAAGGTGTAAACATTACAGTCACACAAGATTAATCTTATATAAAAATATTTCAAAAACAAAATTTACTCCTAAATTTTCAGCTTCAACAACAGTTAAATATCACCTAGAGAAAAAAACTACTTACAATTGGTTGAGAGATGTTGCTCAAAACATTATTTGTCCCTCCCATTTTTGCATTTATTTTCAGAAGGATGTTTCCAACAGTTGGAGGAGCACAGGCCCGAACATTGGTAGACTTGATGCACTGTGTTACAACTTGTATATCTCTGTCTCCAGTTTTCTTAATACGAGCTGTAATATTTCAATTTATCTTGAATCATAATGGAGTTCAATGTGTATTTTGATATTGGAAGTGAAATTAAAATATAAAATCTAAATTAAAATTTGTTCTATAAATACAAACCTTCACTTTCTCAAGCTAAAATAGTTGATAAAAATCATGCTTACATATACACACCACAAAAGCCAAATACACACAAGACCTTTGTCATACTCAACTTCATGACCCCACATCTTCACAGCTGCCCAAATTCAAACAATCAAAAAGGAGGAAAGTGAAAGTGAGAGTAAAAATAAAGGCAAGGATGACAGCAGATCCAAAATTAGCAAAATGCTGTACAGTAATCCTTCAATTATCGAGATTGCCATTATCTGAAACTCAAATTATACAGCAAACCCAGGCAAAGGCCCCAAAGACATGATATATACAAATTTTAAAATATTTTTTAAAAATTGCCTCTAATGGTTGGTAATGCTGTGCGGACTCACGAAGAGGAGGGGCAATGTGGAGAGTGAGAGAGAATAAAAACAATAACAGAGGTATGTTTACATTCAAGTACAGTACCACACACACACCTTTACTTTATTTATATTTTATGCAACAGTCTTTGTGTAGAGTATGTATTAATGCACATCCTCATTCAATGGCATCAAAGAAACTTGCTACAGCCTGTTTGGTTTCATCTTGCCTACATATGAACTTTGCATTTTAAATATTTTTATGCTGATTAGAGATGAAATATCAACAGTGATAAAATATTCTCTTTTGTGCTGTTGTGCATGATAACCATACTTTAGAGTGAACTAAATTTTTAATGAAATACAATACAATAAATATAGAAAAAAATTGTAACCTATGCATGTATGTACACATTGTTTGATGGTATCATGAACTTCCTGGATTTTGGTTTCATATTTTTATGTTTATGATACAGTAATTTATATTCCATAAAGGATATGTACTGACCTGACCTATGGAGAGAGAGAGAGAGAGAGAGAGAGAGATAGAGAGAAGAGAGAGAGAGAGAGAGAGAGAGAGAGAGAGAGAGAGAGAGAGAGAGAGAGGGGGGTTTCCATTCTTGGCAGGGTGCTGGTAAGAGAAGAGCACCATTAACCCTTAGGAGCCGGGGTAGCAAATCAATATGCAGCACCCAAGGCTGTCAAATCTTTGACGTCACATAATTTAAGGTAAAGAAAAAGATCAATGGAAAGAGGAAGATAAGCAAAGGCATGGTGTAAGCAAAAAAATCACAAAACAGTTTCCCCATCTTCCAAAAGAAGTTCAAAATGACTATTAACAACCCCTTGTGGGGCTTCTTTTACTAAATCACAATTTTTGAAAGTAAGTTGTAATTTCCCTAACTGTATAAACCTGAGGTCCTTTACATAAGATTTACTATCAATGTAGTTCAGCAGTAATTGTTTGTCCGATGATTGGGAGTCCTGCCTGACTGGAGGTAAACATACCAGTTTGCTATAGGCCCAGGAACAGAGTGAGGGGTGGCATGAGGTGGGACTATATGTAAAGGACCTCAGGTTTGTATAGTTAGGAAAAATACAATTTACTTTTAAAAATTATGATTTGTTCTGACATGTTATACAAACCATCGGTCCTTTACATAAGGGAGACTTACTTATTTGTAGGAGGAATCTGAGTCTTGTGAACAGACTGGTGTTCGCCCAACCTGGGTTCCCTCCCTGGTCGTAAGAGCAAAGGGGGAGAACCTAGCTCTGTCCAACTGATCGGAGTGTGCACTGCAAGATCAGTGGTCAGACCTCTGGACCAATTCATAAGAGCGAGGCAAGCGTACCTCTTATGAATAGCAAGCAAGAACTAAAATCCTCAAGCCTACCTCTTATGAATAGCAAGCAAGAACTAAAATCCTAAGTAACAAGCCAAATATAATAAAGTACTGGGTTTGTTTCTTACTGGTGTCCGCTTCCCCCCTTTGCTAGGGAAGGGACGGATAAACAGTTCTATCTCTAATGAAAGGGATTGAATGAAGCTCGGTTACATAGCTTACCTGCATCGTCATAAAGGTGGGTGATAAACAGTTCCATCTCTAATGAAAGGGATTGAATGGGGCTCAGTTACATAGCTTACCTGCATCGTCATAAAGGTGGGTACACACATGCAAACAGAACCTCGTATTGTAACCGATTCTTTTAATAAATATGTATGCAAGTGTGGACGGTTCCTCGAACCCGAACCCCGAACCCGCGAGGTTCGAGGCTCCATTCGCCCTCCGTCCCGGCAATTGTCGGTTTTTGGGCCCCGAATCAAAGGGAGGTCGCTTTGCACGTTATCCAACGTGTGGACGGGACCCGTATTGCAAGCGTATCAACAGAGGTTGCTGAACTTATTGACACCGACTATGAACAAGGCCGTCCATAGTAGTCCCTTGTTTTGGTCAGTCAATATGTTTAGGTCCTACCAGTTTTATAATATTCTCAAAATCTGTTGAAGACATTCTGGTGAAATTTTTGTAGTGGCCAGAAACTTCTTGGAATCTCATGTCAGCGAGTAATTCCCAACCACTGTATTCTACCCTTCTAGTATATAACCTTGATTGCCACCATCTTCTTCTATTTCGCTTCATCTTTATTAAATAATGTATAAAATATATACGACAGCTGCTACTTGCATGGTGGCCATCGTCAGTAAACAACCCGGACAGACTGATGCTCGCAGTGGATTGCAATGAAGTTACGTGCTTAACATGGTTACGGTTCGTCCTCAACATTTTGCCACCTTGTAACCGTATATGCGTAACTCAGTTACACATACAAGGTTCGGCTCTCATGTGTACACCCACGTTAATGTCCAGCGTTGTGACGACCGGAAGAAAAGAGTAGGAAGAGGAGCCAGTCACACCCTCATTCACTCTCCATTCATGCGATATCACAAGGACGAGATGCTACCTTGTCCAGTAAAGGAGCTGGGTAAGTTACAAAACTTGTTGAGCAGCCACCGCAGGTCCTAAGGAAAAAGTGTCCAAGGGCCTATGCTCAATATCCCGAAGGTAGGAGGTGAAGGTGGTCTGGTTGGGCCACACCCCTGCCTTCAGCACCTGTGCGATGGACAAGTTCTTGCGGAATGCAAGGGTTGGACCAATGCCTCTGACTTTGTGGGCTCTCAGATGAAAGGTACTGGTGTTGGCATTCCTGTCTGAGTCGTACGCTTTCCTGACTACCTACTGAAGCCAGAAAGAAACAATGTTCTTGGACACCTCTTTCTTGGTCACCCTGGTGCTAACAAAGAGGCATCAACACTCAGGCCTGAGGTGTTGAGTTTTCTTCAGATAGTGCCATAGCACTCTCACAAGACAAAGCAGCATCTCTTCTGCATCATTACCAGTGAAGTCCTCTAGGGAGGGGATCGTGAAGGACTCGAACCTGGCATCAGGGACCGGAGGGTTGAGTCTTCGCTAAGAAATCCGCGATGAAATCGAGAGTAACCGATCCCCATCCACTCGAGTGTTTAACATCGAAGGGCCAGCAGAGAGACAGTCTTGAGGGTCAGATCCCTGTCTGACGACTCTCAGAGAGCCTCGTAGGGTCTTCAAGTCAAACTTCTTAAGACAAGAGTCACATACCACCCCGGGGGCCTGAGTTCCCTGGGTGGGCAAGACCTCTTAAAGCTCCTCATTAGGAGAGATATTTCCATGGAGGAAATATCAACTCCTCACAGCTTAAGGACTAGGGCCAGGGCGGCTCTGCATCCTTTGACTGTGGAGACAGAGGAGCTTCTCTTGGCGAAGAAAGATGAGGAAATCCGCTACCTGCTGCAGAGTGGCTCTAAGCGGAGAGAGACCCCGTCTACAACACCAACCACAGAGGATGGACCACTTTCCCTGGTATACTGCTGCAGAGGACTGTCTGAGGTATCCAGCCATCTCTGTTGCTGCTCGGCAAGAAAAGACTCTTGCTCACAAGAGATGGTGGATAACCGCCAGCCGTGACGACACAGGGAATGCATGCCTGCTGGTACCGTTCTACATGTGGTTGACACTGCAGGTTATGCCATGGGGGAATCTCTTGCGGTGCCTCCGAGAGAAGAGCCAGCAGGTCTGGATACCAAATATCCTGAGGCCATTTGGGTGCCACCAGAATCATCTGAAGATTGCTGGTGACCAGCACCCTGCTGATCACCTTGCGGAGCAGGCAAAAAGGGGGAAAGGTGTAGACTACGAGGTTGTCCCATGGTTGTTGGAGTGTGTCCTCTGCAGCTGCCCATCAGTCCGGCACAACTGAGAATAAAACCTGAAGTTTTCTGTTGTGCCGGGTGGCGAACAGATCCACTACTGGATGGCCCCACAGGTCGAAGAGCCTTTCTGCCACGTCTGGGTGAAGAGACCATTCGGTCCCAATCACCTGATTCTGGCGGCTGAGCTTGTCTGCCCCTACATTCCTCTTGCCTGGAATGTATCAGGCTGACAGCTTTACCGAGTGAGCTATGGCCCACTCGTGCACCTGCATCGTCAAATGGTGCAATGGGAGGGACACTGGGACCCCGTTTGTTGATGTATGCCACTACCGTGGTGTTGTCACTCATCAATACCACTGAGTGTCCATCAGTTGTTCCCAAAACTCTTGGAGCGCGAGAAACGCAGCCTTGAATTCCAGGAAGTTGATGTGAAGGTGCCTGTTGTGATGGTTCCAAACTCCTGCAACCAGCAACTCTTCCAGGTTGTGTGCCCCAACCCTCAGTCAATCCGTCTGAGAACAGAAGCATCTCCGAAGGAAGGTGCGCGCAGGGGCACTCGTATTAAGAGGTTCCTGTCGTCTAGCCACCAGGCCAGGTCCTCCCTTACTTGCTCTGTGAGGGAAACCAAGAAGGATTGTAAATCCCGTGCCTGTGACCAGGCACTCCTTTAGTCTTCACTGAAGAGACCGCAGGTGAAGACGCCCGTGAGGGACTAACTTCTCTAGTGACGACAGGTGATTGATCACGACTTGCCACTGCTGAGCTGCCTCCCTGAACCTGCTGATCTGCAAGTCTGCGGGGAAGGCTTGGGCTGCTCTCGTATCGATCAGCATGCCTAGGTACTTTATTTTTTGCTTGGCTTCGAGATCTGACTTCTCGACATTTACCACGATCCCCAGATCACGGCATAAGTCGAGGAGTCTATCTCTGTCCTGTACAGGACCAGCCAATTGTCGAGATACCTCATCAGACGTATCCTGACCGAATGTGCCCAAGCCAACACCAGAGTGAACACTGCGTGAACACCTGTGGGGTGGTTGAGAGACTGAAAAAAAGTGCCCTGAATTGGTACACCATCCTGTCGAGGATAAAGCGAAGGTACTTCCTGGAAGACTGGTGGATGGGTATTTGAAAATATGCATCCTTCAGGTCCATCGAAAGCAGGAAATCATTCTCCCTGATGAAGTCGAGCACTGAGCGTGGTGTTTCCATCGTGAACCGTGTCTGGTGAAAAACGGTTCTAGGGAGAGAGATCTATCACTGGTCTCCAGGCCCCCGTAGACTTCACCAGGAAGAGTCGGCTGTGAATCCCGGTGACTGATATTGCACGATCTCCACAGCTCCTTTGCTCAGATTGGTCTTTACTTCTTGTGTCAGTCTACATCCCTGGCAGAGCCGGGGAAGTACGTCTGAAGGGGGACCAGGTGTGTGGTGAGGGGTGGCCTTAGCTTGAAGGGCAGTAAGTATCCCTCCCAAAGAACATCCACTACAAAGTCTCGGCTCTGTAGCACTGCCAAGTTGCCCAATGGCTCGCCAGGCTAACCCCCCACCTCCGGCAGTAGCTGAGGGCTAACGTCGTCCCTAGCATTTCCCTCTTCCCCTTCTGCTTAGCCCATTTCCCGCAAGAGGAGGAGGCTTGAGAGGAGGCCTGATGCTCACCTCTCGAAGCAAAAGAGGAAGGCTGCGTCTTACCTCGCGCTACCCTCGACGGTGCTGACGTCTTAGGAGCGGAGGAAGCACTAGCCAAGCTCCAAGGGTTGGCTGCAGTTGAACGAGACTGCCCAGAAGTCTTCTTAACTGCCTGGTGTACTAAGCAGTCACTGTCCTCAGCACTCTGCTTTTCTACCGCAGCATCCACCATCTCTCTATGGAAGAGAGAGGAGAAACCCAGCAATGGTCCATTGTGTGACCTCTTGACTGGACGTTCTGGTTATGCGAGTCAGGATTGAGTCTTGTCTCCTCAAAACAGGTTGGTCGTCTGGTGGGCAAGGTAGGAGATGGCCCTACCTCCAGACTGGCAGTCTCTCTCGAACACCAAGTCCTCCTTTGGAACAATAGATCCTGAGGAGGCTGCTACTCTGGATACCATGAGGGACCACATATCCCAGCCGGAGACAGCCTGGAAAGCTGCCATGGCAGTGGATTCCAAGGCCAATGCCTCTTGCTGCAAGAGCCAGAGGTTCTCGGACAGCAGGTGATGAAGAGGCCCTCATGGAGTTAGACGAGCTATCTCCGGGTCAACCTGCTTGGTCGGTAACGGGTCTACCGAAGACATGTAAGAGCGCAGCTGACAAGGCAGAGGAGGGGAAAGCAGCTTGTCCGACCTGCCAGACTTGAGTGAGTCTTCTTGTCCTGAGACAAGGATGTTCAACTGGTCCAAGACCGGGGTAGTCCCACCGTCGCTCTGGGTTCCTTCTTAGGACCCCAGAATGACTCCAACCTCGATGGAGGGTCAGAGGGAGCAACCATCGATCCTTCCCCGAGGTCGTTGTGTTGATGAATAAGTGCAATGACCTCTGCAAAGGACTGTATCTCAGGGGGTGATCGCATCCTGGGGCGATGGACTGTCAGATCCATCCAGGCAGATCACTTCCCAAGACACTCTTCATTCAGGAGGAAGAACCTCCCCAGACCTCTCGTGGTCTCCTCCACCCACTTGAGCCTACTATCTGCTTGATCCTAGGACTGAACCAGGCTCGTAGGCTCTCGTGACTGGACCATAGGGAGTGCACTCCTCACAGTCACTCCTATTTGCCTCGCTCCTCCCAGTGTAGCTAAAGGAGGTTGAAGGGACAGGTGAGGAAGACCTGACGCTCCTACCCTGCCTAACAACAGAACCGGCAGGCTAGGAAGACTGCAGGCAATCGCCAACCAGTGATGGCGATCAAGCTGGTCTGGACCAGCAGTCTCCCAGCAGAGAAACGCTGAACTGAGGACGGTAGCATCAATCTCGTGCGTCAGGGGAGCTGCTACCAGCCGTGTGAGCCATCCGGTCCTGGTGGGATCAACGGTCGGGTAACTGGTAGCGTCCGCTAACGCGGAGAGAGAGAGAGCACTGTCCTCACGATGCGCCACAGTCCCAGAAGCAGCCAAGGCTGTTCCTAGTGACCAGGGGGACCTATTCCCAGCCTCGACATGTGGACAGTCTGGTGAGACTGTCACATCAACCCTGGGATCCGGACGATCGCTGCGCGAGCAATCGCTGGTCTGGCGAGTCAACTGAGCGACTCTTACCATCCTTCCACTCCATGCCTGAATCCTGATGGTAAGCTCAGTCGTCTGGTTCCTGGCTGCACGATCACCGGTAGGTGACTGTACACTCGGCGATGCTCATGAGCGAGTGGCAGAGATGGTTCCTGGTCCGGAGGTGGAACCTCTGGAGCCGGGAGGAGAGGTACCAGCTACTCAGAGGTACCAGCAGTAGCTGTTACCTCCACGGTCCCCGTCTTCTTCTCCCCTGAGGAAGGAGAGACGGGCCCCATTCCCGGAGGAACGGGAGGACCAGCGGAAGACCCACCTGTTCCACCAGAGCGAGACAGACCCTTAGAAGTGTCTGAGTGAGACTTCTGGGGGGGGGCAAGGCCAACTTCTTCCTCGGCTGGGGGGCCTTGGAAGTCGAAGGGAAAGAGGCGGCCGAAGACGACCACCAAGATCAAGATGAAGACGATGACACCTTCTTTTTCTTGGACTTCTTCGCCAGCTTCCTCAGGACAGCAGACAGGCCTCCCATCCAGGCTGGAGCTGGGGCGGTGGTAATGGGGCCCAACTCCACCTGGCCGGAAGGACCTGCGGGAGCAGCAACGCTTCCACGGGCAAGAACAGATGCCGCAGGTACGGCGAAGACTACTGAGGGCGATCCAAGGGGGAGCTCTTCGGGCACTCGAAGTCAGGGGCGGAGCGAGGACAGCAAAACCAGGTGGAGGAACTATCTCCCTCTGGGGCATGTACAACAGCGAAGCTTGTACCGCAGTTGAGAGGGTGACCGTGGTCACGTGCCGAGTGTACACCAGGTGGGGTGGAGCAGCATAACCTGGTGTCCAACGGTCAAAGTCGTCCTCATCTCCCCCGCGTGAGTGACCGGGGCTGCAGCTAATGATGTATTAGCCCCTGAATACTCAGAGTGCCCGGAAGAGACAGAGCGCGCCACGCCTGCTGAAGATCCTCACCCACAGAGGCAGGTACACCTGAAGAAGCAACAGTAAGGTTAAGGGGGGGGGGGGGGTCCTGTTTGCTCAGAGGGGGAAGGATCCCACCCTTTGTGGACAGAAGACCCCGAGTACAACTCCAGGTCGGGGTGTCGCCCTCCTTCCTCTGCACTCAACAAATCAAGTGAAGAGGCAGAGAGGGACACATCCCCCAAAGGGGAGAGAGCCATATATGCGGGGGCTGACGTGGAGGGAGAAAAGGAGATGACATGTCAGTCACCAGAGGTGTCGAGGGAGAGCTCTCCGACGACACCTTGGCAGCTCTACAGGCTTCTTCCTCTTCTCGTACAATTTTCAGTGCTCCTCCGACCAGGAGACACAAAGATCACAAGTTATGGACTGAGAGCATTCACACATCTCGGGACCTAGTACATAAAAGATGAGGGTCCACGGCATCAATGGACCTGAAAGCCCTACACTCTCCGGTTGGATGGGGGGCGAGGGGGCTTCTCCGATTCATGGGACTGCATGCTAAGTTCAGCAATGCACTTCCCCAAATAATGAAAACAAAAATAACACAAGGGTATTTGCAATCACTTCGACACTAAGTATTCTAACAGAAACGGGTTGAAAGGTAAGCCGCTTTGATAATCTCACGACAGATGCAGGCAGAGGATGAGCGTATGTCTTTACCTGATGGCGGTCGAAAGTAAAATGGTATGTTTACCTCCAATTTGGCAGGACTCCCGACCATCAGACAAGCAGTTACTGCCGAACTACCTTGTTAGTAAATCTTTCGACAAGTCCAGCTGACGTTAAATAGTAATTCCTTATGTAAAGGACTGATGGTTTGTATAACGTATCAGAACAAATCATAAATTTTATGAAGTTTTACAGGAGTTTAAATAAATATCTACCATATTTTGTAAAATTATAATTAAAGATCCAATTTCTGAGCATATTTGCTGTAAAACATTTAAACATAAATTTACCGAGAATAAAGATGCATCAACTTTTTAGGATTTATATTTCTAACATTTCTTTACACTTTTCTTTGCAAAATTACGTTCATAACTGACATACTTTCATAAATGATAAGAACTAAAACCAACAGCAACCCCTTGATATATTTATGAGCAAATTTACAGAAAGGCCTCATACAACAGAAAGGCCTTGTACAACAGAAAGGCAGTACTACATCTCTCTTAAAGTCAAGATCAAAACTAAGGTATGAGTTGCCAAGTCCCTCATCTTAGGCAGTCCAAAAGCTTTCCATTAGTGAATTTATGGGCTATAGAAGAAATGGCACCTCTCTCCTGCCTGATTCCCCCCAAATCAATGTCCCATAATATTGTTACTCGAGTGAATCTGTTGTCCACCCAAAACCTGTTATTGCTACATGTGAGCATATCCGTCCATTAAGGGTTAACTGAGACTTGGCGATTTATGGCGCCAATAATAATGGGGTAGTGGAGCCTCTGTTAGATATGTTATGGAACCATAACTATTTAATTAATAACCAGAAGTTGTCCATTATGGCGCCATAAATAGCCGATTTTACTGCCTGTATTGGCGCCGATACAGACACAACAGAGGCGCCATTAACCGGTTATTAGTGCCAAAACCCAGTTATCAGTGCCGCTAAGCTCTGAAAATTGCAGATTTTTGTTTATGGTTAAGCCATCAGAAGGGAAATCCTGCCAATAACAGTGGACTGCCTGTACGGTAACAACAATTTCACTTTTTTATTTATATCTTATGGTATAGTATTCTCATTTGTATTTTTACTATATGTCTTATATTTTAATTTTTGCAACCCAATAGATAAAACAGAATGTCTATGCAGGGTATGTACACGTACGTACGTGTGACGGTAGTGGTTACTACACACACACAGCCCTAAGGTAACGTGCACCGATTTGGAGGCTGTAATTTGGGGAAACTGAGTTATCTAAATTTTCTTACCTTGCTGAATGTTCTCACTCTGGAATTAGCTAAAAGGTTAAATTTTGGGAGAAATTAAATTGACGTGTCCTTATATGTGTTTATTCTTTGCTAGGGGTTCTTAAAAATTTTCCACCTTCTGGGCTCTTGGACTATTAAAACTTATTTCTTTGAAAGGCACTTTGTTGCAATTACGAGTTTATTGGCACGAGGGAAATTTTATTGAGTACGATAGTCACTTATCACTGTTATTGATTTGCACACCACACTTTGCGCTTATTCTTCTTTGCTGGATTCTTCTTTCTTGCTTCTCTCTGTGTCTTTCTTCTTCACTCTGTTCTCCCACTTTCCACTCTCCCCTCCACTTGTTCATTCTCTTCTCTTCTACCTTCTCACTCTCTGTCTGGCCTTTTTATTAGGATGATATCTTCTTAGCACCGCCTTTGGATTTCTGGATTTTGACTGGGTGTGGCATCTTCTGAAAGACTTTTTGTGTCTTAGTGGCTACAGACTTTATACAAAACCGCCTTCCTGTCATTTCTTCTACAGTGATTCGTAGACTAAATTAGGAAACGCCTCCTGCTTGATGCCTTAGCTTTTTGGGGATGTATCCCTGGGTCAATCTCGTAGGTCATTCGCTGAGACACATTTTCTGGGGTGTCCCACTATCTGGCTCTGCTTCTTGATTCGTTGAAATCCATAGGTCTACCTTTGGGAATGGGAGGAGCTCTCAAGTTTAACACTTTCCCTCTTTTGAACAAGGGATCATAGAATTCCTTTCTAACGTATGCCAGATGGCTCTCTCTGACCTGTCACATGAAGGGAACGCCGATTAATCATGAGAAGTAGGCTGGTGTAGGCGTTAATGAGGTGTGACGATGGGTTTTCGGAGTTCCAACCTCTTGGAGTGGTTTGGGAAATATCCTTGACAGTCACTTAATCTTTGGGTACTTTGGGAGACAGAGGTTTTCGGCTTGTGTAAAACGATCCTTTTCTTAAACAATTATCTTCCGTTCTTTTCCCATTTTCGTGCCTTCTCTTAAGTCCTTTCAAGTTAATGCCTTTTTGGAATAATTTCCTTAATTCTTTAATGACACTGTAACATATGCATACATTCATTCCATGGTGTCAGTTAACTTACTACCACCTGTTTGGTTTAGCCTTGTCTGCATATCAAACTTCCATTTCAAATATTTTTATGGTGATTAGAGAAGAAATATCAAATAATCATTTACTTAAAAAAACATTTAGGTTTGTGGAGCTTTTCATTTTTTATTATGGATAGAGATCATACACCTGTAAAAAGTGAGAGCTCGCTTATTCTAACGTCTAATTATGGTAATCATCTACAGTAATCAAGTTGCTTTCTTTACAGTATCAAAAGTTGTATTGCTGATGATTCACTTGAATAACCTACGGTTTTTACCATTATTACAGATGTTTTGTTTGCAGCGTTGACCGTTTGTCAACAGTTGTGATGGTAGTCAACTACTGACACAACTATTGACACCTCAAGGGTTAGTCTATTATTGAAAATCTTGGCAGGATTTTAAGGTTGTCACACAGATGCCTCTTTCATAATAACTTTCAATAATCTGAAGTTCAATTGTGGTTCTTGCCATTTTCCTCTTTTGCTTGTCTTCAATGGCTGTCCTGAGAATGAATCAAAATACAGGCAGTCCCCGGTTATCAGTGGGGGGTCCCATTCCAACGGCTTGATGATGAGCAAAAATTGCATATAATAAAAAATCAGCAATTTTTGGAGCAGATAACTGGTTAATGGCACCCTGTTAGATCTGTACCAGCGCCAATACTCTACTATCGGTGCCGATAACCGGAAATTACCACTGGACAAACGCTAAAAAAAAAATAGCCGCAGACCGAGCAGGCTTTAACCCTTAGTGGACAAGGTAATAAATCAATATGCAGCACCCAAGGCTGACAAAACTTTGGATTGGCCAATTGAAGAAACGAACACCTCAATGGAAAGTTAGATATGCAATTGCACATGGCGTAAGAAGAACATTCTAAAAAATTTTCCCTACCTTCCATGAGAAGTTGAAAATGACTACTTACAACTCTCTTTGGGGCACTTACAAGACAATCATAAATTTTATGAAGTTATACATGATTTTTTAATAAATAAATCTATTTTGTAAAATTATAATTACAGTTCACACAATATCAAAAGAAATAAAATTAGTAACAAATTCTGAGCATATTTGTTGTTAAATATTTACATAAATTTACTGAGAACGAAGAAGCAATAACTTTTGAATTCAAACATTTTTTTTTAATTCTTTGCTAAACTTCATCTATAACTGATATACTATCATAAGAGATAAGAACTAAAACCAACAGTAACCCATTGGTATATTTATGAGTAAATTTACAAAAAGATGTCATTTCCAAAAAGATAGTCTCCTGACACACAGCTGCACAACTTCCTCCCTTGAAGTCAAGAACCCAACCAACTCTCTCATGAGCTGCCCAGTGGATTCTAACTAGTCTAAAAGTTGCCTTGGTCAATTTATGGGCTACAGAAGTAATGGCACCCCTTTCCCGTCCGATTCCCCCATAATGTGGCGCATAATATTGTTACTCACCATCAGTCACTCTATGTACTCATGTGAGCATGACCATTAAGGGGGCCGGCCGGAACCCTTATATAAGGGCAAAAAATGCAAAGACATGAAAAAATTCATGGAGCTTCATATGACAATTGAGAATTTGTATACAAAATATTTCTTCAAAATTCCTCTTACTTTCGTAGTTACAGGGTAATTAGTAAACATAACTCAATAAGCCTAAAACATTCATCTGTACAAGAAAATGCAATATTTCTTCTGTTATTGTAAATTTTGATAACTATTGTCAAAGAAATTGTGAGAAATGGCATCTGTAGAGATTCCGTGGGTGGCAGAGGGGAGTATCAAGTTCAACTATGATCATTGCGAGCACAGACTTCAAGTAGTTTACACGTTTGAGTTTCACCTCTGACATTCGCTTGCTTTTACATATGTTTATCCATGTTTTGGCAAGAAATTCATCATGCCAATGAGGAAAAGACAAGGAAAACATCTTGCTAACATAAAGACGAAGAAAATTCGCTCTAATATGATTACAGAATATCATAATATATGCGATATTAGCGTAGTTAGTGAAGAGAGAGAGAGGGAGGGTTGCGTAGTAAGTAAACGCCCCCGTCTTGCCTGAAGCACACGTCACACTGTCCCCCAGGCTAAGATCTTTGAGCAAAGGGATCTTCATTTATGATACATAACATAGTTTTGGTTTATTAATACCCAAAAAGGAATATGAAATTCATAATAATCATGATTTATTAACATTGTCTTTATAAAAGAGTACAACTTCGAATTTCACCTCTTGACATTCTCTTGCATTTACGTTTGTTTATTTTTGTTTCGGCAAGAACTTCATCATGCCAAAACGGAAAATACTAGGAAAACATCTAGCTAACATACAGAATAAGAAAATTCGCTGTAATAAGCCGAGTTAGTGAAGGAGAGAGAGAGAGACTTGCGTAGCAAGGAGTGCCCCGTCTTGCCTGAAAAAAGAGTGTCTTCCATTCCAAAACGTACACCACCCTGGGTATCGACAGTGACTCCTCCTAGAGCCCTCACACCATCCATGCCGAGAAGAAATTTAAAACCGAGGGGCATTAGAGTAGTTACGCATACAGAAATGCTGGCAGTAGCTCCATTACTGAGCTGCAAGTGCACGACGCCCATTCCTTCACACACCCATTCTTGCCCACTCACAGTTATCATGCTAACTGCGCACTTGTTCCATGCCTTACAGCATGAGACATGAGCGATGCTTTGAGAACACCCAGTGTCTACTAACACGCAACACTGAAGACCCTCTACACTCAAAACAGTACTTGGCAGCACCTTACTCAGTGGGTTTGGGGAGAGGAGGCTGGCGCTGATGCCTCCTCTCCTTGCTCGTTTCCCGGACAAGCTGACGCAATGTGCCCCATTCCACCACACCGATAGCACTTTACCCTTCTCCGAAATCGACCATTTACTCGGTTGCGAGCAAGACAGTCCCTGGCAAAGTGATTTGGTCCAAGGCATACATGACATTTTCTGAACTGTTTGTTTCTACTGGCACAGAACCCAAGCTTCCTGCGGCGCCAAAAACATGTTTCCACTGAAACAGAAGGAAGGTCATCTTTCAGAACCGCCTGTGCCCGAGCCAAAATCTGTTCCAGATCGAGGGCCTCCATGCGAGACCCGGCTCTCAACAGCTGACGAACTCTCTCTGGAAGTCCAGCTACAAAAGCACATGCAAGAGCTTTTTCAGAAATTCCTCCAAACAGGGATCCGAGTCGACGTAGCTCAGCTAAGTAGACATCCGGTGCCTCTCCACTGTGCAACTTCCTACTGACAAACTGTTCATAGGCTACATAGGGATCAACAGCAAACGCAGCCAACAATGCTTCTTTCACCTTGTCAACCTTCTTCCTATCTGCTGTGGGTAACTGTAAGTACACTGCAAAGGCACCACCTGTAAGCCGCAGAGGAATCACACTGGCCACATCATCAACTTTCCGAAGCTTGCAAACCAGCTCCAAACTTCTCCAGCCACTCCATAACAGATTGTGCGTTTCTGCCATCATACTCAGGGATCAGTTTCAAGTCGAAGTTACTCTCCATACTGCCTAGATAGCTTGTGGCAGTAAAGAAACACAGACTTGGTTTTTTCTTCTTTACTTAAAAAATGATATATATATAATGGATACAGACACACAACGATCCTTTGGTGGAGAGGTAATAATGTCCTACAGGGCTGACTTCAACTAACCACACACTCCTCACTCTCCAAGAGAACATCTTAAATAATCATTGACAATCAACAACAAGTAATATACAAACTCAACTAGTCATAAACGGTCATTTACACCTCTTCCTTAATAACCCACAACAACAGAAATACCTTTATACATAAACTGTCCAATTAAACCCAAACAGTAATTAACAGTTTCAAACAATAATTATACAGAAATTGTATGAACACTTGGTGGCAACAACACAACAGCTCCTTCCCCCTCCGTCCCATTACTACTTGATATGTTAGACAGTTTTAGTACCTGGAGTTTGAGAGAGAAGACTGGGATTTAATTCATTCTCACATAATTTTTCAAATTTACAAACTAAAATCTTACTAATTCCCTTTAGTATTTTCTTTAATGAATTGATGTTATTGCTGTATACATTAATATTAATATTTGAAAATATGAAGTCAATTATTTATCATACAAAAAAAAACTAAAAGGGTAGGAGAGAGAGAGAGAGAGAGAGAGAGAGAGAGAGAGAGAGAGAGAGAGAGAGAGAGAGAGAGAGAGAAATTATTATTTTTACTATGTGATATCATTTAATCTTATTAAACTTACTAATACAGTACAGGCGGCCCGCGGTTAACGGCGCAATCACTCAACGGCGAATCGGTTTTACGGCGGTCGTCAAAAATATTCATTAAAAAAATAAGGCATTTTAAAGGTATCTTTACGGCACAAATTTCAGTTAACAGCGCCGCTAGCGCCGGTGTCTAACGAGTTCATACATATGTAGAAATGCTGTTCGGACCATAAAGGTTATGCAAATTATATTAAATTTTATGGAGAGTTATTACGTAGGTATTAGGGTAAAAATAAAATATGCCTCTGACGCTGTTCTATGCTGAAAATATCGAGTTACATAAGTGCAAATTTAGCTATGGATGTGTCGATTCATAATTGTTCATGCTTTTGTTTAAAATGTGTGTGAAAATGTATTACGTAAAAGGCATTTTTATTTCTGTACAGAAATATGATATAAAGGCAGCTTTTGAAACTGCCCTTCACGATACCAAATACGGTGTTTTTTTTCATGTTCTTTCTTGTAAGCCGCTGCCTGCCGCTCTTCCGAAAATATCGATTTAAAAAAAGTGCAAATTAGCGATCGATGTATCGATTTTTATAAATGTTTATGCTTTTATGTTTAAAATGTGTATGAAAATGTATTACGAATAGGGTATTTTTATTTCTGTGCAGAAATATGATAAAAAGGCAGCTTTTGAAACTCCCCTTCAAGTTATCGACTACGATGTGTCTTTCAAGTTCGTTCTTGTATGCCGCGGCGGCATACAAGAACGAACTTGAAAGACACATCGTAGTAGATAACTTGAAGGGGAGTTTCAAAAGCTGCCTTTTTATCATATTTCTGCACAGAAATAAAAATCCCCTATTCGTAATACATTTTCATACACATTTTAAACATAAAAGCATAAACATTTATAAAATCGACACATCGATCGCTAATTTGCACTTTTTTTGCCGCCGTCTGCCGCTCTTCCAAAAATATCGAGTTAAAAAAAAAAAGAAGAGTGCAAATTTAGCGATCGATGTGTCGATTTTTCAAATGTTTATGCTTTTATGTTTAAAATGTGTATGAAAATATATTGCGTTAAAAGGTATTATTTTCATTTTTGTACAGAAATAAGATACAATTAAGGCAGCCTTTGTAACTACGCTCAACGTTGTCAGGGGATGGTTTTTCATGTTCGTTCTTGTCCGCCAGTTCCGAAAAATGCATTGTGTTATTTTATTAATTATGCATCTTTTCCATAAATCCTTTAAAAAGTTATACATTATTTCACTGTATCCAAGAATATTGTATGTATTCTCATATTATTGTATTTTAAAATACTACGGCAAACTTAAAGCCGTATTCCGCGGAGCGGCCAATGTTGTGGTTTGAAATCAGCTGATGAATACGAGTCTGTTTCACCATAACGCAATTCTGAGCGAATGCTCTTGCTTCTAGTTAGCATAAACGAATATCTAGATACTTGACTTATATGAGACAAAGTTATTTTTCCTTATACAGCGTGTTTTTAGGTGGAAATATTTATTGAATATGTCTCGTTGTGAATGTGAACTACTATTTTTTTCGTTAACAGATTACGTTGGCGGCATGTTTATTGCGTAAAAAATTACGTGATTCCGTTCGCAATACGTAATCCTTTATATCATCGTAATACGAACTTTACGTTATTTATCTATATCGGCGTGAAACCAACAGTAAAATGTGTTCTTTCAAGCACAGTAGTTTTGATTAAAATGATTTTATCCCAATTTTATCTATGGTTGTGTGTGATGGCAGACGTTTACTGCAGTTTTATCCTTGTTGCCGATGTACGATAATAGTCATTAGCAGCTTGAACAGTTTTCTCAGCTTCAGTCATAATTAGGTTTAAATTTAACGGTATATTTCCCGATTGATTTCTTTAATCTATATTGATCTCTGATCTATAGCGAAATAAAGTTATTACATTAAGATATCTCAGTTCCATTCTATACATAACGCCATTTATAAAAAATACGGTAATGTTGCACTGTAGTACGATGATCGAAATACAAGCCAAACAGATGTTATCCAGTTCGGTTGTACTTAGAAAAAAAAAAGTCGTTTTCTCGTTCGGTTGTTCATGGTTGTACACGTTCACGCAACGAGTATAACGTTAAAACCATACTTTCATCATTCTCTTTTGCTGTTATTGAACTTATGTAACTAGAAGATGGATAAAGTTAGGCCATTGTAATTTGATCTCTCATAAAATCGAACTATCGTAAGGGGGACTAATGATTGTACCTGAACACTACAGCTACCTGTACACTGTATAAACTTTATTATATCTTTACATACTCTAGACACCACACATGTACTGTACAGTAATTCTATAGTACTATACTGCATAAATATAATTTTACTTATTGCGCCGTTGTGGGATATTACGGCCCCTTTGACTGGTCTAGAGTTTCGAAAGAAGGTGTGCGGCGGCCGTGGAAAAGGGCTTTTTAAAATCGCTCAGCGTCGAAAATCGCTTGGCGTCGGTGGCCAGGAACGGAACCCCTGCCGCTAACCGAGGGCCGCCTGTATTAATATTTGAAAAGCAGTAAATCATTTTTGTACCATAAAAATGCATTTATTCATGAAAATAACATCAAAATACACTAACTGGTGATGATTTTCGCCAGAAAATCCCGCGAATAGGCGAATCCCCCCACAAATAGTGGGTAGATATGGTCCAGAGAGAAATCCGCGAATCAGTGAGTCCGCAAATCCGGAGAACGCGAATACAGGGGGGAACACTGTAATATGTTTATTAATATTTGCACAAAATAATAATAACAATAACTGTAATTACAAAATTCATATGTGATAGTATTTAAAAGAAATACAATAATCTTTCCATTTCACTCTTTTAAATAAGGATAACTAACTCATTCTCATGTCAGTGGTAACCCTCTCCCTCTGTTTTAGCTGGAAGTGTTAGGAGAGTATGTATATAACTTTAAGGATACTATACTACATTTTGATACAATAATAATTTACAGTACTATATTTCAAAATAATATTGAGTTTAATGAGATTAAATAACAATAGTGACATTTCTCATGATTTACCTACTAATTTTCAAAAATTAATACTATCTAATTTTCAAATATTAATACTATTAATAAATTTTCAAATATTAATAAGTGTGTGTGTGTTGATATCAGATACAGGCGGCCATCGGTTACCGGCAGGGGGTTCCGTTCCTGGCCGCCAACACTAAGTGATTTTCGACACCAAGCGATTTAAAAGGCTATGGCCGCTGCACATCTTCTTTCGAAATTCTAGAACAGTTTACAGCGCCCTAGATCAGTCAAAGGGCGTAGTAATCCTGCAATGGCGCAATAAGTAAAATATTATTTATGCAGTATAGCACTATAGAATTTACTGTACAGTACATTATAGTATTATAAATGCTGTAAAGGGAAAAAAGCCTAGCTTTAATCCTTTGGGTGTCTAGAGTATGTAAAGATATAATAAGGTTTTATACAGTATTGCCTAACTTTATCCCATCCTCTTGTTACATAAGTTTAAAAACAGCAAAAGAGAATGATGAAAGTATGGTTTTAACGTCATACCCATTGTGTAAACATGTACAGCCATGAACAACCAAACGAGAAACAACTTTTTTTGACTAAGTACAACCGAATTGGATAACAACATCAGTTTGGCTTGCATTTCAATCATTGTACTATGGTACACTATTAACGTAGTTGTTATAAATGATGTTATGTAGAATAGAACTGAGATATCTTAATGTAATAACTTTAGTATTTGCTATAGATCAAAGATCAATAATGAAATATACTGTTAAATTTAAACCTAGTTATAGCTGAAGCTGAGAAAACTGTTCAAGCTGCTAACGACAATTATTGTGCATTGGCAACAAGGATAAAACTCCAGTAAACGTATGCCATCAAACACAACCGTAGATAAAATTGAGATAAAATAATTTTACTCAAAACTACTGTAATTAAAAGAACACATTTTGCAGTTGGTTTCACTTCAGCAAAAGATAAAGTAAAGTAAAGTTCGTGTTACCATGATATAAAGGAAAATTGCGAACGGAATCATGTATTGTTTTACTCAATAAACATGCCACCAACATAATGTTAAAAAAAAAAAAAATTAGTTCACAATCACAACGAGACATAATCAAGTCATATTTCCACCTACAAACCCGTTGTAGAAGGAAAAATTACCTTGTCTCATATACGCCAAGTATTTAGACATTCATTTATGCTAACTAGAAGCAAGAAAATTCACTCAGAATTGTGTTAAATATGGCGAAACAAACTCGTATTCACCATCACCTGATTTCAAAACCAAAACATTGGCTGCTCAGCGGAATACTGGCTTTGATCTACCGTAGTATTTTATAATACAATATAAGCATACACACAATATTACTGGATACAGTGAAGTAATGCATAATTTTATAAAAGATTTATGGAAAATAGGCATATCTACTTTTTCTTCTTTGTCTATCTAAATTTTCGTCTCCATGCCATCTACTTAGCAGCAGCATCTCGAGCTCGTATGATTGTACCTCAATTTTTTGCTCGGGTAACAAAGCAAAAAATCGACTGAGTTGCAGAGTTATATTTTGTGCTTCTATCCCATGGAAAAACAAACAAATTGCAGTGTTGCAAAATCAAATGTCAAGGTATATAGAATGGTCAGGTAGAGTCAATTGTGGGGGGTTGCGGCTTATCCCCCCAAGAGCCGCGCCACCTGGAGGACAGGTCAGGGCGAGAAGTCACTCAGCTACCGTTTCATTCAAATGTAGATCACAGGTCACTTCAGTCACCTCTGCTGTGAGTTATTTTTACATTCTTCAAATACAACCATAGTTTGGATTTTTCATATAATATAAATTACTATCTAAATAATGCCAAACAACCGCACTGTGTTTGGTTGTTATTCAAATAGTAGAAAAAAGGAGGTACTATCCTTTTTCCGATTCCTTTGTGATGAGGAAACAAGACGGAAATGGGTTCATCGTTGTAAGAGAAAGGACAACTTTAACCCTACTACTCATCGCATATGCAGTAAACATTTTGAAGAAAATGCATATAAAAGAGACCTGCAGCAGGAACTTCTTGGATCGCGAGCCTCAGCAACGAAATTCAGATGTGTGAAGAGCAATGCAATCCCAACACTTCACATGCCTGATTTACTTTTTTTTTTTTTTATTTATTTATTCACACTATTTACACTCATGACAGCTGTTTTCTGTGTTTATATGTGGGGGTTTGTGTGTATATATAGTAAATATATAGAGACTATAAAGGGAAAACTTGGCATATTCCATAGCTCAATCACGATCATATTAATGTGTGTGTGTGTGTGTGTGTGTGTGTGTGTGTGTGTGTGTGTGTGTAAAAGAAAGAGAGATATTACAAGGCTTTTCTTTCTACATTTCAGATGATAATGTATCTGGTGCATCTCAAATGAAAAGAATAGAAGACAAAAATCGGAAACGCTTAATTGCAGAAATTTTATCAGGTTATGAAAATGAGCTTCATGCTAACAATAATGTTTCCAGTGGAGAAGAATATCCTCAAAGTGAAGAAATGGTACATACAGCAACACTAGAAGAGTTGCAGAGGCAATTGAACAGCGTTACTCAAGAAAGAAATGATCTCCTCACAGAGAAAGAGCAGTGGGATAGAGAAAGGTTATGTTTGTTGGAGGAATTGGAGAAATTGAGAATGAAGCATCACGTTGCAGAGCATTTTTAGAAAAGTTCGCCGAGTTTGTCATAAAAGCATTGGGGAACATGAAAATAGTGTCATAAAATAATTTTAAAAATGCCAGGGGTGATTTGTATGATATCGACGCAGAAGCTAAAATTGACTCCCCAGAATCAGACTGGAATCCCTAAGATGGTGGTACATGTGATCAATCTTGTGATATGTATGAGAAACTTTTAATGAAAAATGAATATTATGTTATCATAAATGTTATTACTACTGAAGTTATACTACCATTGAAATTTCTCAAAGGTTAATATAAGATAAAGGTTGCTGTCAAGCACTTCCGCAACTCAATGTTTACATTACTACCTTCATTATAATTTCATAAAGTGAATCTTTATGTATGTTGGAAGTTAGGCTACAGCACCGAGGTCGAGGCTAGCCTACAGATACACATCTTAGAATTCAAGGTTTGATATTTAGTATTGCAGTATAAGATGATCCCCAATTTTTTGGGGGGGAATTTTAGGATTTATTAGTCATCTTATATGCGGAAATACAGTAGTGCCTCAGGTTACGAAATTAATCCGTTCCAAAGCGGCCTTTGTAACCTGATTTTTTCGTATCTAGAACTACATTTTTCATGTAAATTGCCTAATTTGTTCCAAGCTCTACAAAAACACCAGAGTAAATTTTATAATAAAGCTAAATTGACCAATAAACAATGAAATACAACAATTTGGACCATTCAATACTTAACCTAACCTTTACTGTACCTGTAAAAAAAAGTGTATTAATTGTACAGGGTACAAGAAATACTGTGTGTACATGTACATACGTATGTAGTAAAATGTGGACCCTTACCTTTCGAGTGAGGTGATGTCCGAAAGTGGCGACAGAGGGGGAGGACAAACGGCAGAAAACATGAACACTTAACTTACGAAACACATTAAAAAATGGCAGAAAACATTAACACTAAACTTTACGAAACACATTAAAAAATGGCAGAAAACATGGAAAACATCCTCTTCTTTCCGTGAACTTCAGCAACATTCTTGGGACCCATGGCTAATAACGTAAGCCATTAAGTTCACACACAACACAATAAAGTAACTTACAGTACAACGAAAGTGAAATCACTAACACGAATTCATGTTAACAAACGAAATATATATGATCGAACGAATTTCAGGTGCTTACAATAACGCTGCCGCAAAAACTGGTCGCGAAACACCTTTACATAGAGGCATGATGGGACAGATGCTGACCAATAGGAGAGCAGAATCTTACGGCAGTGACTAACATCAGGAACTGATGCGAGAGCGGGAGGATGGTGGCAAGTCTACCGAGTTGGCGGCGCGCCGGTTTTAAAATTGTTCTTGGCGGCCAAGGCGAATCTCAGACTTTACCCTTTAGCAACCTAAATTATTTTTGTGTACACATAAGCAAAAAGATCTTCGTCTTCGCTTTCGTAACCTGAATTTTTCCTACATAGGGACTTTTGTATGTAGAGGTTCCACTGTATACAGTATTTTAAACAATATAAAATTACTCTTTCATTGGATACAGTGAAGACAATTCATATATGTATCTTAAAATGTTACATTCTTTATTACTCACCATAAAAGTTTCCAAACTTTGGAAGGACAACAAGAATCATCTGTATGTTGGGAATTTTTTGTTTGATTTCAGGGAATTCACGTTCTGGATCTGGTCGGAAACTGTACCGTACTACTGGTTCCTGAATTGACATTCCTCTTTCCTTTCCCATTTTCATCATGGATGTCAAGAAGTTCCTGCAACAAACACAAAAAGAACACTTTTCAGTTGTAGGTTTCCACCAAATGGTATATAAATGCCTCTAAAATTCTCACCTCAGAAAAACCAAATATCTCAGGGTGTTAAACTGTTCTTTGTATAATTCTCACAAGACTTATCTGGACTTTTCTTAAATGATATGTGAAAACTGGAGCAAAATTAAACTAAAGAAAACGGATTGCAGGTCTTTTTACTTTGTAATTCTTTATAAATTCCTTCCTTCGGAGATATTACACAGACTATTCAAGGCAAACTCACAGACCACCAGAGAGAGAGAGAGAGAGAGAGAGAGAGAGAGAGAGAGGAGAGAGAGAGAGAGAGAGAGAGAGATACATACCACAGCATGTCTTCACGAATGAATTTAGGGTCATAATTCATAACCACCCATGTGTTCACTTGAGCACCATTAAAGAACTGCCTGTTTCTTGAATCCCACACCCCATCTCTTGGCTTCAGTTCTTCGTTCATTGTGAGACTAGGTGGGGGCAAAACCCTTCCATCTAAAGTAACAGGCTGAAAAAAACAGGAGAATCATAGCCAGGAGGAAAAAATATAACATTAAGCTAACCCACTACAACTTCAAACCAGTATTGTATTTTCCACTTGGTCATTCTATTGAATACACACATACATTAGCAGTAATAACTAATGAGGCTGTTTTTTCACTTGACCACTCTAATACCATACATACATTTTAAAAATAATTACTACTAATTGTGTAAAATTCCAATCACACCATTTTTCAACAATTGGCAATACTGTGGGGCCTAAGGAAAATGTTGGTACAAACAACTGCTTACACTCAAATAGATTGAGAAAGAATTTTGAGGGGGTGGGGGAAGGCCTCGAAAAGTTTCCAAGGTGAGTGAGTGGCTCACATGGCTATTTGCTCCGAGGAGAAACTTGAAAGTCTCCAACCAAGAAAAGACAGGGATTCTACTGACTGGTGGAACACTTCCGCATGGAGCTGACACAGGAAATGTCACAAGGGGGCCATCTCCCTTGGAACTTCTGACAATAACTACAGCAGATCTGGGATCCACTCCGCTTGAGGCCATAGAAGGGCTACCAAAGTCACCCTGAGACTTTGTGAACTCATTAGCCTGTTCAGAACTTGACGGATCAAACAAAATGGAGGGAGGGCATACACCTCCATGTTGTCCCAGGGATATTGGAATACGTTCTCTGCCAATGCTAAAGGATCTGGGACCATTGACAGAAAATCTCCACATACCTGGGTGCCATGTGAGAGGTGGGGCAGCAAGGATGTGTAAAGAATGGGTTGTTTTAGTAGGTGGATGGAGGTGGGGAGCAGTTCCCCAAGCTTAAGAGGGGGGGAGGCAATGCAGTGTTGGATGGGTGTAGAGGGCTAGGTAGATGACTGACTTGATAGAGCTTGTGTCATGTTGTTACGCCTTTGATTTTTTATTTGTATTTTACACTAAATATTCTCATTTATACTTTGAAGATAATTTCTCAATTATTTGTATTTTTACACCATAAAAGACAAATGCAATGCAATTGTGGGGTACACGTCAATTAGCCCTCAACAATTCACCGCCACCAATTGGATTACGATAACACTTCGCCACAGATGACAAGTTTGCCTCCAAATGATGATTTACAATTAAAGATGAAAATTAAATCATGGGAAAAATAAATTCTTACTTTAAAAAATCATATTACTTTGGCTAAAATGATAAAGGTCATGCCGAAAACAATTCTTTTGTTCACATCTCGGTACTTTTTTAAAAACTTAGTGGCAGATTCATGTCCTGCAATAAAATGCTCCCCATCAAAGTCTCGACCTTTTTGCAATTTTTCAAGTTTCAATAAACTTCCATAGTGTTGGATGGTGGCATCCTAGTTCGTAGGTGTTTTCTCTGACTAGCTTCTGCCTATAGATAAACACTAACATAATTAGATTCAAACCAAGTTAGTAGTTTCTAGTTCTGGGGGCAAATAATTGGCTAAGGTTTCAATATGAGAATCAAGGTCAGTGTGTGCTACAAGGCCAGAACAGTTATCATTTTTGCATATGTTGTGAATTCAGGATCAGTATTGTATCGTCGTCCAAGTTCACTTAACACTAGATGTCTTTGCATGCTCTGCACTAGATGAAAGGGGCATCATTTGACTGGAGCTTCTGGGAAACATTCTCTTACTGCATTAATTACTGCTTGCTTGCAGTTACAATGGATATATAATGGGGATTTAGGTTGGGCACTATAAACATTGGCATTTCAAACACTCATATAACGTAAGCATGATCTTTATTTGGCAGAAGTGCAAAACAAATAGGATGTAATTCGCCATGCTTTTTAGCTAGAATGCAGTATACTTGATGAAACAAATGTGGCTCTATACTAAAAGTATCGGCCATAAACCAACTGGGAAATACAAGATGCTGCAACCAAGACTCTGCCAAAGATGAAAATCCTCCTCCTTTCTGGTCCACTACCTGCTAACAGGAAGTTCTCCTCTCTCCCACCCTTAAGCCCATGCACTTTGTATCTACAGTACGGTTCCCAATTATACGAGAATTTGGTCGATCCACAGCCTTGCAGAAGAGAAAATTTGCAATTTCGAAACACATACCTAATGGGAATAATTCCATTTCGGCAAAGGCAAACGGCAACTTACCCAGTCGAACTTTTTTATTACTTCCCATTTTCAATACATTCTATATACTATACTGTAATTTTTTCTAATATGAAATTGTTCTTATGGATGAATAAAACATAAAAAAGGTTTTAATAATTTGAAAAAGTTTAAAATTACAAACAGGATGGTGAAAACTCCCACATGTAAATAATGCCACCATTGGGTACAAGTGTACTGTACGTTACAGTCATTTCCTTTAAAAATACATTTTGGATGGAATTTCCTCTACCTATCCTCTGCCAAAAAAAACCTTCAAACTCCTCTATCTCATCCCCTGTGAAGAGTTCTTCTGCTGAAGGAAGGCTTTATGAACCATTTGAGGTTTCGGGGACTGGCGGATCATGCGTGTCTTCAATCCCGTTAGGCCTAACGGTAACAAACTTGGTTACGAGTGCCTGTCTCAGTTTCTTTGTCCGGCACGTTCAGTATGTAATCGTTTTCATATAAATTTATTCTACGATAAAAAAGAACTGATGAAAATTCAAAACTTGATACAGGCGGTCCCCGGCTTACGACGGTTCCGGCTTACGACGTTCCGAGGTTACGACGCTTTTTCTTAAATATTCAATGGAAATTCCGTCCTGGGTTACGACGCTTGTTCCGAGGTTACGACGCTGACGCTTCCGACGCTCCGAGTTAACGACGCTTTTACAAACGCATGCTATGATAAAAATCCTTATAGTTTAGCACAGTACATAATAAAAATATGTTTTTGGTTACATTACAACAAAAATTTTGAGGTTTATGATGATTTTTGACACTTTTTTTTTTCGTATTTTTTGAATTTTTTTACTGACGCCGCATATGCGGAACTAGTTTGCGGGCGAATGAATACACTAGCTTGGGATGCGCAGTTTAAAACAGTCCAAAAGCGCAAATATAATGAAAAATCATTGCTTGTTTCCAGTACATAATTAAAAAAACTAAGTTTCTGGTTAGATTACAACACAAATGCCAAGGTTTTACGACGTTTTGTTTATGCTTTTTTAACGATACCTCATATGCAGAACTAGTTTTTGAGCGGAGGTGCATAAATTAATTAACGCTATTAAACTGTATGGTAAATTGACCGAACAACGACCTCGGACGGTCGAGGACGCCAAGCGTAACAATACGAAAGGACGCCACTTCAATCGCGTGCCTGCCTGCATTCCACTAGGTTTGTGTGCTGAGACGTTGCTGAAATTCCTTGCCATTTTCGCTAATTTACAATGGCTCCTAAACGCCAAAGTACTTCCTCCGATGATAGTTCATCCAAGAAGAGGAAGGTCATCACGATGGAGGTCAAATATGACGTGATAAAGCGTTCGGAGAAGGGAGAAACTAACACCGAAATAGGCCGTTCTTTAGGCTTGAGCAGGACCACGGTGGTAACCATTGGTGAAGGATAAGGAACGTATTCTGAAGCACGTTAAGGATGCTGCACCGATGAAGTCAACGGTGATAAACGAGAAGCAACGTAGCCAGAGCATTGTTGAAATGGAGAAATTGCTCATGATCTGGCTGGAGGACCAGAACCAGCGACGTGTTCCGGTGAGCTTAAGTGTGATCCAGGAGAAGGCTAGAGCGCTGCATGAGGCAGTAGTGAAAAAGAAGTTTGGCGAAGGCAGTGCTGGTGGTGAATTTCCGCGAGTAGAGGTTGGTTTAACCGTTTTAAGGCTCGTGCAAATTTGCATAATGTGAAGCTGCAAGGTGAAGCTGCTAGTTGCTGATAGCGAAGCAGCATTTTAAATTTCCAGGTGGTTTGGCTGAGATAATTAAGGATGGTGGTTACACGGCTGACCAAGTCTTTAATGTGGATGAGACTGGATTATTTTGGAAAAGAATGCCAAATCGAACGTACCTTTCCAAGGAGGAGAAGTCAGCACCTGGCCATAAAGCTGGAAAGGAGCGACTGACTTTGCTGTTTGGGGCCAATGCAAGTGGTGATTTGAAACTGAAGCCCTTGCTGGTGTATTTGGCCGGAGACCAAAGAAAAAAAATCCCAGGGCTTTTCAAGGGGCATTTTCAAGAGTCAACTCCCTGTGATTTGGAAATCTAACAAGAAGGCGTGGGTTACCTTAATGGCTTCGAAGATTGGTTCAATGACCATTCGTGCCAGCAGTGGAGCGGTATTTGACTTCGAAGGGTCTTGCCTTTTAAGGCCCTCTTAGTCCTGGACAATGCCCCTGGTCACCCTTCAAATTTGAGCGACATGCATCCTAATGTGAAGGTGGTGTACCTCCCACCAATACCACATCGCTGATACAGCCAATGGACCAGGGAGTAATAGCAAATTTCAAGGCTTACTACTTAGAAGGACCATACGTGTTGCTTTGAGGGCCATAGAAGCTAACAAGGAGTTGACACTGAAGCAATTCTGGAAGGGCTACAACATTGCAGATGCAGTGAAGAACATTGCAAGTGCTTGGGACGAGGTGAAGACGACCACTTTAAATGGGGCCTGGAGGAAACTGTGTCCACAGTTTGTGCACAGTTTTGAAGGCTTTGACCAGGCAGAAGACGTCGAGACTGTGACGAGGAAGATCGTAGGACTAAGCAAGAGGCTGCAACTAGATCTTGAACCTGATGATGTAAACAGAGCTGCTGGCTTCCCATGGAGAGGAATTGTCTGCAGAGGACTTACTAGAACTTGAACAACAAATGATTGAGGAATTAGGAGGCGGCACCAGAGCCAAAACCCAGGTCATTAACTGTGAAAGGGCTTGTCAGAGGGTTTTACTCATCTGGAGAGAGCCTTGGCTTCTTTTGAGGCAGAAGACCCTAACGTTTCTAGGTTTGACAAAATCAAGAGAGGAATCATGGATTTGGTGACTTTCTACAAGAGACCTGAAGGAGAAAGGCAGACGAAGAGAAGTGTGCAGTCCAGCTTGAACACTTTCTTTCACAAGTCTCCAGTACCACCACCTCCCACTCCTAGTCCTGTAAGGAATTCTGAACTGTTTTACTAATTATGTGTTTACATAGTGTACATATTAAATGTGTTAATTTTTTAATGTAACAACTACTAAATGTAAGAGTAAATTGTAACTTCATTAATTTTCATCATTTGTAATTTTATTGCAGAAGTGTGACAGTTCCAGATCCCCCTGTACTACCTGTGACAGTTCCAGATCTCCCTGTACTAACTGACAGTTCCAGATCTCCCTGTACTACCTGTGACAGTTCCAGATCCCCCTGTACCTGGACCCTCTGTATCAGCCCGCCCACCATGCACGTGTACAATCAGGTAAGCAATTTCATTTTTCTCATTTTCATGTTGGAAATTGTTTACACCCTACATACATCGTACACATAACTTACATAGTGGTACAATGTGTTTGATGTTGCATAATCTTATTATTATTTTTTTTTTCCATTTCAGACCCCTTTGATAGTGACAGTGACCCAGATGACCCTGAGCCTTTCCATGGTTTTGATGCCTCGCCCTATACATCAGGTAAGGAATCCTTAACAAATTTGTATAAAATGTTTTATAAATTGCTAATAGAAATTTTATTAAAAGTGTACATATGCTACAATTACATCCACCTTATAATATGTACCCTATCATTCTTTCCAGATGTAGATGTTCCCTCATCAGTTGATACAAGTATCACCTCCCCAGAGCCCAAATCAGTTGATACGAGTAGTATCACCTCTCCCATTCCTTCAGGTAAAAGAATTCTTCATTTTTTATATTGAACATACGTATTACACACTACATATGTCAAACAGTAATAACATGTGCAGTAGTTACAGTAGTAGTAACTATCATTTTATATATTTTTTATCATTCCAGACTCCCAAGCACTGCCCATCCCACTCCATAGCCCAGCCACCCACTCTCATGTACATATGACCATCCCAGTAAGCAGCCAACACCACTAGAATTTGGTAAGGACAGTTTTTTTTATTAATGTTTTAATATTACATATGTAATAAACCATGTTATGTATGTAATCATACATACTATAATCATATGTACTATTACATATCATTCCAGACTGGCATGCAACCTGTGACTTATAAACCAGACCTCTACATAGCCTACATGTCTTCATTTGCTGGAGGTAAGGAATTCTCAGTTGTGTTTAATGTTTGCATACGTACAATAAATTTTGTACACCTAAGTGGTTACATACTGTCCTTTAATATTAATTCTTCATTCCAGACTGCCCATCATCCTAGCCTGTTATCTGTGATAAAGCACACTGAAGTTAGGTTTGGAATGCATCCTTATCATGAATGCTCTACACCTCCACCTCCATCTCCACAACCTAGGTAACAGCTTTGAGACTCACTAAAAGTTGGTAAGTTATGTAAGGAATTTCTAAATTAAGTTTTATACTACATGTTATAGGTGTATATTAAAAACCACTGTATGGTGCATATTACTGTATGTAACTTACTATGCATAGAGTACTTACTAAACATACTTAATTTATTTTTTGGTACATTCCCAGAATCCCCCTGAATGATTAGGCTAGGCTTTGGGGGCCACATAAGGACTTTGTCCATCCAGGGTTACGATGAATGTCAAATATAAACTAAAGGTAAGGAATTAATTAAACATACATTAACTCTTTTTTAGTAGTACACTCTTGATATCTACAGTAATTAACATATTGCATTCACAACTTTCTGTAGTGTATATTTGTACACTAATTTTGTTACTTTTTCCTTCCAGAACCAACATTTTTCACACAACTCCAGGTTGTTACTACAAGTGTCATCAAGGGATAACTACTCAAGTAGAAGCACCATTTTTGGATGGAAAAAACCCTTCAGGAAAGTATACGTATCACATGTAACATGTAGTGTAACAAAGTATGAACAGTAAGGTTTTTACATACAGTAGTACATATTACATACGTACATAACTTTTTTACAGGAATTTCCAACCAAGTTTTGATTATGTACATGTGTAGTAGTACATGTTTATAAACCACTGTACGTATGGTTACTGTATGTAACTTACTCAACATACATAACATGACTTAACTTTGATACTTTTTTGGTACATTCCAGAAAACCAGGACCCCCTCCATGATGCAGGCTATGGGGCCACATAAAACTTTGTCCAGGGTTACTACATAACATAGCACGACAACTGTAAACTATGTACTACTGTACTAAAGGTAAGGAATTATACATAGTACATATAGTAAACATACATTAAGTGACCAAGATCTCTCACATGGGATAAGTGATCAAGGTCCCTCATGGAATTACAAAATACTATACTGTTAACTCCCTGCTTGAACAGGGGGTGTAGACCAATCATTTACAATATTAAACCACTGTTTATGGTGCATATTACTGTATGTAAACTTACTATGCATATAGTACTTACTGACAAAATTATCTTTTGTACATTCCAGAACCCCCTGAATGATGTAGGCTATGGGGGCCCACAAATAAGACTTTGTCCATCCAGGGTTACGATGAATGTCAAATATAAACTAAGGTAAGGAATTAATTAATACATTAACTAAGTTTTATACATGTTATATAGTGATATTTAAACCACTGTATGGTGCATATTACTGTATGTAACTTACTATGCATAGAGTACTTACTGACATACTAATTATTTTTTGTACATTCCAGAACCCCTGAATGATGTAGGCTATGGGGCCACATAAGACTTTTTGTCCATCCCAGGGTTACGATGAATGTCAAATATAAACTAAAGGTAAGGATTAATAACATACATTAACTAAGTTTTATACATGTATATATGTGATATAAACCACTGTAGGTGCATATTACTGTATGTAACTTACTATGCATAGAGTACTTACTGACATACTAATTATTTTTTGTACATTCCAGAACCCCCTGAATGATGTAGGCTATGGGGGCCCACATAAGACTTTGTCATCCAGGGTTACATAGCAGGAAACTTTAAACTAAAAAGTAAGGAATTAATTCACATACATTAACTTTTTTACTCTTGATATAACTCAAAGTAAGGAATTTATAAACTAAAAGTAAGGAATTAATTAACATACATTAACTCTTTTACTCTTGATATCTATAATTTACATATTGTATTCAGGACTTTGTGTAGTATTTTGTACTAATTGTGTTATACTTTTACCTTCCAGAGCTACCAGACTGGGATTTTAGTGTACTCCAGGATCTAACAAAGTGTGCAATGCATGTGTATACGTATAGTGACAGTGTTTAGTGTATACCCTAAGGATTAAGTGTAGTGTACATTGTGCTTTTTAGTGTCACAAGAGTTTAATAAAGAATTATACCTTCAAGAACCATCCTTTGCATTGGAATAACCACACTACACATCATGCAATCTACTGCAGTCACACAGGTAAGGTCCTTAACTTACTTTTCTTAGTTTTAAGGCATATTTCCAAGTGTCGTTCCGGCTTACGACGATTTTCGGCTTACGACGCGCCTCAAGAACGGAACCCCCGTCGTAACCCGGGGACTGCCTGTAATTACAATTTCTTAAAAAGAAATGATAAACTCACTCTCTCTCTCTCTCGAAAAAGAAATGATAAACTCACTCTCTCTCTCTCTCTCTCTCATATATTTCAACAATAGAAAATAAGTGATCAAATGGCAAAAGTTAGTCAAAGCAAGTTAACCTAGAAAAAAAAATATCATACTTCATGTTCAGCAATGACGGATTTCAAGTGTCGACTGTTGCCAAAACAGAACTTGCTCTTTCCTTCGTTTTTAACTTAAGGGCAAGCTTTTTAGTTTCGAGAAAATAGGTCTTCCTCTTCGACTTCTAAGCAGATGCATACATGAGGATGACAATCAGAATACACTTTTGCATATCCGAATTACTATATGTATGGCGATGATGATGATACCGATCATTCATACACACTGCGTTATGATGTCACAAATGTGAGACGGAGCCTTCTGTCTTAGCTAATGGCTGAGCAGAAGCCTTCAGAATAAACTTTGCATATCTGAATAATACCTATGGCAATGATAATGATACCGATCATTCAGAATACACTTTCAGATCTGAAGACGTATGACGATGGTGATGATACCGATCATTTATACAAACTGCGCTATGACGTCACAAATGTGTGAGGCAGAGCATTCCATCTTAGCTGATGGCTAAGCAGGAAACCTTTCTCTTGCATTCCCCCCTTAAAGGAATAATAGGTTTTTTCCTTCAAGCATTCCCCCCACCCCTTCTCTCAGATACCAGTGAAACCGCCACCTAAAATACTTAAAAAGACAATAGATTTGATAAGTTTTGTGATGCATGACTCTCGGGCTCTGAACGGCTTCGCAGATACAGATATCTATTTTAAGAACTAGTGACCGCATATAAGGAGAATCGCACGATTCAAACACTCATAATTCGGGACCGGACTGAATTTGGAATGATTAAAGGGGAACTTCTGGTTAATGGCCATTAAATTTCGTCAAACAGAACTTTTCATAAGGTAAAAGATGAGCCATTGCTCGAATCTGTACATAATCCCATTTTTTACAATTTAATTTCAAATTAGCACCGAGGTACTTCAATGGAGAGTGCCATTTATATCCAGGATTTGACTATGTTGCCATCTGGTGGATTAGTACCGAGGACGTAGTGTAGCGGTCACCTCAAAAAAAAGCGCAGCAAAGCACACATATTGAAGAGTATTCCTGCTAGGTACTGTCCTTGTGTTTTGGGTGATTCTATGTCGTTTGGTTGGGCCAATACTTCTGGCAAGTGTACAAAAGGCATATCATTCCACAAGATTCCGTCAAAGAGAGAGAAATCAAGTCACTGGCTGATGGCTCTTCGAAGGGAGGATATCAACATCAAACCATTCCAACATACAACGCAAACCATTGTCAGTTCGGATAATTTCTTGCCAACAGATTTAAAAGATGACATTAGGAGCAGATTATTAGATATGGCTATGAAATTTATATAATATATTTCAGGAACTTAATTTCCCTCTGAACAGACCACACTACCGATGAAGATATAGGGCAGCTATCTACACTATGGTGCCTCCACTCATATGCATTTAAATTTAAATTTATTCCTGTCAATCGCCATGTGCGTAATGTGATAGGGTGAATGGCAGTTTTCTAAATGTGTGTGTTGTGTGTGTGTGTGTGTGTGTGTGTGTGTGTGTGTGTGTGTGCGCGCGCGCGCTTGCTTGCTGATGAGGGCCTACACCTAGCCCTTTTACCTAGTTTAATAAATGGGTTTTAGAATTTAGGGCTGTATATGCCTCAATTAGGCCTACTTCTTTATTTACCATTTCAATCATATACTATTTTCAGCTGACAATTACAAACCAACAGGATATTATCTGAAGATGCTGTGCCTCATAATAGTTCCGCCTGTCTGAGCCTACCGCGACATGATGTCACGCATAACTGATGAGTCACACATAAATAGGAGCACCCATGGTGCAACAGAAAATTGGTTGTAAAAAATAAGAAAACGCTTTCAAAAAATTTTTTTTACCAGGGGTACTTAAATAGAATAATACTGCACATGGAATAGCTAAAATGCAACCAGAAGTTCCCTTTTAAGTGCTCAAAGTCTGTTGGACAAGGTGGAGCAGCACTGATCTAATTTCTTTTTTGTCTTACTAACATCATGTTGCTTGCACAGGGCATATGGTTGTACTGACTGAGATATGTTAAAAATACATTCATTAATCACGGCACTTGGTGTTTCCATAGTATCTTCCGCTCAGCGTAATAAAGAGATTTTACTTGAGCTACCTCTAAAACCATAGCATCAGCCTCATGGCATTGACTACTTACTTTTTCAATTATTGCACTATTTTTTGTGTGGATTCTTCCATTAAAGCAGCCTCTCTGTTCATATCTCCAGAATTCAACAGTTTCATTGACCTTTGAACATTTATCAGATACATATATAAATCAATTATACTTGAACTTCTCTTTTCCTTTTCACTTAATATGACTGAGTGAACACTGGCAGCGATTGTAAGATTTGAAGGGGTACTGAAGTTTTTTTTATTCTAAACACTAAAATACAGGCAGTCCCTGGGTTACGACAAGGGTTCCATTCTTGAGACGCATTGTAACCCGAAAATCGTCATAAACCGGATCATCATCAAAAATCCTAAGAAAACATGTTATTGTTATAATACAATTAAGTTTGTTCATACTTACCTGGCAGATATATATATAGCTGTATTTTCTGAAGTCCGACAGAATTTTCAAACTCGCGGCACACGCAAGTGGGCGGCCCAGGGTTTTGGTGTAGTACCCATTCCCGCCGCTGGGAGGCGGATATCAGGAACCATTCCCATTTTCTATTCATATTTTCTAGTGCCACTGTCTCCTGAGGGGAGGTGGGTGGGCACTAAATTATATATATATATCTGCCGGGTAAGTATGAACAAACTTAATTGTATTATAACAATAACATTTTGTTCATGAAACTTACCTGTCAGATATATATATAGCTGAATCCCACCTTCGGATGGTGGGAAGAGACAGAATAGGATTTTAGGAAACAAAATTAAGTAGATGATATACATCTTGGTTCCTCACCTGTTAGCATAGCTGACTTCGTGATTACTGTGACCTAAGCCTGCTTCTGCTTAATCAGAGTTGCCAGCAAGGTAGAGACATGTAGTGCTGGTGCGCTCCAGATGATCTGACAACGTGACTAGACCATCGTACCATACATATGAGGGCTATGAAGCAACTGACCACCACCTGACCAACTAGGCAAAAAACCCCGTGAAAGCTAAACTAATGAATGGAAGATCTCCACTAAAGACTAACCATCAACCAAAAACACAAAAAATTAAAAACTAAACCTAACCTATAACTAGGGGATAGGAAAAGAGCCACCTCCAGCCCCCAAAACTGTGTCTGCAGAAATGTATGGTCCTATATCGTTCTCACATCTCTTAAATAGTGTGAGGCGAATACTGAACTGCTCCTCCAAAAGGTGGCATCAAGAATGTCCTTGATTGACATATTCTTTTGGAAGGCAAGCGAGGTTGCGACAGCTCTGACTTGGTGAGCGTTCACTCGCAGGAGACTCAAATTAGTCTTCTGGCAAGATGAATGAGCCTCTTTAATAATGTCCCTCAGAAAGAAAGCCAAACCATTCTTTGATAACGGTAAATCAGGTCTCCTCACTGAGCACCACAAATTACCTGAGGGACCTCTTACCTCCTTCGTTCTTTGTACATAAAATTTGAGAGCCCTGACAGGGCACAGGACTCTCTCTGGTTCTTGGCCCACCAAGTTCGTCATTCCCTTTATTTCGAAGCTGCTTGGGCCAAGGGCGGTTAGACGGGTTCTCATTTTTTTGGCCAAGAACGTGGGACTCAAAGAGCAGACAGCGTTCTCACCTTTGAAGCCCACCTGTCACTAATGGCTTGAATTTCGCTAACTCTCTCGCCGCTCGCCAGAGCAGTTAGGAAAAGAGCCTTTCTCGTCAAGTTCCTAAGAGACGCTGCGTGGAGAGGCTCGAAAGGACTTGACATCAAATGTCTTAGAACAACATCTAAGTTCCAGGAAGGAGGCCTCATCTGAGGTATCTTTGATGTTTCAAACTATCTCAAGAGATCGTGAAGATCTCTGTTGTCAGCAAGATCTAGGCCTCTGTGCCGAAACACTGCTGACAGCATACTTCTATATCCCTTGATGGTTGGGACTGCTAACTTCTGCACATTCCTCAAGTATAGCAGAAAGTCGGGTATTTGGCTCACAGAGGTCGTGGAAGAGGAAATTCCCTCCCTTCTATACCATGCCCTGAAGGAAGCCCACTTAGACTGGTAAACTGCTCGCGATGAAGCCCTCCTTGCGTTGGCGATCGCTTTCGAAGCTGTTTTAGAAAAACCTCTCGCTCTGGCCAACTTTTCGATAGTCTGAACGCAGTCAGACACAGAGCGGAGAGGTTTTGGTGATACCTTTCGAAGTGGGTGATACAAACTCTACTAGTGTTATTGAAGGTGGAATATTACTTCCCTTACCTTTACTGGAACCGCTCCTAGAGGAAGACCTCCTGATCCTATCACGTTCCAATTTCCGTCGATAGGAATCATACATCTTCCATCCATCATCGGTCAAACATTCACATTCCTTGCACCGATCATCCAATAAACATACATGCCCCCTACACCCCGTACATACAGTGTGGGGATCTACCGATGATTTCGGTAGCCTCACCTTACAATCACTCTTCACACACACTCTGAAACTCACTGAACTTGATCCAGACATCACGTTTACAGAAAAGCCAATCCAAACTCAAAAAATACTCCACTATTGCGCGTGCCTAGCCACCAATCCAGAGTCAAAACCAAAAGACAATCCAGATACTTAAGTGACCAAAAGTTTATCAAAATCCAAGGCGGAGGTACAGCAAACAGTTGTTTACAGCACCGGCGACAGAAAAAATATGAATAGAAAATGGGAATGGTTCCTGATATCCCCCTCCCAGCGGCGGGAATGGGTACTACCACCTGGCCGCCCACTGAGTGTGCCGCGAGTTTTGAAATTCTGTCGGACTTCAGAAAATACAGCTATATATATATCTGCCAGGTAAGTTTCATGAACAAACTCACTTTTAATGCTTTGGGTGCATTAAAAAGTATGTAAACTGCATTCTTATGCCCTTTTTCATAAAAAAAAAAAAAAACCTTGAAATATTGATTATTTTGCACTTTTGGTGTCATATTTCTTCTGCCAGATGAGCACTGTAGGCATCGTAACCCTGGAACATGCGTCGTAACCCTGGAAATAGTCTGATGAATATAATAATTGAGAAGCGCCTTAACCTTAGAACATTGTAACCCAAACCCGTCGTAACCTGGGGACTGCCTGTAGTTAAGTTTGGTAATACTTCTGGTAATTTGCAATTTTTTGTCATAAGACTAAAATTAGCCATTTTCAAGGTATGACCTATTATTAGTAATAACAGCTGTCCGTGGTGGCACATAATTAGGGGCAATCTGTCTTTGGCAGCTAATTCATGGTGGTGAACTGAGGGCGGCTAATTTTCTGGCAATTGAGTGTGCATAGGTGATAAAACATGCTCGAGAGAGAAAGAGCGAAAAATATCAACAGAGATAAAATATGCTCTTGTGTACTGATACGTGTGTGATAATCATACTTAAGGTCAACTAAACTTGTAATGCAATAACTACACAGTAAATCAAGCAATGCAAAAACATAAAAATGGCAAAAATGATACAGTATTGAGTATAACACTTATACACACACACAATATAGAGACTTTTTACAGATTATTTCATGTTATTATGCTCATGATTTTTATGTAAATTTTATGCTTTTCTCAGAGAGAGAGAGAGAGAGGAGAGGAGATAAGAGAGAAGAGAGAGAGAGAGAGAGAGAGAGAGAGAGAGAGAGAGAGAGAGAGAGATTCAAACAAATGATTGAGTGGCTGCTTGGATGACTTGTCTAGTTCACCTGTTCTCCACCAAGTGTATTTTGAATGTCAGAATTCTCCTTCACAGTCCACAAATTGTGGAGAGGCTGGGTGCGGTCTACTTTAACAGTAGGTAAGTATCCAAATAAATGTTATGGAAATTTATATTATTTCGGATGAATCTTACCTACTGCTAAGTTAGCTGATTCCCACATTGAGAAGAGGATAGTGGGTAGTGTTGCTGGACCAAATCTGCTCTGCCAATAGAGCAAAAGGTTTCTTGCATGAACCCAAACATTCTTACCCGATCTGGAATCATTTCTGGATCTTAATGCCACCAGAAGTTTGATTCCATTCAGAGGGCAAGGCTCTCATGTGTATGCAGCAAAGAGCATCCTTTCACAGGAAACTGCTTCAACTCTGCTAGAAAGAAACAGTCGCTAAGAATAAATACCTAAACAATATCAATGTAACCTCCTATACAATATATGTACCTTCAAACTCCCCAAAATACTAAAACCTGGGATTTAAACAAAGAGCCTAAAAGAGTACTTTCCTCAGTTCAGGAAAAGGACTTTACCTACTACTAATAGCAGACTAAGGGCTTTATTGTTTCAAACATGATTCTGCATGCTTACTGTACTGAACTGCAAAACCAAATTGCACTTCTGTTGCACTGCAAACCCCTTTCATGCAACAATCTGTCATCAAACTAAATGAGGTAGCAAAAGCTCTCACATTATTTGTGTTCTTTGACAAACACATTCTAGGCTTCTAAACTCACAAAACAAAAGGTTAACTTTGCCAGCCATATCAAGGTTTTCAATAACCCCAACATTAAAGGTTAACTTTGCCTCTTCCAGGCTTAACCCTTGACAAGGACATCTACATTTTCTAAACCAACAATACAAAAGACTGATTTAGCCTCCTCCAGGATTAACCTTTGACACATGTTCGAGGTTCTAAAACACATCTAACTAAATTCTAATTGCCTCATCATGACAAAGAATTGTTTCTTCTTCTTCCCCAAAAGAGCTTAAAGGGAATTCTTACTGTTCTATGAAAACTTAGCCTTAACCTCACTCTCGGCTATAAAGCAAAGATAAAATCGCATTCTATAAGGCCCCATTAAAAAGTAAATGACTGTTTTTACCTTCTATTTACCTTCTCACTGAAGGGAATTGCTTCAAATTTTTACCACTTACTTTACAACTAATGATCAAAATTCTCATGGGGAAATTTACAAATTCAACCTAAGTTCATTTGTTTTGCAGTTGAAAAAACCATGATGTCTCCCTTCAAAAATAAGTTACACAGAAAGTGACTTTCCTGAGGACAAAATAAAAACAATTTACAGTGGTACGTCAGACTTCGAACTTAATCCGTTCCAGAAAGCTGCTCAAAATACGATTTGTTCATTGCATGAAACAAATATCCCCAAAGAAATAAAGGGAAGCAGGGTAATTAATTTGTTCCAGCCAACCCAAACAGTCCCCCTTTTCACATTTTTTATCTATTATTGATGCGTTCAGAAGTTAAATTAAAAGTGTAAAAGAAAAAGTACGTCATATGAAGTAAAATTTTTGATAATTTTGTTTCTGTGTACGATTACGAACTGTTTGGTGAAAATGGCACACAGGTGGCTGGGGGATGGGGGGAGGAGAAACCGGAACCCTATGAGGAAACGAAATAGTCGCAGTAAGCAAAGTTGATACATTCAATTTGAATCACATTTTACATGGATAATCTCAGAGAGAGAGAGAGAGAGAGAGAGAGAGAGAGAGAGAGAGAGAGAGAGAGAGAGAGAGAGAGAGAGAGAGAGAAATGGATGTATGAGTTTTAAGGAAAAAGCCCAGGCACTGGGGTCAAAGAAGCCATTCAGTGCCGTAATGGAAAGTAAATAAATTACATTATAAATTAGTTGATAAGTGTACGAAGAAAATGGTTAATAGATAAATTACTATATGACAAATGAATGAATTAATGAAGAAAATTCTCAAAAAATAAATATATACAGTAGTCCCCGTATTCGTGGGGGATGTGTACCAAACCGGGGCCCCCCCCTTGAATAGTTAGAACCCGTGATGTCTGGAACCCCTATAAAAACAATAAAAACAGCCTATTTTGTTAGTTAAAACTTAAGAAAAACCCAGTAAACATTTTTATACTTTTTTTTATATAGTTTTATCACAAAAAGTACATTTTATGATGAAATTCATAAAAAACCAGGAATTGGTGGATATTTCTCATAGAAAAATACAGCGAATGTGCAAATTTTCTGCGAATAATGCGGGGAAACGTTCCCAAGAGAAATCCACGAATGTGCGAGTCTGCGAATCCGGAGAATGCGAAAACGGGGGGTCCACTGTATATCTATGATGTGATAGATATAAAAATAATTAAATGTTATTAAAAATGTTTAAAATGTTTAAAATGTTATTAAAAATGTTTAAAGACTTTAAAAAGGAGATGAGAGCAGAAATATGTGCATCATCTCCCAAAATATCACAAAGGGATTTACCCCTAAAATATCTCTCTCTCTGGTTAAAATATCTGGGGCAAGCAACCAGACTGTAGTCCACTGTTAGCATCTCGCCACCGCAAGCACACTCTGGGAGGCTGCCCCCTTCTAAAATAAACTGATGGGTCAAGTAAGTATGCCCAATCCTCAGTCTATTTAAAACTATTTCTGTTTGTCTATCAGACTGGAAAGATGAAGGCCTCGGCAATATATTAATTCTAACATTTCTATACTTTCTATTACTGGCAAGATGAGGAGAAGTCCATCTTTCCTGCCATTTGCTTAACATACAAGACCTAAAAGGACCTTTTAGATCTGTATGAGGCACTTTACTAAAGGCTGTTTCTGATGAGACACTAGCAGCTTTCGCTTCCCTATCTGCCATCTCGTTTCTGCAAATCCCCACGTGAAAGGACCCAACAGAAAGAGACATATTTACGCAAATAATACAAATAGAAGAGCGATTCCTGAACTTTTTGAGTAACGGATGGATCCTATTGGATTTTTTAATAGCTTCTAAAGTGCTTTTTGGAATCCGAGTAAATGACATAATTAGTGTCGCTACTTTGAAAAACTATATCCAGGGCAGAGACTATGGCTGTTAATTCTGCCGAGAATATGGATGCAAAGTCAGGTAGTTTAGCTATATATGGTGTATCACCAAGGATAACAGCACAGCCAACACCACTATCTATCTGACTTGGATCCATCCGTATATATTTTTGTCACAGTATGGACAGTTTCGTGCTCCAAGAATTTTCCCCTAATCTCTTCCTAAGGACAGTCTTTATTGTTATATGCTTTTTTGCACACGGATGCTTCTAGAATAAGCCATGGAGGCTACACAGGATGTTTTACTTCCATGACTTTCTGGGATTTAAGATGATTACCTGTAACATCTTCATTTAGTCTAACTTGGAATGGCCTAGAGGCTTTTATACCAGAAAAGACCCATGAGTCTGCTTCCCTCAGCACCTGGAAGGAAGGATTTTTGGGAGCACTTTTAATTCTAGCCATGTACCTTAATCCTAGTTCTTGCCTTCTCAGATCAAGGGGAAGCTGGTTAGTATCAACATATATGCTTTCAACAGGCGATGTTCTAAAAGCCCCTGAGCATATTCTCAGCCCCATATTGTGTACAACATCCAGTTCCTCCAGCCTGGTTTTACAAGCTAAGGAATAAATCTGACAGCCATAGTCTAGCTTGGATCGACACAAGTCATATAGTCTCCATCTAAATCCAGAAACAACCTTTAAAATATTCAGAGATTATTAACCTTAATCTTTACGGCATTTGTGGGGCAAGCCCATGTCAATTTCTGGTCAATGGTCATTCCCAAAAATTTTATTCCATTTTCATAAGGAATGATAGATCCTTTTAAACTAAGTGTGGGAACCTCTTCCGTAAGCTGGCACCTAGTAAATCTTACAGAAACTGTTTTAGAGGAGGAGAATTTAAAACCATTCTCATCAGCCCACTTTGTAATAGCATTAACAGACCTTTGCAAATGTTTACATACTGACAACGCATCATATCCTGTGCAGTATATTGCAAGGTCATCAAGTGTTCCACTTAAAACGCTTCCTTGTGAACACCCTTTTCCTGCACACACACACACACACACACACACACACACACACACACACACACACACACACACACACACAAAAACTCCAGATACTCCAGGGCTATGCTGTGCTGTCCCTAGTCAAGGTCGCTGAGACACCAACAACAACCATTAAGAACCACAACCCAACAAAAATGATATTGTTAAACTACAATAAAGTTTTGTACATACTTAGCTATAGTCTCAGACGTTCCCGACAGAATTTCAAATCTCGCGGCACACGCGACAGGTAGGTCAGGTGGTCTACCTTACCCACCGCTGGGTGGCAGGAGTATGAACCAATCCCATCTTCTATTCAGATTTTCTCTTCCACCTGTCTCTGTTGAAGGGGAAGGCCCCGGTATGGGTGGGCCATCAATCAGTTATATATCTGCCAGGTAAGTATGTACAAACACTTTATTGTAGTTTAACTATCATTTTTGTACATGAACTTTCCTGTCAGATACATACTTAGCTGATTGGCACCCTTGGTGGAGGGTAAGAGACAGCTAAATAATATAGAAAAAGGGAAACAACTGGTGTTGTAGGATATAAAAACCTTGGTTCTTACCTGTTCAGGCAGAAGACTTCATTGATACTGTCTCTGAGTCTGCATTGCCTGGAGAGCTACAGCGAGGCAAGACCTGTTGCTGAAAGACTCTCGGATCTACCACCGGGATATCTGATCCCCTTGTGTGGTAGAATCCAAGTCGGATCCTGTCAAAGGGAACTCGTCCGCTTACTTAACAGATCCTCACCACTACTACCGCAAGGAGCCAAAACCCATCAGACCACCTAACCAAACTAACTAGGGTTAGTACTACGACAAGAAAGAGATGCTTCCCTGCATCCTCTTTCAGACAACCATAACCGACAAATACAAAACAAGGGGTAAAAATATAAAAGCCTAACAAGGATAAGTTCCAGCTCCCTGCCCCAGCAAACGACTCCGCCGATACGTAAGGGCCCAAGGCAAAGCATTTGTAATAAGTAATTTTCACATCACGCAAGTAGTGGTTTGCGAAAACCAAGTGGCATCTCCAGAAGGTTGCCTCCATAAGGTTCCGCACAGACATATTTTTGTTAAAAGCCAGCGAAGTGGCAATGGCCCTCACTTCATGGGCCTTTATCTTCTGAGATATTGAGGCTTCTGTGTCTAAAAACTGCTGCCAACATACTGCGGTATCCCTTAATAGTAGATACCACAAGACCACATTCTTCCTTAAGAAAAAGTAAGAAATCAGCAATTTGGGTCACAGAGGTACTGGAAGAGGAAACGTTATTCCTCTTGCACCAACGTCTGAAGACATTCCACTTCGACTGGTATACTTGTAAGGTGGAAGACCTCCTTTTTGAGCGTTATTCCCAGAATCTTGAAGGGAGGAAACGCGTAAACATCGAGCCCCTTCCAGTCTAGAAGAAGCGCATCGATCCCTATCGCCCCTGGATCCGAGATGGGAGAGCAGTATAGATCCAGTCTCGCATTTCTTGAGGTGGCGAAGAGGTCTATGTGCAGCCTGCCCCACAACTTCCACAGGCTCTGGCATACATCTTGATGAAGTGTCCACTCCATGGGAAGGACCTGCTCTTTCCTGCTGAGGAGATCTGCTCTTACATTCCTCTCTCCCTGTACAAATCTGGTGAGAAGCCTGATTCTCCTTTCTTCGGCCCACAGAAGAAGGTCTCTTGTTGTTTCGTACAGAGAGAAGGAATGCGTCCCCCCCCTGTTTCCTGATGTATGCCAGAGCTGTGGTGTTGTCCGAGTTGATCTGAACTATGGAGTGTCGGACGTTGGACTCGAAGGCTTTCAGAGCCAACCACACGGCCATCAATTCTTTTCTGTTGATATGCCAGGTCACCTGGTCCCCCACCCAGATACCTGACACCTCTCGGGTTCCCAGCGTCGCCCCCCAACCTGCCTCCGACGCGTCGGAGAACAACACTAGGTTGGGGTTCTGGGATTGCAGAGACAGTCCCTGCGCAAACTTGTTGGGATCTGCCCACCACACGAGTTTCTCCTTGATCTGCCGAGATATGGACAGGGAGAACGTCAAATCCTGAGAACGACGACTCCAGTTCTGATGAAGAAAGAATTGGAGCGGTCTCAGGTGCAACCTTCCTAGGGAAACTAATTGCTCCAGCGAGGAGAGCGTCCCCAGCAGACTCATCCACTCCCTCGCTGTGCATACTTCTTTCCCTAAGAAGGCTGTTACTTTCTCGAGGCCTCAGGCTATCCTTTCCTGAGATGGAAAAGCCCGAAAACTCTGAGAGTTCATCCGGATCCCCAGATAAACACACTCTTGTTTGTGTATTAAGCTTGATTTCTGGAAATTGACTAAAAGCCCCAAAGAACTCGTCAATTCCAAGGTTTTCTGCAAGTCCTCCAGACAACGATCTTTCGAATTGGCCCTTATAAGCCAATCGTCTAGGTACAGGGATATCCTCACCCCTTCCAAATGAAGCCATTGAGCTACATTCCTCAAGATTCCCGTGAAGCACAGAGCCCTGAATTGATATGCTCTTCCCCCCATCATGAACCTGAGAAACTTCCTCGAGGAAGGATGGATCGGTAGGTGGAAGTAAGCGTCCTGTAAGTCCAAGGACACCATCCAGTCCCCTGGACGAAGCGCTGCCAACACCGAAGAAGTGGTCTCCATCGTAAACTACTTCTTATCTACAAAGAAGTTCAGGGCGCTTACGTCCAAAACCGGTCTCCATCCCCCCGAGGATTTCGGAACTAGGAAAAGGCAGTTGTAGAAGCCTGCTGATTGAAGGTCCATCACTAGTTTGATTGCCTCCTTTTCTAGCATCTGATCTACCGCTAAACGGAGGGCCTGGTTCATGATGGGGTCCCTGTACTTGGCCGTCAACTCCCTTGGGTGGTCGTCAAGGGGGAGGGGGTTCTGAGGTGAAAGGGATGAGGTAACCCTCTTTACGATTGACAGGGTCCAGGAATCCGCCCCTCTCTGGGCCCAGACTTCTGCAAATCTTAACAGCCTGGCACCCACCGTTGTCTGAAGGACTTGTTTCTTATTTTGAAGTCTTGACGGACTTAGAGAAAGTCTTCCCTCTCCTGTTGGGCCTTCGTCCTCTAAGCGAGGCGAGTCTGGAGAAAGAAGCCCCTCGAAAGGGTTCCTGAACACCTGACTTCTCCTTTCTCGTCTTGACAGGGGAAGGAGGGACGAGGCTTCCTCGCCGACTGAGCCAGAAGGTCCTGCGTAGCCTTGGCTGAAAGCGATGTCGAGATATCCTGTATTAGTTGCTTGGGAAAAAGCTGAGCGGAGAGTGGGGAAAACAGTAAAGAAGACCTATGAGCATGAGAGACGGACTTCGTCAAGAAGGAGCAATAAATGGATCTCTTCTTCACCACTCCCGCCCCAAACAAGGAAGCTATTTCGCTCGCTCCATCTCTTACAGACTTATCCATACAGGATAACAAGCAATGAAGGTCTTCCGGCGAGAAAGACTCTGGAGCCTGTGTCTTCCTTAGCCAAGACTCCCCCAGCGACCAATCAAGGAAGTTGAAAAACTTCGAGCACTCTGAACATTCCTTTCAGAATGTGATCGATCTCGTTCATGGCCCAAGTCGTCTTAGCTGAGTTAAGAGCCGATCTCCTCGTAGCATCTACTAATGCTGAAAAGTCCGCATCAGCCGAAGACGGAAGACCCAGCCCCAAGGGCTCCCCTGTCTTGTACCAAAAGCCAGTAGGTCCAGACAGTTTCGACGGTGGGAAGGCAAACACCCTTTTCCCTGCTTCTTCTTTGGAGAGCATCCAGGAACCGAAGCTCCTAAGCGCCTTCTTCATGGACAGGGTCGGCTTCATTCTCACACATGACGATCCCTTCGTTGCCTTTGACGTCGAAAACAACGAGTGCGGAGGAGGAGGAGCAGTAGGGCTAAGGGAATATGATATTGTTATGATACAATAAAGTTTCATACATACTTACCTGGCAGATATATACATAGCTATCAACTTCGTTGTCCCCGACAGAAATTCAAATTTCGCGGCACTCGCTACAGGTAGGTCAGGTGATCTACCGCCCTGCTCTGGGTGGCAGGACTAGGAACCATTCCCGTTTTCTAATCAGATTCTCTCTTCCACCTGTCTCCTGCGGGGAGGCTGGGTGGGTCTTCAATCGTATATATCTGCCAGGTAAGTATGTATGAAACTTTATTGCTATCATAACAATATCATTTTCATACATTCAACTTACCTGTCAGATATATACATAGCTGATTGACACCCTTTGGTGGAGGGCAAGAGACAGCTAACTTACTGACTAGACAGGTAAACAACATATGTTGTAGGTATAAAAAAACCTTGGTTCCTACCTTATTAGATGGAAGACTTCGTGGCTACTGCCCAGGAGTCTGCTTCACCTCAAGAGCCTTAGCGAGATAGTGATCTGTGGCCAAGAGTTCTTGCTGGTCTGTCGATGGGGTCTTATCCACTTACTCGGCAAAGCCCTAACTGGGCATTTGTCAAGGGGTGTGCTAATGCCCGCTTATATGACAACACGCCATTCTTTAAGGAGACACACAACCGATCCCCCGATCACCCGATCCTAACCCGTGTTAGTTCTATAAGATTGTTAAGAGTCATCCCCAAACTCTTAGCAAACAACCACAAACTCGAAAATCATACATACAAAATCAAACAAAAATTTGTACCCCTCTAATAGTCAGCTGTCACTCGATTTCCTAATGAAGAGAAGTGAAGGCCGCCAGTGCGACATCTGACACTCCCATGCACAGGAAACACAAGAACACATCCGACAAGAGGTACGTACACATATTTAAGGATCGGTGTCTCTCCTTTACCCAGAACCGTCTGTGCTGACACAAATGGACCTAGAGAAAAACATTTCTCATACGTTACTCGCACATCTTTTAAATAATGAGATGCAAATACTGAGTTGCATCTCCAATAGGTTGCGTCCAAAATATTTTTAAGTGACATATTTCTCTGGAACGCAATTGATGTCGCGATTGCCCTTAACCTCCATGAGCTCTTACTCTTAATAGATTAAAAGAGTCATCTGGGCAGTTCTTATGAGCCTCGGTAAAAAAAAAAAATTACACTTTCTAACAAAGAAGGCCAAAGCATTTTTTAGACATAGGTCTCTTGGGGTCTTTCACCGAGCACCATAGACCATGTTGTGAGCCTCCCAACCGCTTCTTTCTGTCCAGATAGAATTTCAGTGCTCTAACTGGACAAAGTGATCTTTCTAGTTTCTCTGCCTACTAGGCTAGTAAGTCCTTTTACCTCGAAACTCCTAGGCCAGGGATTCGAAGGGTTCTCGTTTTTGGCAAGAAAAAAGTCTGGAATGAACAAACTCGCAGAATCTTTCTTTGAAGCCAACTCGTTGACTCAAGGGCGTGCAACTCGCTGACCCATTTTTTAGCCGTAGCCAGAGATAGCAGAAATATACACTTTCTAGTGATATCCGGAATGAAGCCGTATGAGGTGGTTCGAACTTTTCCGAGGACAGAAATTTCAGAACCACATCTAAGTTCCAGCTCGGAATCCTAGGCTCTACTGACTTCGACGTTTCAAAGGAGCGGATGAGATCGTGCAAATCTTTATTATTCGTGAAGTCTAAGCCCCTGTTTCTTCTAAAGACTGACGAAAGCATACTTCTGTATCCTTTAATTGTTGGTACAGAAAGATGTGACTTTTCCCTCAGGAAAAGAAGGAAATCCGCAATTTCGGTTACAGAGGTATTGGAAGAGGACAGCTTCTTCGACCTGCACCAGTTTCTGAAAACTTCCCACTTCGATTGGTACACTCGCCTAGTAGATGATCTGCGGGCTCTAGCAATTGCGTTTGCCGCCTTGCGAGAAAACCCTCTCGCTATGACAAGTCTTTCGATAGTCGAAAGGCAGTCAGAGCAAGAGCGGGTAGATTTTGATGGTACCTCTCGAAGTGGGGTTGTTTGAGCAGATCTATCCTGTTTGGAAGAGATCTGGGGATCTATCCTGTTTGGAAGAGATCTGGGGAAGTCCACTCTTCCATCACCTCCGTGAACCAAATTCGGGATGGCCAATATGGGGCTATCAGAGTCATTCTGGTTCCCTTCGAGGCCACAAACTTTCCTGACTACTTTCCCCAGAATCTTGAATGGGGAAAAAGCGTACACGTCTAGCCCTGACCAGTCCAGGGAGAAAAGGCGTCTATTGCATAGCCCTGGGATCTTCTACCAGGGCGCAAAATGTATCTATCCTTTTGGAGAGAAACGTGGCGAATAGATCTATCTGCGGTTTCCCCCAAAGATACCAAAGGGTCTGACAGACTTCCGAGTGGAGGGTCCATTCTGTAGGAAGGACCTGGAACCTCCTGCTCAGTCTGTCTGCTCTCACGTTCCTCTCCCCTTGAACAAATCTCGTTAGAAGAACCACGTTCCTTTGATTTGCCCAAATCAGCAGATCTCTTGCCAGTTCGTATAGGGCGAGAGAGTGAGTTCCTCCTTGTTTCTTGACATAAGCCAGAGCGGTCGTATTGTCGGAGTTTATCTGTATTAACTTTGTGGGGCTACCTGACTATCTGCTCGAAGCTCCTTAGCGCGAGGTGAATCGCAAAGAGCTCCTTGCAATTTATGTGCCATGACACTCTTGCTTTCTTCCGACCAGGAGCCTGACACTTCCTTGGACCCTAAAGTCGCACCCCAACCTGTCTCCGACGCGTCTGAGAACAATGTCAGGTTGGGTTCCGAACTTCTAAGGATACTCCTTTGTTTTCTTCTAAGGGGGTCAACCACCACCTTAATTGTTGCTTTATTCTTCTAATGAGATTGGAAACGTGTCCGAGAGCTGTCCTGTCTTCCAACTCCAACTGCTTCTCAGGAAGAACTGAAGCGGACGGAGATGTAGTCTTCTAGAGAAAGGAAAGAACTGTTCGAGCGAGGAAAGGGTCCCCAGAAGGCTCAAACCATTCCCTCGCTGAAGTACGCTCTTTCTCTAAGAAGTTCAATACTGTGGCACAGCCTTTCCTTACTCTCTCTTGAGAAGGAAATACTCGAAAACCCCGAGAATCCATCTGAATCCCCAGATAGACTACGTTCTGGCTGGGGACCATCTGAGATTTCTCGAGGTTCACGATTAATCCTAATGTCTTTGTCAATTCCAGGATTGTTGACAGGTCCTCCAGACACTACTTTTGAGACCTGGCCCTGATGAGCCAGTCGTCCAGGTATAGGGGAGACGTTTATCCCTTTCATGTGAAGGTGTTTTGACACATTTTCATCAAGTCTGTAAAGACTTGGGGAGCCGTAGAAATAGAAAGGCCGAAACACAGGGCCCTGAACTGATAGATCCTTCCCTCGAACATGAAACGAAGGTACTTCCTCGACGAATGGTGAATCGGGACGTGGAAATATGCGTCTTGAAGATCTAGGGACGCCATCCAATCTCCTTGACGGAGAGCTGCAAGTACTGAGGCAGGACGTTTTCCCATGCTGAACTTTCTGTTGTTGTACGAATTTGTTCAGCGAAACTTACATCCAGTACCGGTCTCCATCCCCCCGAGGCTTTCGCTACGAGAAAACAAGCGATTGTAAAACCCCGGGAGCTTTGATCCAGTACCAGCTCTATTGCTCTTTTGTCCCACATCTGTTCCACCATTTGACGAAGAGTATCCATCAGAACGGGCGGGCCCTGTATCTGGCTGACAGTTCCCTCGGTGATGTTGTCAAGGGGGGCCTGTCCTTGAATGGGATATAATAAACCCTATGTCTTCCCATGCTCCCGCAAAGAATTGTAACCTGGCTCTACAGGTGTCTGGAGGAAAGATTTCTCATTTTCCCTTCTTAAAGGGGCGGAAGGCAGATCTCCCCCTTTTTTCCGTTGACTTTCTTCTGACGATGGATCTAGCCTGAGGGCCTCCTCGAAAGGGCTGCTGTTGTTGAGCTGGCCTAGAGGCTTTCTTTTCCTCACTGGCCACAGGTCTATTTTTCCTTGAGGATTGCCTTAAAAGATCTGAGTGCTTTCTCAGTTAGCGAATGGGCAATGTCTCTACACTAACTGAGAAGGAAATAAATGTTCCGAGAGAGGCGCATACAGCAAAGCGGATCTCTGCGAAGGCGAGACGGCCTTAGTGAGAAAAGCACTATGAACCGCTCTCTTTCTTTAGTATTCCCGCACCGAAGAGGGAGCACACTTCCGCCGATCCATCTTGAACCGCCTTATCGATGCATGTAAGGATGCTATGTAAGGTTTCAGGGCTTAGTTGTTCTTTTTCATGGGACTTCTTAGCAATAACCCCAAGGGACCAATCTAGGAAGTTAAATACTTCTCAGGTATGAAAAAGTCCCCTGAGGAGATGGTCCATTTCCGAAAGACCCCATGTTGCTTTCGCTGAATTTAAGGCATGTCTCCTCGACGAGTCTACGAGACTGGAGAAGTCGGGGCCCGATTCAGCTGAAACGGGCAGCGGAAGAGACAATCCCATATTTTCTCCCGTTTCGTACCATATGCCTCTCCTACCCCTTAGTTTAGCGGGAGGCATGCAAAAGATCGTCCTTCCTAACTCCTTCTTTGTCTTGATCCAGGAGTCAAGAGATTGTAAGGCCCTTTTCATGGATATGGCCGGCTTCATTTTCAGGAAAGATGAAGACTTGTGCGCCTTCGTACTTGAAAATAGAGAGCGCGGAGAAGGAGGAGCGGCTGGAGTCAATGCATCTCCATATTCTTCTAGAGAAGAGCAGAAAGAACTTTGTAATTCGAAAGCCCTTCTCTGTTAGTAACTTCGTCCTCCGAGACGTCATCTAAATTAATATGGCTCGGAAGGAGAAGGCTCCCTTCCCTCCTCTGTCTCCTCTCTTGATTTCTTCCTTTCTGAAGAAGAAGCACTTCTATTAGGAGAGGGGCTAGGAGTGAGGGTCTCTCCTTCCTTACGTTTATCATTAGGCGAGTCACGTATAACTGTATTACACCTGTTAGACTCCTGTCGGATATCAAGCTCTTCATGAGGAGAATGCGCCTGGCGTTTAGCAGGAGTATCTCGCTGAGAATACTCCTGGAGCCTGGTAGGAGTATCCTGTTTGGAATACTCCTGGCGCCTGACAGTCGTAACACTCTTCGAATACTCCTGCCGTCTGGAAGGCGCATCTCGCTCCAAATACTCCTGGCGCCTGTTAGGAGTATTAAGCTCAGAATACTCCTGGCGCTTGGTAGGCCACATCGCTCTTCGAATACTGCCTGGCGCCTTGGTAGGAGTAAAAAGTCTAGAATACTCCTGGCGGCCTGGGAGGAGTATCGAGGTCAGAGTACTCAAGGCGCCTGGCAGGAGTATTCTTCCCTTCAATTTTGATAACCCCTCCTGACCTTATGGAAGGCGCATCTAGTTCCGAATACTCCGAGTGGTTGGATTGGCGTAGGAGTATCGCTCATGGAATGCGCCTTTCGAATGGCAAGTATATTGTGCTTAGCGGGCGCTATACTCCTATCAGGAGTTCTCTCTCCAGTTGGCTCTTGTTGCTTGGATGAAGATCTGGGCCTAGAACGATCTACAGTAAAGTCAGGCTCTTTGCGCCTACTTGGCGCCTGGCTCCTAGTTGGCGCAGCCACGCTTGGCAGGAGTTACTTCCTTTCCCACGTCTCGCCTGCCTAACGCACCGCTCCCCCCAGAGATGGCCGCTTGTGCGACAACTCCCCTGGAGAGTTCGTCGCGCCCGACAGGAGATCGGTATTTGGTATCTCTTAATACGGAAGCCTGTCATCCTTTTTAACGAGTAGGCTCTTTAGAAATACTCCTACCAAAGACGCTAATTGCTCCTGCACATTCATCAAAATTTTCCTGGTCGAAGGCTCATTCGAATCAGGAGAAGGAGATCTGGAAGGCGCTCGAGAGTCTTTTACATGCCAAGGATCTAACTCCTTTCTAGCTTTCTTGATTACCGAAGGCGCATCCTCTTCAGAGAAGTGCTCGGGGCTAGAATTGAGCTCAGGTTCTTTCCAATTCCTTTCAGCGGACGTGAAAGCTTCGATTCCTTCCATCCTCTTCTCGGAGAAGGCGAACTAGATGATGAAAAGCACTCACGAAGGACGCTTTTCCTATAGCTGTCCCACCCTGGCAGTCTGAGATGTATAAGATTCTGCTGAAGGGGACGCCTGATCGTTGGGGATTCTCCACGACCCCCCGGTAAGGCTTTCGACTTTCCTTCTCCTCTGGGCCAGGGAGCTTGGAAGGTCTAGGCCTGGGAGCGTCGCAGAGACGACCAGACGCCCCCTCCACTACACTGGGGACACTAACATCACTCGAGAAACCACATTCACTTCTCTTACTTTCCAATGCTTCCATTTTTTCTTGCATTTTTGAAGGGAAGTTCTGAGTTCCGCTATTTCTGAGGCGGAATCAGAGGGATTAACTTGTGAACGGGCTGAAATAGAATGGGCATAATTATGAGAAGAAGAAGAAGCTACAGAACTACTAGAAATTTTCCGGCTTTTGTAAGCCGCCTTCCTCTCTCTATCTTTCTCTAACTTCTTCAAGTAAGAAGTCAGATTCTTCCATTCTTGCGCACTCAATCTCTCACACTCGTTACACGTATTCTCAATTGAGCATTCAACCCTTCTACAACCACTGCATGTAGTGTGAGGATCTACCGAAGCTTTCGGAATCCTCACCTTACAGCCCTCATTCATACACACTCTGAAGCTAACACTAGAATCAGACATATTCACGAAAATCCAAAGCGAAGTCCAAAAAACAGTCCACGATAGCGAATGCCAAACAACGATCCAAGTACGTCACCAAAAATCAGTCGAAAGATGATCAAAAGCGTTGTGAAAAAAGAATTCCAGTCAGGAGGAAGTAACAACAATGTTGATACTTACCGGCGACAGAGAGAATCTGATTAGAAAACGGGAATGGTTCCTAGTCCTGCCACCCAGAGCAGGGCGGTAGATCACCTGACCTACCTGTAGCGAGTGCCGCGAAGTTTGAATTTCTGTCGGGGACGACGGAGTCGATAGCTATGTATATATCTGACAGGTAAGTTGAATGTATGAAACTCCAAATTCCTGAAGTAGAAGCTCTGTTAGGTTCTTGTAAAAAGAAACCGCTGCCGTTGTATTAATTTCTTCGTCCGAGCCATCCTTGCCTTCTTGCAGAGGAGAGCGTGGAGGATCCTTTGAAGAAGAAGAGGTCCTTACAGGAGAAGAGCGTGTAGCTGAAGAATGAAGTCTCACAGAAGAAGTCAAGTCCACAGGTGATCGGTGAGTCGAAAAAGAAGAACGCCTATCCGATCTGGCCTGTCTGAGATCGGACTCCCTCTTCGAGGTAGTAGAAATCTTGAACGAAGGAGAGTCTGGGCTCTTACCACGGGAAGAACCATGTCCAGAAACAGGGCGCTTGCGAGAGGGAGAGCGCCTGCTAGAATCCTGGCGCCTGTCGCGAGGAGAGCGGCTACTAGGGGTCGAGCGCCTATCAGAAGAAGGGTGCTTGAGAGGCTCTTGGCACCTGTGGAGCGGAGAACAGTCAGGAGTAGGGCGCCTCGCAAATGACGAGCGCCTACCAGGTGAACGGTGGACCCGAGGCTCTTGATGCCTATCCACAGGAGAGCGGCTGCCAGGAGAAGGGCGCCTACCAGGCGCATGGCTCCTACGAGACTCTTGACGTCTGAAAGGAGAAGAGCGCCTAACAGGAGATAGGCCCCTACTAGACACTTGTTCCGTAACGAGAGGAGAGCGGCTGCCAGGCAACGAGCGCCTACTCGGAGACGGGCGCCTGCGAGGTTCTCGGAGTCGATGAGGAGAATATCGTCTTGAAGGAGTCAACGAAATGAGCCTGTTCTGCACAGAGCGTCTCTCTCCGCTAGGACGCACACTAGAAGACGAATGCTTGACAGGAGAGGAGCGCCTACTGGAAGCGGGGAGCATATCCGGAGAAAAGTCATCGCCATCCAAGGAGCGCCTGCCCGAAGTCTGGCGCCTTGACGATGCTGAGAGGGAGCCAGGAGAGTGGGGCCACCCGCGCAAGCTCCTACGCTCGGCCGAATCCTCCCCATACGAAGGAGATCGCATACGTCTAGGAGAGCGATCCTCTGAAGAAGGGCGTCTAGACCTCTTGACCGGAAGAGACACATGCTTCCTCCTACGAGATTTTAAAGCCAGAGAGTCCGCCAGGCCCGAGATCTGAGCCTGGAGTCCCGCAAGGACTCTAGTAGGAGAATCCACAGGATCTTCCTCCGATGCAGCAGAGCGAGGCGCGCGAGAAGACAAGCGATCACAGGATCTTCTGGGCCTCTTCACATCCAAAGAAGCCTCTTCAGGGAAGACTTCCGGGCTGGAAGCCAAAGAACTGCAGGGCGCCTTCCAAGCCCTCTTCAACGGGCGCGAAGCATTCGGGGAGTTCCAGCCACGCTTCGGTGATGGTGAAGAAAGAAGAGGAGAAACACTGACGAAGGATCTCCTTCTTGATATGATCCGAGGCAGCCTGGGAGTGTACTTCAGGATCTGCCGCGGGGACGCCTGACCGGTGAGGGCTCTCCCTAGCCCTCCTGCGGCTTTCGACTTTCCTCCTCCACTGGAACTGGGAGTCTGGAAGAGGTCTAGGCCTGGAGGCACTACGGAGCCGCTCAGACGCACCCTCCACAACACTGGGGGCACTGCACTGATCACCAACACTCCCACTCTTACCTTGCTCTAATAAGCAAATCTTCAACTCCACAGACTGAATCGTAGCCTTCAAAGCCGCCGCCTCCGAAGACGAATCTTTGGCTTCGGCGCGGTGAGCAGGGGCTGCAACCTGGGAAGGAGGTTCTATTTCTACATTAAGGTTAGGGTCAGATTCTAACTCACTCACTCTAGACCTACTAGAACTTCTAGAGGAAGCTTTACGAACTCTATCCCTCTCCAACTTCCTTATGTATGAAGAAAGAGCCTTATATTCATCTTCATTCAGTCCCTCACATTCCTTACATGGGTTACTAAACGCGCACTCATTCCCCCTGCATTTCATACACACAGTGTGAGGGTCAACCGAAGCTTTCGGCAACCTCACCTTGCATCCTTCAACCGAACATACCCTAAACAAAACAGGAGTCTTAGTTACTGTATCTAAATCAGACATGTTTCAAGCAAAATCCAGCGCAAAGTAAAAAATCGGTCCACAAACAGCGTATGCCAAGCCAAACAGAACGAAGACGTCACCAAAAAGTCCAAAATGATCTCCAGGCAAGCAAGAATCGAAAAAATCTATCGAGAGGAAACCACAACAGTTGTTGTCGTTCCCGGCGACAGAGAAAATCTGAATAGAAGATGGGATTGGTTCATACTCCCGCCATCCAGCGGCGGGTAAGGTAGACCACCTGACCTACCTGTCGCGTGTGCCACGAGATTTGAAATTCTGTCGGGAACGTCGGAGACTATAGCTAAGTATATATCTGACAGGAAAGTTCATGTACAAAACAACACAACACCAAAGGACTACAACCTAACAACTCGACAAGAACACAATAACAACCAAGGAACACAACCACAACTCAACAACACAGCAAACAACCAAGGAACACAACGACAACCTAACAACACAGCAAACAACCAAGGAACACAACCACCACCTCACATATAACAAAAAAAACTCAACAACACAACAAAAGACCACTGCACAAACAACACAAAAAATCACAACAGCACAGGCACAACTCTAAACAAACAACACTAACTTAACAACAACCAAATAACAAACAAAAACACACAACTCAGCTGAATATCAATGCCTTCACTAAAATGCTCCCAACACTACTGTCTCTCACAGCTTCTGACTAAAGACTGACTCAAAAAACAGAACTCTAATCTCTAACAGTACCAGCAGACAACCCAGAACTCACCAACAGCCAATTCAGTCGTTAACCATCCAACCACCAATTACTTCTCTCTCTCTCCCTCTCTCTCATCATGGGTCCTGCACTCTCTCATTCTATTCTGTCTCGCTCTCTCTCCAATCTCTCCCCTTATTTTGGTCCCGAGGTCCCGAGGTTATAATGCTTTTCAATTATATTGATCAGAAATTATTTCCAGGTTTATGATACATGTTTCAGGGTTACGGCACCTACAACACTGATCTGGCAAAAGAAACGTGACTCCAAAAATGCAAAATAATCAATATTTGAAGGGTTTTTTTTATGAAAAATGCAATAAGAATGCACTTTACATTGTTTTTAATGCACCCAAAGCATTAAAAGTAAGGTTTTCTTAGGATTTTTGATGATGTTCTGGCTTACGACGATTTTCAGCTTACGAGTCTCAAGAATGGAAACCCCTAAGTAACCCGAGGACTGCCTGTACATACATACACATACAGTAATACCTTGAGATACAAGTATATTTCATTGCTGGACTGAGCTCCTAAGTCAATTTGCTCTTATCTAAATTAAATTTTTCCCATATAAAATAACTGACAAAAATTTAATCTGTTTCAGCCCTCTAAAATTGCCCAATTAAAAGATAATAACAATGGAAAAAATTGCGTTATGCACCAGATGTTTGAAAAAAAAAAAAATTCCGGTTTGCAAACCGTGCTTCAAGCCATGAACACACAAACATCCTCAGAAAGGGTTAATTGGAAGTACCAAATGCTTTTTAAAATTCTTTTTACTGTTATAGGTAGTCGTCTACTTACGACCTATGCAACTTATGACAGACCGACTTTACGACAGCTACGACAATATAATAATATATAATAATATCTAATTTTATATTTGGCTAAAATCGTCGAGCGCGCGTACGATAGTTTTTCCCGCTACCGGCAGCGCACTCGTCTCCGAGAGATGCTCAGCTTTCGGCAGTGTTTGTGTGTGTTTGAGTCCTTGTGGTTACTGGTTAGCCTATATTGTACATTGTTTCTTTGCTCCAAACCCCAATCCAAGATGTCTTCAAAAAGAAATTCTTGCTCAATTTCCAAGCCTGCTAAGAAAGCAAGAAAAGCTATTGATCTAGACATGAAAATGAAAGTGATAAAGCAGTCTGAAGGGGAGGAAGAAAGTGAGTGTAATAGCCTGTGATCTTATCCTACTGCATTCTACTGTGTCAACAATTTTGAAGGATAAGGAACGTATTCGTGAAGCAGTAAAGGGTTCAGCACCTATGAGATCAACTGTGATAACAAAACAACGAAGTGGACCCATACACAAAATGAAAAAACTATTAAATGTGTGGATTGAAAGCCAACTCCAAAAACGTGTCCCATTAAGCCTTCACATACTGCAAACGAAAGCTTTAAGTATTTTTAAGACGTTGAAGGAGCTTGCTGGAACAGATTATACTCAAGAATTTTCTGCAAGTAAAGGATGGTTCAAACGATTTAAGAAAAGATTTCAATTGCATAATGTCCAAATCACTGGGGAAGCAGCGAGTGCAGATGAAGGTGCGAAAAAGTTCATTGAAAGTTTGGATGAAGTCATTGTAGAAGAAGCCTATTTACCAGAACAAGTTTTTAATGTTGATGAGACTAGATTACTCTGGAAACGAATGCCGGAACGCTCCTACATTTACCAAGAGGAAAAATCCATGCCTGGATTTAAGGCATCTAAAGATAGGCTGACTTTGTTGCTTGGTGGTAACATCGCCGGGTTTAAGCTGAAGCCCTTTTTTATTTATCATTCCAAAAACCCGCGAGCTTTTAAAAATGTGAATAGGCATACGCTACCAGTCTACTATCATTCCAACAAAATGGCATGGATGACTCGAGCACTTTTCGAATACTGGTTCATAAACTGCTTTATTCCCCAGGTTCGTGAATATTGTTTCGAAAACACAATTCCATTCAAGGTGTTATTACTTTTGGACAACGCACCCGGCCATCCACCTCATCTAACCGATCTCCATCCCAACGTGAAAGTGACATTTTTACCACCCAATACAACTCCCCTCATCCAACCTATGGACCAAGGAGCTATTGCTACCTTTAAGGCAAATTATCTAAAAACCACCTTTTCCCAAGCTATATCTGCTACAGATGATGATCCGACTTATCTTTACAATGATTTTTGGAAAAAAAATACGATATTCTTAAAGGCATCAAGAAAAACATCTCTGCAGCATGGGGAAGCAGTGACAAAGAAATGCATGAATGGTATTTGGAAGAATTGCGCTAAACGCTATGTGAATACTTTTGATGTGTTTGATAATGAGAATGAACTAATAATGATTCGTGAAAAAATTGTGAAATTAGCCAAAGGTCTATCGTTAGAATGTGAAATGGAAGAAATCGATGAATTGCTTGACAAAGAGTCGGAAGAACAAACAACTGAAGATCTGATTGGAAGAGGAAAAAGTTGCAGAAGAAGAAAGGAGAGAAAGCAGCAGCAGAAAAGGCAGGTGAGGAGGAGGAGGAGCAACAAAGAAAGTTCACGACCAAAGGCTTAGCAGAAGGTTTATCACAGTTAAATAAACTTCTAGCTCATTTTGAAGGAATGGATCCAAATATTGAAAAATTTTCAAGAATTGAACGCATGGTTCTTGATGCTTTTCGCCCATGCCGGGAAATTTATGAAGAGAAGAAAAAACAGACCATTCAAACAAAACTAAGCATGTTTATGTTTAAACCAACATCTAGGTCTACCCGTCCCAACTACCAGTACTACCACGGATGACCCGGACTATCCCCAGCCATCCACCAGCAGACAATAATTTTTGTTTTTTTTCCCAAATTTCAAATGTTTCGTAATTTTTATTTTTTCTGTATGTTCACGTTTTTGCTGTACTGTAAATCAATTCTATCTATGCATTACTGTAGTTTGCCTGAAATTTATATAGAAAAATAATTTACTGTTAAATAAAACTGTGTATTACAGGTAATGACCTACTTATGACCTATGCGACATATGTCTGATCGACTTTACGACTATTATTTTCGACAGAACATGCATACGAACGTACAATACTTTTTCCTGCAGCGTCCGCGCATCTCTCGAGTCCCGCGCTCACTCAGTGTTGCCTGTAGCTCGGTACTGAATGCATCTCTCTCTCTGCTGTCTTCATTTTTCAATTGTATTTTTGAATGTTTTCTATTTTTTGCACCTGTATTTTGTATTTTTCAACATTAAACTAATTGTACTGTAGCATCCAGTGTTTAAATTAAACCTGACAAAAGTAACAACAGGAAACAGTATGATGCAGAGAGAAATGGGTTTGCTATGAACGTAACAATACATAAGACGCAACGTCGTGTATGAGACGTTACAAATGGTATAAAAATTCCAAGAAATCATAACTAGGAAATACTATAAGTACCATATATTTTGGCGTATAAGTACCGTATATTTCGGCGTATAAGTCGACCCTTTAGCCCCAAAAATTCATGTCAAAATTAGGGGGTCAACTTATCTAACGGTAAAAAAAAGTGAATCTTTATTATTTTGGCATATCAGTACAGGAATCCAGGCTTTACAGTTGGCTAATAAGAATGACAGCCTTGTTGAGGTAACTATGTATGTAAATACCAGTATTAAAAGCATTTCACACTGTAATACGACAATAATAATACATTAGAACATCCATTACCTTAAATAAAATGAAAAAAATCAAAGTAACTTGAAGAAACCCCATTTGCACAGCAAGTGTAAACATTGCGTAGCCATTTGTCGTACAGTAATTTAGAAGGATGCGTTCACTGACAGTTTTGTATTTACCGGGGTATTGTTCAAAAACATTTATGGTATGAAATCTTTATTTATCACTAAATAAAATAAAAATTTTTTATTTATAATAAATTATGTATTTAAAAATCCTTCAAAATACTGAGTCCTCGTCATTGAATTAAACATTCACAAACAAAATTATCATTCACGGTTTCATCAGGATCCCAGTTTGAATCTGGTGAATCATCTGCAGGTTTGTTTTCCCTCAAATGAGCCTGTTTATGCCATAGAAGAACCAATGGTCAAGGAATATTCCAACATCATAATAAAATACCGGCACGTCGTTTTAACAACCCAATCAAAACAATAACTTGAGTGGCAGTTTGTACATACATATATACGTAGGCTGTTATGCAGCGTTACTTAGCGCTTTGTTTGTTTACATTACACTCGAGTAACGTATCTTTCGTTTCGTCATTTCTAATCATATTTGCCGGTATATTCATCTTTTATATATTACGCAGATTTGTTAATATACCAAGTATATTACCTGTATTTCTTATGATAAGTAGAGCAACATATGTACCGTAATATCATTCAGGTTATTTTATATGATACGATTTACCCTGCTGCTTATTTTGAGCGTACGGCTGGCCTCACATTTTATAGGTCGACTAATATACCCGATATTAGTTAAAATCATAAAAATTTACTCAAAATTGGGGGGTCGACTTATCTTCTGGTCAACTTATACGCCGAAATACGTATATGGTAAATTAACTTAAAAAAAAAAGGATGAATTTTTATATGAACATGACAAACGAAGCATTATGAAACAGTATGATGCGTGGAGAAACAGTTTGGACAAACGTTTGGCGAATGTAACAGTACGTAGAGACGTTACAAATGGTATAAAAATTCCAAGAAATCATAACTAGGAAATACAATAAGTAAATTAACTAAAAAAAAGATTAATTTTTATATGAACGTGACAAACGAAGCATTATGAAACAGTATGATGTGTGGAGAAACAGTTTGGACAACCGTTTAGCGAATGTAACACCAAGGAGTAGTAAAGTCGTGTAGAGAGACGATACATATGGTATAAAAATATAAAAATAATAACAACTAGGAAATACAATGAAGTCTAAAGAAAACAAAGATAGGAAAATGAATTAACTAAAGAAAAGGTTGAACCTACAAACGTAGCAATATGAAACAGTGTGATGTGTGGAGAACGGGTACGTCTTGACAACTTTGATAAAACGTTAACAGCAAGGCGTAGTAATGACATGTGTACATACGTAGGTGTGAAATGTTACACATGCTACAAAAATGTAAAGAAATCATAACTAGGAAATATAATACACATTCTAATGAAAAAGACAGCAAAATAAATTAGCTAAAGAAGGGGTTGAATTTTTACATATATGAACTTGTGAAAGGGTATCGTAAAGTACTATCGTAATATATGACAATAACAATATGCACTAAGAATGGTAATACAATGGTTTTAATGATAATGAACGTTAAATAATAATGAATTATGACTTAAATATGATAATATAAGTAATAATCTAAGAAAATGTTGATAAAATATGACTTTCAGATGATGTCAATATCATTACACAATATATATATGTACGATAAACTCTACGGTAATTTAGCAGATATCGACTTGCGTCCAAATCGTGTTACAACTGGTTTCGCAGAACCAATTGCGGTCGTAAGTAGGTCACTACCTGTACTACGTACATAGACGTGTTGGCAACAGTACAAATGGTCGCTAGAGAAAACAGCAGAGATGTTTTGTTTTACGTTTTTAGATGTAAAATTTTGTTCGAAAATGGTATGATTCATATTTTTTTAATTCATTTTGTATTGCTATGTTTTGCAAATAAATCAAATGTAATAACAAATTATGTATTTAATTCAAACCTATAAATAAATAAAAGTATATAATACGTGTAGCTGATTGTCAATGCAAATGGCCGATAAGAAAATGTAAACAGACCAGACAGATGGTTTGAATGCCTACAATAAAAATGTTAAATACAGTAATAAAAGTAAGTATTAATCAAGGAGTTCAAGCATGATATATGTAGGCTAGTCAGTTGTCAATGAAAATGCAAACTAAAAAGTATGTAGTACACGTGCATGCATGTGTGTTTGAATGTGGTATAAAGGCTAAAAAGACAGCCCAAACATGATTCAATTTATTCAATATGCTGAAAGAAAGACAGTATACAGTGTATACTTTGGATATAATATATGATAGATATTATACGGTAGGTACAGAATACATGTACATAGGCTATGTGGTTCGTAGGTATAGAATACATGTACATAGGCTATGTGGTTCGTCGACTTATGACAAGATCAACTTACGACAGCTCTGCCAGAACCTAATGCCGTCGTAAGTAAATGACTACCTGTACTCACTCCATGTTTTTAATGTTAATTTATTTACTCTTTTACTGAAGAAATAGTATATTGAAAAAGGAATTTCATATTACTTGTTGTGTAAATGTATACAGACAGAACAGCAGTTTGCTTGCATTTCAACCATTGTACAATAGTAAAAAAATTACTGTAGTTATGTTACAAATGACGTTAAGTAGAATAAGACAGGTATATTTTCATATTCCTATATCCTTATTCACTAAGGAGAAAGGATCGATAAGGGCACATTAAGCTGCACATTGTAGCTGAAGCTGAAGAAAGAATGTTCATCTGCTAACGACTATTATCGTGCATTGGCAAAATGGATGAAACCTGCAAACTTTGGTATAGTAGGTACTATCAAACTCAACCGTGAACAAAATTTTGAGAGAAACTTATTATAATCATAACTATTTGGCATCAAAACACATTTCACTGTTCACTCCAATAAAAGATGAATATGTAAAGCTCAGTATTCTGATGAAAAAAAGTGAAAATATCGAACACAATCTGCTGATTTTTTAGAGCAATAAACATCACCTTAGTGGCATCTACTAACAATAAAGAGAAAAAAAAAACTAAATTTGGTCAACAGTAAGTATTCAAGTGACATTTTGAATTTAAAACCTTCATAAAACATAACTGTCCTATATCAATAGAGTATATCTAAAGATTCATTTACACTAACTAGAAGCAAGAAAATTGCTCTGATATGAGTTCAATGAAGAAATATAAAATTACTTTGCAATCGCCCTCAGCTGATTTCCAAACCAAAACATATTGCTGATTGTATTTTATAATACAATAGTAATATGAAAATACATACAATATTATTGGATGCAGTGAAGTAAAGCATAACTCTGTGCCAGAAAACCATAAAAATAGAAGAAAATAAAGTGTTTCTGAGGTTTGAATGAATTATTTGTTTTCACATTGTTTTAAATGGTTAAAGCTGACTTTGGTTGCGAATTTTTTGAGTCACGTACAGTATCCTTGAACAAATTAAGTTTGTAAAATGAGGTACCACTCTGTGTGTGTATAAATATGAAGGGAAAATATTTGGAAGGAAATACATCGTCTTGAATCTGGGGCCGTGCTTAAATGCGTTGTTATGTAGGAGGGTGTTTAAACCTACACAGGTCGGCAAGTGCCCAGTGTGAAATGCGTGAAATGGCCACGATATAAGTGTGTCATGGTAATTGCTTCATAGCAAAGAATTACGAGGTAAAGGAAAGGAAAACGCATCTTCGAGAAGTTCTGCAGCAGGAAGGCATTTGCGCATGTTGTTGGGGGTGCCTGTTCTCATGATGGTTCTAGAATCGGCAGGAGTGTTGCGGAACTTGACAGGCGCTGGCGTGACGTGAGGAACGCCGTGATTTCTGATGCAATACTTCGTCGAGAAACTTCTAAATCATTCCCGTAATCTCGGGAGTCTGTGACATTCACCATAGGCCCCGCCCCCAAGTCACCGTATAAATACGACTGGCAAAGTAGGAAAAGGAGATCATCAGTAAGAGCCACAGATCAGATTATCAGTGAGAGCTCAGCAGCAGAGATCAGAGATCATCCGAGAGAGATAAGAGAAGAAGGAACCTACGAAGGATCAGAGAGGAAAAGGCGGCCGAGAATTGGTTGAATTCTGGTCAAGTCGTCGTCAGGAGTGGACGACCGAGTTATTTCGACGTAGAGCAAGACTTCAGAGAAGAAGCATTCTGCGAGAGGTTTTGAGAAGTTCCTGCCCTTCAAGTGTCAAGAATAGACATTGTTTTCTGCAATACGGAGTCAAGAAGACGTCTGCAATAACGGTTCTCCTTTATGAAGCCATTGCTTTGAGTCGCAAAACTGGCCGGCAAGTACTTTCATTACCCCACCGTCTCCCCAGTTCACGCATTGTAAGATTTTGCCTTTTTTATGTAAATAGGAGATCCCATTCTGCATTTATCTTTGTTAGTAAGCTTGTAAATAAACCTTTATTGTGTTAGTGTTTCTTTCTATATTCGTATCCCCATTATAACGAACTTGCAGCAGACCTCTCACAGGCCGTAACAAAGAATGATAGCTTTGTGATAAAATAAATTTTTTTTTATATAATAAAACAAATTGTCTTAAATATGATATTGTTATGATACAATAAAGTTTGTTCATACTTACCTGGCAGATATATATATAGCTGTATTCTCCGAAGTCCGACAGAATTTCAAAACTCCCGGCACACGCAGTGGTCGGCCAGGTGGTAGTACCCATTCCCGCCGCTGTCAGATTTTTTCTAGTGCCACTGTCTCCTGAGGGGAGGTGGGTGGGCACTTTGATTATATATATCTGCCAGGTAAGTATGAACAAACTTTATTGTATCATAACAATATCATTTTGTTCATGAACCTTACCTGCCAGATATATATATAGCTGAATCCCACCTTTGGAAGAAGGGGGAGACAGACTCGGATTTTGGGAAACAATTGCATTTACACGATTGATATCTTGGTTCCTTACCTGTTAGTATAGCTGACTTCGTGAGTGCGTGACCACAAAACAACTAGATGCTACATTATAGACCTCCAATTTTTGGGTCATGCATTCCTAGAGGTGCCAGCAAGGACGTGACCTGTGTAGCTGGTGCGCTCTAATGAACTGTCACGGGGAGCGTGACCACAATGTGACAGATCATATAGGTGTTGATTAGACACCGAATGCTGTTAATGCTTCACTGGAGGTGCCAACAAGGACGTGACCTATGTAGCTGGTGCGCTCCAGATGATTTTGTCAACGGGTACGTGACCCACATTGTGGGACAAAAACATTTTACCCTACTGTGAGGGCGAAGCAAAAACACTACCACCTGACCTAGCCTATCTAGTTAAACTTCGTATAACCAAGGCTAATGGAGGGAAGTCCGCCTAAGGCGGCCGGCCGACACAAGACCACAATAACCTAAACACCTAAATAAGCATAATAAACCAAAAAATAAAAAGAAATAAAATTAAAAAGTTCAAACTAACATATTATTTCCTAAATGATAGGAAGAGTGCTACTCTGTCCCCAATATAGTGTCTGCTGCGACATATGGGCCCAAAGACTAACAGTTCTCGTATGTAGTCCTCACCTCCCGAAGGTAGTGAGAGTCAAACACTGAATTACTACACCAAATTGTGCATTCAGATATCAGTGAGTGCCATGTTCTTTTGGAAGGCTACCGACGTAGAATTAGCCCTCACTTCATGCGCATTTCACCTTCAACATTTTCATATCACTGTCTTGACAGGATGAATGCGCTTCCTTGATGGTGTCCCTCAAGAAAAAAAGCCAAAGCATTCTTTGACATTGGTAAATTTGGCTTCCTTACCGAACACCACAAGTTATCAGAAAGACCTCTACAATCCTTAGTCTTCTTTAGGTAGAATTTTAGAGCCCTGACAGGGCACAGAACTCTCTCTGGCTCGCGCCCAACGATTTCGGCCATCCCTTTAATTTCGAAGGTCCTAGCCAAGGGCTGGACGATTTTCATTTTTTGCCAGGAACGTTGGGCTCAAGGAACAGACCGCGTTTATAACCTTTAAAGCCCACGTATATTTGCTAATCGCTTGCACCTCGCTGACTCTCTTCGCCGTCGCCAGAGCAGTCAGGAAGATAGCTTTTCTAGTAACATCCTTCAGGGAAGCCGTATGCATAGGTTTGAATGGATTGGACATGAGGAACTTCAAAACTACATCCAAGTTCCAAGACGGCAACCTGGGTTGTTGAACCTTCGTTGTTTCAAAAGATCTCAAGAGATCGTGAAGGTCTCTGTTGTCCGCCAAGTCCAGGCCTCTGTGCCTAAAGACAACTGAAAGCACACTCCTATATCCCTTGATTGTAGAGACTGCAAGTTTTAGATCCCTTCTCAGATATAAAAAGGAAGTCAGCAATCTGGCTCACAGAGGTCGTGGTGGAGGAAATGCCGTTCTTCTTGCACCAACTCCTGAAGACTGCCCACTTCGATTGGTACACTGCATTGGATGAAGCTCTTCTTGCACTGGCGATAGCTTTCGCCACTGACCTAGAAAAGCCTCTCGCTCTGGCCAACTTTTGGATAGTCTGAATGCAGTCAGACTCAGAGCGGAGAGGTTTCTGTGGTACCTCTCGAAGTGGGGCTGTCTGAGTAGATCTGTCCTTACTGGAAGCGTCCTCGGGAAGTCTACTACAAAGGCCATGACCTCTGTGAACCAGTCTCTCGCCGGCCAGAACGGGGCGATCAAAGTCATTCTCGTCCCTTCCGACGCCGCAAACTTTCTCATGACTTCCCCTAGGATCTTGAAAGGGGGAAAGACGTACAGGTCCATCCCCGTCCAGTCCCAGAGAAGTGCGTCTATCGCCACTGCCGCTGGGTCGAGTACTGGGGAGCAGTACAGTGGAAGCCTCTTCGTTCTGGACGTTTGCAAAGATGTCCACTAGCGGACGTCCCCATAACCCCCACAAGCTCTTGGCATACCTCCTGATGCAGAGTCCACTCGGTTGGCAGAAGTTGACCTCGTCTGCTGAGGAGATCTGCCCGGACGTTCTCTACTCCTGCTACGAACCTTGTAAGGATTATGACGTCCAGTGCCCTTGCCCACAGCAAGATCTCCTTTGCCAGGGCAAAAAGGGATCGAGACTGTGTTCCTCCCTGTTTCTTCAAGTATGCCAGAGCTGTGGTGTTGTCTGAGTTGACTTGGATTATTCGATGAGACTTTTTCTTGGAAAAACTGGAGAGCTAAAAAGATGGCTGCCATTTCCTTTAGGTTTATGTGCCAGGACACCTGTTCCCCTCTCCAGGTGCCTGACACTTCTTCCCCCCCTAATGTTGCTCCCCACCCCGTGGTGGACGCGTCGGAGAACAACACTAGGTCGGGGCTTCTGAAGCTTGAGAGACACGCCCTCCCAACAACTTCACTGGATCTAGCCACCATTTTTAAGTAATGTTTTACCTCTCTTGAAATTTTTAAGCTCATATCCAGATTCTTGTTTTCTTTCCAATTTTCCTTGAGAAAAAATTGTAGCGGTCTGAGGTGCAGTCTCCCCAAGGAAACAAACTTCTCCAGCGAGGAAATGGTCCCCAGCAGGCTCATCCATTCCCTCACCGAGCACAAATCTTTCCTTAGGAAGGCTGACACTTTGTATAAACATTGCTGCTGACGTCCCTGGGACGGAAAAGCTCGAAAAGCCACTGAATCCATCTGAATCCCCAGATACAGGATGGATTGGGTTGGAATCAGATGTGACTTTTCGAAATTCACCAGTAGTCCCAGGGACTTCACCAACGATAAAGTTGTTTGAAGATCCTTCAGACACCGCGTTTGAATGGAGGCACAAATGAGCCAGTCGTCCAGGTACATAGAGACTCTGATATTTGCAAGATGAAGCCACCTCGCCACGTTCTTCATAGGGGCCGTGCTCAATCCGAAGCAAAGCGCCCTGAATCAATAAAACATCCCTTTTAGGACAAACCGAAGATACTTCATCGACTGTGGATGGATGGGGACGTGGAAATACGCGTCTTGAAGGTCTATTGAAACCATCCAATCGTTTGGTCTTAAGGTCCCAAGAACTGACTGAGGTGTCTCCATCTTGAATTTCTGCTTCTGTACGAACCGATTCAGACTGCTCACATCTAAGACTGGTCGCCAACCTCCTGACTGTTTCGGCACCAGGAATATCCTGTTGTAGAAGCCTGGGGATTCCAGGTCTACGACCTGTTCCACCGCTCTCTTTTCTAACATCTGCTCGAGCAGATCGAAAAGGATTTGTTGCTTCTCCTGATGGTAAATAGGGGATAAATCCTTGGGTGTCGTGCAGCACAGTGGGGGAGGTTTCAAGAAAGGTATCTTGTACCCCCGCTTGATGACGACCCCCGCTTGATGACGTTGAGCGACCAGCTGTCCGCCTTCCTTTCTATCCAAGCTTTTGAAAATAGTCGAAGCCTGGCTCCTACTGGTGGCTGAGGGATATCTGGTTCATTTCTTTCCTCTGATCTTAGCTACACTCTGCCTCTGGAACGTGTACTTCCTCGAGAAGATGTTCTCGAGGAAACTCCACCTCGAAAGGGCTTCTGCTTCTTGAAAGGTTGCGTCCGTGCAGACGTAGAAGAAACAACCGTACGTTTTGCCGACTGAGCTAGGAGGTCTTGGGTAGCCTTCTCTTGTAGACTGACAGCCAGATCTTTGACCATAGCCTGGGGAAAGAGATGGCTCGAAAGAGGCGCATACAACAATTCTGCCTTTTGAGAGATAGAGACCGCCTTTGCAGTAAAACCACAATAGGCCGCTCTCTTCTTCAAAATCGAAGTGCAGAAGTGCGAGGCCAACTCCTCCGAACCATCCCTGACGGCCTTGTCCATGCATGCAAGCACGCTGGACAGCTCCTCGAGGCTAAGCGAATCAGGACTACGCGACCGGTTATCCAAGCCCACCCCTAAACACCAATCCAAAAAGTTGAAAACTTCTATCGTACGGAAGAGTCCTTCATATGATGGTCCATCTCAGAAAGGGTCCAGGGCACTTTCGTCGTCGACAAAAGGGATCTCTTCGGTGCATCTACCAAGGTAGCGAAGTCACCTTGGGACGCAGAGGGGGAGGGGGCTCTAAAAACCTATCTCCTCCCCTGTCTCATACCAAAGACCTGCCTTGCCTGTCAGTCTTGAAGGGGGTAGGGCGAAAGCGTTCTTGTTTCGGGCTTTTCTTGACTCCATCCAATTCTGCATTTTCTTAAAAGCCCTTTTTGTTGATAATGAAGTAGCCATCTTCACCAATCCTGGAGTCTTGATAGCCTTAGACGATAGCAATTGTGAAGGAGGCGACTGCGGGGCTTCAGGTTTAAAACTTAACTTCAAAAGGAGGTTTGAAGCAATTGAACCAAACCTTGGTAATCTGAAGATACTGTTGATGATTGTTCTTCAGTTAATTCCTCCGACAAGTTTCCTTCTTGAGATTCATTACTATCCTCCGAATCTCGGCGAATGTCTGAAGAAACATTACGTTGTGCGTCCAGCTGCGCACCATGCTTGGCGTCAAGCCTAGCGTCCTGCCAAGTGTCACGCTTGGCATCCAGCCGAGCGCCCCCGCCCGGCGTCGAGCCGAGCGCCCAAGCCCGAGCGTCAGGCCTGGCGTCGAGTCTCGCTGCCGCCTTAACGTCGTGCTCTGCAGACCTTCGTGCACGAAATCTCGAAGGTGCGAGGTAACAGAGAAAGAGCAAGGCGATGAGAAGGAAAGGAGACTGCCTGGATCTCTTGACTGGCAGCTTATCATCCTTCCTCCTGTGACGTGAATTATCCTCTTTCTCTGCAACTAATAAGGCAATTTGATGTTGCAAATTCTCAATCTTCTTCGATTTAGGACTGATCCTGTGAGAAGACGAGGGGAAGCCCCCCTCCTCCTCACATGGACCGCCACAGGTATATCCTTAGCGCAACCAGGGCGCTCAAAAGCATTGTCGTCAAAAGACATCCTCTCCGGCGACGATCGCAACACAGAAGAAGAGAAGGACGTGAAGCATCCTTCTCCCTACGACCAAATGGTCCGACCGCCTGTGCGACATCTTGCACCTTTGCTCCTCTTTTGCGGTGGAGAGTCCTCGAATTGTTCTGGAGACGACCGCAAAACAGAAGGGGCTAACGGATGTGCAGCGTCCTCCTCTGAGGAATCAAAGGCGGCGGCCGCCTGTGCGGCATCTAGCGTCTTTGTCCTCTTCAAAGGGCGCAATCGCTTCCGAAAGCTCCAACCGCTGCGCGGGGAGGACGATTCTGATGACGAAAAACAATCTTTCAAGATCCGTTAACGAACTTTGGAAGCCTGGGAAGCGGCCCCAGGTCTTGCCGAAGGAAACGTCAGATCGGTTGTCCGACCCCCTTCCGCAACACTCGGCGGAGCAATTATCACTACACACCACTGCACTATTAACACCTTCTAATGCTTGCACTTTTAATTCCAGGCTACGCAAAGATTCAAGAATCATCGATAGGGTATTACCCTCCATAGACACTAATGTAGGGCCCGAAGGCAACACAGGTTTAGGAGGGATAAATTCCACTGGATGTGTAACTGGCGTTACACTCCTCCTTACCCTATCTCTTTCTATTTTACACACACATGATTCATACGCCTTCCACGCAGAATCAGACATACTCTCACATTCATTGCAGCGATCATCAAACATACAAACATGTTTCCGACAATTCGCGCACACTGTATGAGGGTCTACCGAAGATTTCGGTAGCCTCACCTTGCATTCTTCCACACAACATACTCTGGCACTAGTCGAACTAGATCCAGACATCTTAAGTTTTAGGAAAAACAAGCCAAATTCAAAAACCAATCCACAATTAGCGTATGCCTAGCCACCGATCCAAATCAAAAACCAAAAAATCAATCGGGATACTCAAGTGACCAAAAGAGTTCCAAAATCCAATGACGGAGGTGCAGAAAACACTTGTTGGCTGCACCGGCGACAGAAAATATCTGACAGAAAATGGGAATGGTTCCTGACGCCCGCCTCCCAGCGGCAGGAATGGGTACTACCACCTGGCCGACCACTGCGTCTGCCGGGAGTTTTGAAATTCTGTCGGACTTCGAGAATACAGCTATATATATATCTGGCAGGTAAGGTTCATGAACAAATTGTATTTTATAAAAACCATACTTGCTTTAATAAAGAACACACACAGTTTGTTTTAGTTCATTACAACGTCTGCAAACTTCACCTTACCAGATGGACACACACCTGAAACCAACAGTTAATAAAATCAGGATTATTGTCTACATGACAGATGATGATTAAAAACAGACACTGTCTTACCTCATCTGCTACTGTAAACTCCAGTGATTTAATAATAGGGTCTATGTTGAAATCAACTTCTTTCCTCACATTACAAATGTTCTGTAACCTTTCACGGGGAGGTTTTGCTGTCGATTTTATCAATACTGCTAATTCAGCGTCAGTAAGTTTTCTTTTGTCTTTCTGTCCTTTGTGGATTCTGCAGAACTGAAAAGTAAAAAAAACAAGGGTTTACTACCTGAAAATATCATCTTGGAATGTCACTTCCTGCATCGATTCTTTAAATCAACAAAGAACAATTATATATATATATATATATATATATATATATATATATACTATATATATATATATATATATATATATATATAATTCATATTCTTTATAAAAATGAAAAAAATGATGAGACAAATCATTGATGTTTCTATACAGGCAGTCCCCGGGTTACGACGGGGGTTCCGTTCTTGAGACGCGTCGTAAGCCGAAAAATCCTCAAAATCCTAAGAAAACCTTATTTTTATTGCTTTGGGTGCATTGAAAACTATGTAAACTGCATTCTTATGGGATTTTTCATCAAAAAAAACCTTCAAATATTGATTATTTTACATTTTTGGAGTCATATTTCATCTGCCAGATGAGCGTGTGGGCGTCGTAACCCTGGAAAATAATGTCTGATGAATATAATTGAAAAGCGTCGTAACCTCGGAACGTTAATAAGCCGAGACCGTTGTAACCCGGGACTGCCTGTATATGATATGTATATATGCATGTGTGTGTGTGTGTGTATGTATGTATATATTATAATAAGTATTAATTATATTATATATATATATATATATATATATATATTATAGATCTATATATAATAATATACTAATATAATATCTATATGTTTAGTTGGTGGTAATACAGGGGGTCCTCGAGTTACGAACGTTGATTCCGTTCTTAAGATGCGTCGTAACACGATTTTCAGCGTAAACCGAACATTAAAAAAATACCCCATGATTTAATGTAAATACCTATCAATAACAACGAGAGAACAATTCCTTACCTTTATTAATTTGATTGGCTTGCACACTGGAGAGGAAGCTGCAGTGCTGGAGAGACTGGGGAAGGTTCGTGGAAGAGAAAAAGAACCTCCAGAAGAAATGCTGGAGATGCTGGAGGCCATGGTGATTCTTGAGGTGAGGCCAGAACATTACTAACTGGAGATGCCGATGGCAGGTGATCTTCTTGAGGGTGAGGTCAGAACAAATACTACTGGAGATGCTGGGGCAAGGTGGACGTCTTTGTAGTGAGGCAGAAACCTACAGAAGGTGCTGGGAGATGCTGGGGCAGGTGAGTCTGGGTTAGCAGAACATTCAGAAGGTGCTGGAGATTGTGGGGCAGGCGAGTCTGGATTAGCAGAGGCAGCTGAGGTAGAGGGTACAGGATCTCTTGCAGGCCTCTCTACCTTCTTAAAATACTGCTCCAGGTTAGTCTGAACAGAGAGCGACCTCTTTTTATCCAAGATCTCTTGTAACACTGCATCAAATCCATGACGCCTCTGGAAACCCTAGTGAACCTGTCCAAGTTGGGATCCTGAGCCTCAAAAGTTGACAACGCTTGCTGCAACTCTGCAAAACCTCTTGTCAAGCCTGCCTTGTGAAAGCCTTAGGCTCTGGGGTGGGTGCTTCTTCTTCTTCCTCTATCATCTGCTTCTCCAGTTGTATCAGGTCCTCAGCAGATACTCCTCGCCATGAGACTCCAGCAGCTCTGTAACATCATCTCCATCTCCAAATTGATTTCCTTACTCAGGGCAACAACGTTCTCGACAACTTGCTGATGTGTCCTCAAAACCCTGGAATCATTCACAAATTGAGGACAAATTTTCTTCCAGACACCATTCATGTTTGTTTGCTTGACCTCCTCCCAGGAATTAGCAATGTCTTTACAGCATCAAGGATGTTGTAGGATTTCCAAAAGTCCTTCAGAGTCAAGTCCTTCTTGGTTTCAGTTGCTGTAAAGCCATAGCAATTGTCCTTCGTAGGTAGTAAGGCCTTGAACGAAGCAATCACTCCATTGGTCCATAGGCTGTAAAAGGGCCGTGGTATTAGGTGGAAGGTGAACCACCCTTGACATTAGGGTTGAAGTCTCCCAGCTGGGCAGGGTGTCCAGGGGCATTGTCCAGCACTAGCAACACCTTAAAAGGGGATACCCTTGGAGGCGCAATACCGCTCCACACTTGGAACAAAATGGTTTACGAACCAGTCCTCAAACACTGCAAGTGTCACCCATGCCTTCTTGTTGGACTTCCAAATTACTGGTAGTTGACCCTTCCAAATGCCCTTGAGTGCCCTTGGATTTTTCAGCCTGATACACCAACAAGGGCCTTCAGTTTTGAAGTCGCCATCAGCATTATACCCCCAAGAAGTAAAAGTTTAGGCCTCTCCTTGCTGGCTTTATGACCGGGTGCTGACTTCTCCTTCGTCGATGTAAGTGCGGTTAGGCATACGCTTTCCAAAACAAAACCCGTCTCGTCTACGTTAAACACTTGCTGAGCGGAATAACCCCCCTCCTTAATTATCTCAGACAACGCTTAGGAAATTCACTCGCTGCTTTCTCATCCCCACTAGCAGCTTTACCCTTGCACTTTAAGGTTAAGGTAATTGGCCCGAGCCGTTAAATTGCATAAACCAACCCCTACTAGCCACAACTCTTCACTTTCACTTCCCTCCTCTTTTCTTTTTTCAACGCTTCAAACAATCTTTTCGCCTTCTCCTGAATCACCATAAGGCTGACTGGGATACGCCGTTGATTTTGGTCTTCCAACCAAAGCACCGATAACGTTTCCATTTCAAATTATTAGACCACTACGCTGCTTAGTTATCACTGTCGCTTTCATAGGAGCAGATCCTTTCACATGTTCAACGATGCGCTCTTTATCTTTGATAATGGTAGCAACGGTCGAACGGCTAAGGCCAAGCGAGCGGCCAATGTTTGTTGGCGTTTCTCCCTTCTCGATCGCTTTATAATGTCCACTTTAATTTCCATGGTGATGCATTTCTTTTCTTCGATGCACTACCATCAGAAGAGTCCGCCTTGCGCTTGGGAGCCATAACAAAGAGCAAAAGTTTACAAAACGATACAACACGAGGGAGAGAGAGGCAGTGTAAAAACCAAAATGGCGTATGGGCGCGGAATGAGCGTAGCGAAGCGACGCTGTCCTCTCCCACACAAAGCGTATCTTCTGCCGTGCGCCCGGAACTAGTTCGCGTTTTGTTTACGTCGCTTACGACGCTAAACCGCGTAAGACGGAACGACGCAAAATATTATTTTTTTTATAGTTTTATGGGGGCGCGTTCGTAACCACGAAACATCGTAAGTCGAGACCGGCGTAACCCGAGGACTTACTGTATATATATATATATATATATATATATATATATATATATATATATATACATATATATATATATATATATATATATATATATATATATATATATATATATAGATATATACACACACATATATATATGATATATATATATATATATATATATATATAATATATTATAATATATATAAAATAATATATATATATATATATATATTACATATCACATACATATCATATACCTTTATTATATATGTATATATATGTATGTATATATATATATATATATGTATATATTATATAATATATATATATATATATATATACATATACATATACATAATATATATATATAATTGTATGGTATGTGTATATATATATATATATATATTATATATATATATAATATATATATATATATATTATATTTATATATCTATATATATATATTTATATCTATGGATATATATATATAGATATATACACCAACAGAATATATATAATATTGATATGATATATATAATATATAATAGATATATATATTAATATACTTATATATGTATTATAATAATATAATATTACATATATATAAATAATAATATGTATATATATGTAGGTATTAGATATATGTATATCGTATAATATATAATTAGGGAATTTTTTATTCTAAAATTAATATTAATATATAATTATAATATATTTAATATATAATAATTTATATATTTCCTAATATGTATAATATCTATTTAAAATTGCCATAAATTCAAAAATTAATCACTTATTAACCTGTTTTAATTTCTAAAAGCCTAAAATCCCCCACACCAAAATTTACCACATTGGCAACCCTGTTACCTCCTATTCTGTCCGCCAGTTGGCAACACTGTCGTTGACACATACGAAAAACCTTCCCTCAAATCAGTTGTGATAGGCAGATCGTGGGGTAGGAGGGTGGGTGGGACTAGATAAATTATACAGGTAAGTATTATTAATATTAATTTTAGAATAAAAAATTCATATTAATAAACATTACCTTAATATAATTTATCTAGCCCGATTAACCACATTGAAAAGGAGGAGGGAATCTGAATACAATTTCCCTTCGGACAGAATAGGAGAAAAACAAACAAAGAAATATATAATCATAGGCAGTCAAAACTCAACCCAAGGTCAAAGATACTAACAACTCAAAGTCTCCTACCATAATGCCACCAACTGCGGTAAGCAAAGGACAAGGAGTAAGTTTGGCATAGTCAGTCCGTCTGTACTAAAGTCAGGTGCCCGACCAGGTGACCAGTCAGACGAATTGCGGACAGCAAGGCTGCACCCTGAAGACTATCAAGCACTATCTTTCCCTAAAGGATGAGTGTCTGACTGTCTGGGTGATTCAAAGCTAAGCAAAACCTTGGGGGTGTATCAACGCAACCCGAAGTCGCCAGCAACGAATCGGCTCATGAGCAACTCCTAACTCGAGCTTTCTGGTGCCAAGAGAAAGGAGCGCGGAAGCAAAAGGCGATTCAGTCCCGAAGGACGAATGCCTGACAGTCCAACCTGGTCTCGTGTACACGATCATCGGGGGTGTTATCAACGTAACCGACTTCGTCAACAAGAAACTCAGGGCTACTAAATGTCGCCTGATCTCACCGAGTGTCTGACTCCGAGAAGACAGGTTGAGACAAAAAGTAAGATGGTGAGCGAGTCACCAGCATGACAGCAGACGATCCATCGACTAATCCCTGTCCAGGACAGTGGAAGAAGCAGGAGTCGTCAGGACAAGCGAACCAGTGGCTAGTCCTAGGTCACTAGGTCAGCAATCGAATCTGGGAGAAGCGTAGTCGCCAGTGCCGACAACCCAGTGGCTGGAACCATTTCACACTGAAAATGGAAGCAGCATGAGTTGCCAAGCAGTCAGTCCTTGTCATCAAAAACACCTAAATACCAAACTGCCTAATTCCCATTATAACTACGTCAAAACTGCCATGGGTTATAATACAAAAACAAAAAATATATACAACAAAACAAAAATTAATGAATAATATCAGGTAGCAACCAAACGTAAAACAGGAAAACTACCTAATTCTCCTGTCTGACGACCTGTCCTGCCCATCACCAACGGGCCCAAAGAACGAAGGTCGCCTAGAACTAGAGAAATATCCCTCAAGTAAAAGAGGCAAAAAACAGAATTAGAACGCCAAGTCGCCGCCTCAAGCACCTGGCGACTGAGACGTTCTTCATAAAAGCTACTGATGTAGCAACTGCTCTAATACTGTGTGCTCTCGGCGTCTGGTCTTCCCCAGCAGCCGAACCACCAGTTTTTAACGATCAGATCTCTGAGAAAAAAGGATACACCATTCTTTGAAATAGGTCTCTTGACATTTCGGGGTGAAACAAACAGATGACGGGGACGACCCTGAATGTCCTTCGTGCGGCGTAAATAACATGAGAGCGCCCTAACAGGGCAAAGAACTAATTCCTCATTTAAATTACCAACAAAGTCGACCAGCGACTTCAGTAACGAAAGACCTGGAATGGTGGATTATCAGACGATTCAGTCTTTGCGACAAATTCAGGAAGGTATGACAAAATCATGTCTTGTCCAGATCTGGCAACCAGAAAAGAGAGTGCTTGCAGTTCACCCACCCTCTGGCTGTAGCCAGTGAGACAAGGAAGAGTGTCTTAGAAGAGAGGTCCCTAAATTTGGCAGAATTCAGAGGCTCAAACGGAGGGAACCTTAAGGCTTGAAGGACTTTGTTAACGTCCCATGTCGGAGGCAAACACTGCGGCCTGGGTCGAGATAGGGAAAAAGATCGAAGTAAATCTCTAATGACATAAGATGAAGAGATCTCAGGTAGCCTTGCCTTAAAAAACATAGGAAAGCATAGACCTATAACCCTTAATGCACGAAGGTGACAGGGCCCTGTCATGATGTAAATGACTAAAAACTCCGCTACTTTCGGTAAGGAAGTCTAGAAATTGAATGTCCTTGAGACTTACACCAACGTCTGTAAACCGACCATTTAGCCTGATAATTTACTCTGGTTGATTGCTGCCTGGCAAGAGCCAACTGTCGCGCCACTCTGGAGGAGAACCCTTCGTGCTTGGAGAACCTCCTGACAGTCTCCAGGCATGAAGATGAAGCATGTGGAGCCTCTGATGGAACCGATGATGAAAATGGGGTTGTTGAGAAGATCTGGTCTCTCTGGCAGGCGAATGGGGGGTTCCACCAGTGCTTCCAGAAGGTCGGGAAACCACTCCTTCTGGTGGCCAGAAGGGGGCAATCAAGGTGAGATCCAGACGCTTGTTGCCCTCACTTTGTTGAGGACTGACCTCACCAGAGAGAAACGAGGAAAAGCATAGGCTTGAAGTCCCTCCCAGTCCTGCAAAAGAGAGTCTGTCCCGGCACTCTGAGGAGTCTGGTAAGGGGCGAAGAATATCTGGCACCGAAAATTCAGTGGGGTGGCAAACAGATCGACTGTGACAGGCCATTTCTTCCTGAGGCTGTCGAAGACTTCCTGGCAAGTGTCCACTCCGACCCTTGAACTTCGTTCGGTCCCCTCGACAAGGCGTCTGCTAAGACGTTGTGATGGCCCAGGATAAACTGAGGGACCAACGTAATCCCCCTGTCTTCTGCCCAACACAGGATTGATCGGGCTTCTTGAGTGAGAAGATCCGACTGTGTGCCGCCTTGGTTTCTCAGTACGAGACTGCTGTGGTGTTTGTCGACAAAGATCGCGACAACCGACTCCAACAGTTGTTCCTGAAATGAAAGAAGGCCTAGGTACACTGCCCTCAGTTCCCTCCATTTATTGACTGCTCCTCTCCTCCTCTAACCAAAGGCCCGAAGCGGCTTCGGAGCCCAGGTGTGCGCCCCAACCTTGATCCGAGGCGTCCTGACCAAAACATTAGGTCGGAGGAACCGAAAGAAGAGATGTCCCTGACTTGAGGCGGTGAACTTGCATCCACCAACAGAGATCCTTCTGACATTGTGGAGAAGAGGTCGACTATCGTGTCCACGGACACGAAATCCCATGACTGGCGAAGTGTCGACTGAAGGGACCTCATTCTGAGACCGACCCTCCGGGAACCAGTTGGATGAGGGATGACAAATGGCCCAGGAGAGACCTCCAAAGAGAAACTGGCTGCGTTACGGAGGACAAAAATTCTTCGATCAGATTCAGAAGCTTGGCTATCCGTTTCTGAGCGGGAGAAGCCCTCAAAATCTGGGAATTCAAAACAATCCCCAGATAAGTCATGATCTGGCAAGGGATTAGATTGGACTTGTCGAGTTGACACGAATGCCCAACTCGACACAAAGAGACAGAACTATCTCCCTCGACCGGAGACATTTTCTCTAGAGATTCGGCCTGGACTAGCCAATCGTCCAGATAGCCGAAGCATCCTTACGTTTTAACTGATGCAGAATAGCTGAAACAGGAGCCATCAACCCGAGAAAAGACCTGTGGAGCAGTGGTGAGGCCGAAACAAAGGGTCTTGAACTGGAAAACTCCCGAGTCCCATGAAAAACCGAAGGTAAGGTCTGCTTCTTGGATGGATGGGGATTTGCAGATAAGCATCCTGCAGATCGATGGAAATCATCCAGTCCCCCCGCCTCCTGACGGATGAAAGAACAGTCTGGACCGTCTCCATCCTGAACTTGGACTTTAGAATGAACTTGTTCAAAACCGAAAGATCTATGATGGGTCGCCAGGCACCCGAGGCCTTTAGAACTACAAACATCCGAGAGTAAAACCCGGGAGAAGGAGGAGCTCGCTCTATGGGCATCCTTCTCCAAGAGGGCCGAAAGCTCCTTCTCCAAGGCTTGACCCCTGATTGAGTGAGGGGAATAACTGCTGAACTCGAGAGGGACGATTGGAAAGTGGAGGTCTGGAAACAAAAGGGATCTCGTAACCTTCCTTCAGGACCTCCACCAACCCAAGCAATCCACCGCTTTCCCTGCCAAGCTGACCAATGGCGGGAGAGACAAGCTCCTACTGCGGTCTCCAGGCGAGGTGATGACTCCTACTTCCGAAAATTCTTACGCAGAGACAAGGAAGAAGAAGAAGAAGAAGAAGGTCCTCCTGGAGGTTGAGCTCTTTCTCTGCCCTTAGAGCCACGCCAAGAACCTCTCCCGCGTTTCAAATGGGTGAGCACCAGAGGATGAAGAAGAGGCACCAGCAAGCTGAGATGTACTCTGGAAAAAAAGAGCCAGAAGGAGGTTGTTGGAGGCTGAGCAGAAGGTACAGATCTGGTCCTAAACTTACGCTTACTCCTTGAAGGAACGGGAGGAAGACCAGAGGAAAAAGCTCTTGATAAGGCCCAGTGAGCTTGGGAAGAGGCATCACCTTGATGTTCCTTCAAAACCTCAGAAAGCACAGAAATATCGAAAAGAAAATCGCCAAAAGGAGAAAGAGGACACAGACGGGTTCTCTGAATCTCCGATACAGAGGAGGGTAACTGCGACAAATACAGGTTACGCCTTAGAAAACAAGAAAGGCCTGCATTGAAGCAGCAAGCTCGTTCTGATGCACAGAAGCGATTGAAATGGATGAGCAGAATTTCTCAAAAGAGGAGCATCAGGAGGAACAAACCCGGAGTCCTTGATATACATTAAAAGCCCTCCGAGGACCCACATATTGAAGGATTTGAGCTTCTTGTAAAGAGCTCATAACAGCCTCCATAGCAATAAAATCTTCAATTGAGACAGAGACCGAAGCCTTAGAAGGCAAGGGTTGACTTGAAAGTCGGACAAAATCCGGATTTGGCTTGGGGGGTCGAGAGAATGAAGAATCATCCGCCACCTGGTAAACTCCTCTCCGGTGTCGTAGAAGAGAAGAGAGCTTCCTCTTCCCTTCCCCGATCACCTTCGAAAGTTTAGCGGCAACGTCCGCCCTCACTCTCGCGAACCTCTGGGCAAGGAAAACGTAAAATTCCTGTGACCGGGAAGGACCGTCAAGAAAAATCCTTCTGTAATACAACGAGGCGGAGGCTGCTTCTGCTCTTTAGGCCTCGCCTGAGGAAGAAAACTCAAAATTAAATCAAAAAGTTTCTTGAATTCTACATCATGACATCCATTCGAGGAACATCAATATCACACGAATCCGCGTCATCATCATCATCATCGTCAGATCCTAACTTAGAAACTTCCTCTGAAGTAAAATCCTGACGACTAGCTATCTTAGGTCTGACACTAATATCCCTCCCCCCTTCTCCTAAATAAGCGCCCTTTGGCACTGTTACGGGACTAACAGGGGACGTTGGGTAAAGATTCGTTAGGCACCTGCCCGGACCGGATCCCCCCCTAGGCCTTCGCCACGACGTGGTTCACAAGCCGGGTATCTGTCGCACCGTTACCCATGGTGCTGTCGACAGGTACCTGACGAGGAGCTGAAAATGAATCTCAAAAGTGTGTTAGACATTCTAGTAAAGGCTTCTTGAAAATTCTCTGACAGATTGTTAAACTTAGCAGAAATATCTCTATCTAGACTAAGCTGTAATTTCTTAAAATTCTGTTTCCAGGTAGTTTCCATTGCCAAAATCTTCGAATCTACATCAGAAATAACTTCACTAATTACCGGTTGTACAGGGGGCAAAGCATCAATTAATTCGGAGTCGGAGTCGTACGATACCGAAACCGAAGAGGCCAGAATCATGAGCGCCCAAGTCAAAGAATTCGTTAGATACAGTTCTAGCAATCGATTTCTTTTTCTCCTTAACCGATCTTTTACGCTGCAAGATTGTTTGACGTTTCATATAAGCAGTCATATCCTCGTCAGACCAGGCTTACATACGTCACAACGAGAAGTCAAGTCACAAACCTGTCCACGACAAGAGCTACAAATGTCATGTGGTTCATACTCTCTGCTTACTCATCCTTGTCCCACAAACCGGGCAGTTCCTGATGTTGCTGGCAAAAGGAAGCATCGTAATTTCTTGGTAATCCATTGTAGAATTGGACAGGTCAGTAGTTCCGGGTCGCGCAAAAGTTCGTAATTTAAGATAAGAACCACTACAGAAATCAAAGTTAATTCACTATTTCCGTGATGTAATGCGTGAGTGGTAATTCATATAAAGTCTCATTTAACAATAATGAAAAGCTTTAAAGGCACAAAAATGTTTAAGGAAATTTATAAAGAGTGGCCGTGATGTAAACAACACGGGCGCTCGTTAACAACTGATTTGAGGGAAGGTTTTTTTCGTATGTGTCAACGACAGTGGTTGCCAACTGGCGGACAGAATAGGAGGTAACAGGGTTGCCAATGTGGTAAATTTTGGTGCGGTTTTTGGGGATTTAGGGCTAGATAAATTATATTAAGGTAATGTTTATTAATATATTATATATATATTAGTGGTACCTCGAGATACGAAATTAATCTGTTCCGAGGCGGATTTCGTATCATGAAGTTTTCGTATATTGGACCACATTTTACATGTAAAATGGCTAATCCGTTCCAAGCCCTCCAAAAACACCCCAGGAAATTATATTTCCAGGCCTAAAACACATGTTCTAGGGTTACAACGCCGATCCGACGGAAGAAATATGACTCCAAAAAGGCAAAATACTGTACATACTTGAGTAATATTCAACTGCATGTAATGTTCAAACCCCAGTTTTTGTACTGCATATATTAGGACTTTAGCATATGTCCCTTAGCAATAAGCCTAGCCTATGTTAGCGGTTGCTACTGTAGTCTAGTCTATGATTCTGACATCTAAACCTAAGAAGCTAAAAGGTTAGAATATGCCAATAAAATGTATAAATAATCAGTATGTACTCATTTCAAATAATTATTAATTAATCATTAACTATAATACACAAAAAAAAAAAAAAAAAAAAAAAAAAAAAAAACCTTCCAATCGATTGTTTACATTCAGCTCTTACCCGTCTTACGAGTATCGACGAACGCCAAGCAATCATTTTTCCTAGCACACATAAGCCATAAATTTTCATTAGTATCTCTCTTCAACTAATGAAACTACCAAACAGTATAATAACCATTCATTTCTATTCTTTATTCTATCTTTACCTAATGGAGATAGCGAGTTAACTGACAGCTATAATGAAACATACGTATACGTAACGTAATAATAAAACAGGAGAAGAATTCTAAAAAATACGTATTTGTTGGCAGTCTGATTTATTTTATATTTTATGATATCTAATTCACAATTTTTTTATTAAATGTACTGCATGTACTCATTTCAAATAATTATTAAGTAACCATTAACTATAATAAACAAACAAAAAAAGCTTCCAAACTTCTGTTTACATCCAGCACTTACGAGTATCGAACGATCGCCAAGCAATCACTTTGCACAGTAAGCCATAAATTTTCATTATCTCTCTTCAACTACTGAAACTACCAAACAGTATAATAACCATTCATTTCTATTCTTTATTCTATCTTTACCTAATGTTTTTTTATTAAATGTATTGCATGAATAAGGATACTAAGTGAGCACTTTTACATGTTTGGTAAAGGGCTGTCATGATTCCCATTTTCTTCATCTTAGATTTTTTTTTTACAATTTTAAACTATCTCATTCATATTTTCACTGGAGTTTACTAGTTTTTTATATTTACGACCAAAAACATAAACATAATCATGGATGTAGGGCACGTATGAATGCGTCGGAGAACTAGGTACAGCCTTTGGTTTATATTGTCACATTTTTTTTTTTTTTATGCCATTCTCATCAATACTTTTACTAATTTTACCATTCGTAATTTTTCAATCCACAAGATAAACGCATGGGTATGTATGAACACACAAAACTTATTTGCTGGCCTCAGAGAGCTGGCTACAGCTTTGTTTTGGTGGTGTAACTATGCTTCTGACTTTTTCAATTTCAATATTATATTATTATCATTTTATACTTTTACTGCAATTTTCTCCTTTCTATTTTTATAACCAAAAAGATAAATGCGACTACGTGCCTAGGATATACATATCAATGCACAAACTCATTCCCTGGTTTCAGATAACTTGCTACAACTTGTTTTATCATTCATATTTTATGCTTTCCACATTCCTAAAGAATTTCATACTACCCAAAAAATGAACGCAATCAATCATGTGCCTAGCATACATACAATCACACACACTCATTTGCTGGCATCGGAAACCTTGCTAAATCTTGATTTGGTTCGCGTTGTTAAGCTAAAATTTATGTTTTTACTGTATTTTCTAGTTTCTTTTAACTTTTAAAAGCCCCAAATTAAACACAGTTATATGCATAGCTTACATGTGACAGCACAAATTCATTCTCTGGTGTCTGTGAGCTTGTTACTGCTTGTTTCGGTTCATATTGTTATGTTTATGACTTTTTATATTTATGTTATTTGCTTTCCTCATTTACATTTTTTTCGTAATTTCAAACTATTTTCAAAACCCAAAAGATAAATGCAATCCTGTCAGTAGGAGACATACTTAAGCACTAACTCATTTCGTGACACTCGAGAACTTCCTACAGCTTTTGTTTTGTGTTGCTGCACTTATAATTTTCTATTCTACGCTATTCTCATTTATATCTTTACTGCATTTGCTCATTTTTTTTACAACCCAAAAGATAAACACAACCGTGTTGTGTAGGGAATGTATGCATGCACACATATCGTGCTAACAAACAAGCAGTGTCAGGTTGGTGGTGTGACCTGACAATTTGAAACTGTGCTAGCCGAAACTAGTATAATAGTGGTGGTCGACCTGTACCTGAAATTTTTCAATACCTAACTAAACAACTTAAAGCTTTGAACCTTTTGAATTTATGCCTTCAATACCAGTCTGTTCATTTTCTGTAAGTTAAAGAATAAAAATTGTCTGTTCCAAGCATTAATTACACCCTATAATTGGTAAAAGTAGTTTATAAGCAAATTGGCTCCAATCCCAATTAGCAAGAAGATATTATATCTTTGTAATCATGCAGCAAACTTCCTAAGAATAACTACATACATAGAATATTTTGTACATTGACTACTAACTTACCTCGATAGGCAAATGTATGTTTCTGCTTTGTGGTCCAACCTTCAAGCAGTTAAGTGCTGGATACTGGAGTCTCTTATTATACTGCATTGCAAAATACTTTTGAACAGTACAATTAGTAGTCTTCTGTGTGTTAGGATCAGTAAGAGGGAAGGTCTGTCTGTCAGCTCCATATTGTGAGACATCTTGGACTTTGTATCTTCGACATTTTTCTGTGTGAGTAACTTCCACCTGTTTGGTTAAAAGGTAAGGGATATTAAAACTGCAAATAGTCAAGAAAAATTATCAGTAATCCGTCAAATACAGGAGATCCTTGGATTATGATGGAGATATGTTACTTTACTAACCAAACGTCATAACCCAATTTTCAAAGTAAGTCAGAACACACCTAAATACATAAGCACAAGCTTTAAAGTGCAAAATCAACCCCTACTGGATACAAACTCTTCACTTTCAGTATATTTCTGAATTAAGCAATATAAAGAATTAATTTGGATGACAGAAAGGTAAAAAGGTAAAATTTAGATTCAAGCAACATTAAAAAATTTATGGAGTGCATCGTAACCAAGAAATGTTGTAGGTCGAGACAATTGTAACCCAAGGATTGCCTATCCAGATCATCATTATTTGAAACTTATCATCATCCAGACACAACCAGACCTGGGATCAAGGCCCAAGTACATGAAACAGTACTTGTGTACAAGTACAAGTACTGAGAAAAAGAGCAAGTACAAGTACAGAAGATTTGCCTGAGACTTAAGTAAAAGTACATTTCAATGGATTTTCTATTATTAGTGATATGTTTGATTTAAAATCAATAGAAAATATCTAATAAAAATTCACATACAATCATCCATTGGAGAGAAAACTTGGTGTTATACTATAGCAGTCTTTATTAAAAAAAAAAATAAATAAATAAAATAAAATAAATAAATAAAAAAAAAATAATAAAAAAAAACCTCCTAAAAGGATATATACCAGAGTACCTAGTTCTCACAGTATGTCAGTAAACCTTAGCCCTAGTGCCAAAAAGAGGTGAAGTAATATTCATAGAGTTTACTGAACAAGAGATCAAAATTGTCTGCCCACAGGTTAAGGGGGCCGGCCAGAACCCTTGTATATGGGGGTATCGGGCGAAAAATGATATTGTTATTGTACAATAAAGTTTCATACATACTTACCTGGCAGACATATACTTAGCTATAGACTCCGTCGTCCCCGACAGAAATTCGAATTTCGCGGCACACGCTACAGGTGATCTACCGCCCTGCCGCTGGGTGGCAGGAATAGGAACCATTACCATTCTAGAACCAGATTTTCTCTTCCACCTGTCTCCTGAGGGGAGGCTGGGTGGGCCATTTAATCGTATATATCTGCCAGGTAAGTATGTATGAAACTTTATTGTACAATAACAATATCATTTTCATACATTCAACTTCCCTGTCAGATATATACTAAGCTGATTGGCACCTTTAGCGGAGGGTAAGAGACAGCTAATTACTGATTAGACAGGTAAACAACATACGTTGCAGGTAATAAAAATAAAAATACCCTGGTTCCTACCTGTTTTGGCAGAAGATTTCATAGCTACTGCTTAGAAGTCTGCTTCGCCTCAAGAGCCTCAGCGAGGATGTGACCTATGGCTAAGAGCTCTTGTGAGGACTGTCGATGGGGTCTTATCCACTTACTCGACAGAACCTCATGGCCTTTGTCAATGGGGTCTTATCCACTTACATGACAATACACCTATGCCTAATGGCATAATAAAGGAGTACAACACCGATCACCCGATCCTAACCGTGGATTAGCACTAAGATTGAAAGGAGTTATCCCCAACCACCTTTCAAACAACCTTAAAATTCAACACCAAATTATTTTAAAATCAAAACTAAACAAAAATTAAGGATCAGTCTTATCTCCTTTACTTAGCACTGTATCCGCTGATACATACGGACTCAGAGAGAAGCATCTCTCATATGTTACCCTTACATCCTTTAAATAATGGGAGGCAAACACCGAGTTGCACCTCCAGTACGTCGCTGCTAAGATATTTTTCATCGACATGTTCTTGTTGAAAGATATCGATGTCGCAACTGCACGTACCTCGTGCGCTTTTACTCTCAAAGTTGCAAAGGATTCACTTTTGCATTTCATGTGTGCCTCAGTAATCACGTTTCTAACGAAAAAGGCTAAGGCGTTTTTTGACATCGGTCTCTTAAGGTCCTTTAACCGCACACCAGAGACTTTGATTGCAACCTTGCAGCTGCTTCTTCCTCTGCAGGTAAAATTTTAAGGCTCTAACCGGACATAATGACCTCTCAAGTTCCTTTCCCACAAGTTGAGAAAGTCCTTTAACTTCAAAACTCCTGGGCCAAGGTCTCGAAGGATTCTCATTTTTTGCTAAAAATAAAGGCCGGAAAGATACCACTGCCGAGTCTCCTCTAAATCCCACTCTCGAGTCTAGAGCCTGCAACTCGCTGACTCTCTTGGCAGTAGCGAGAGCCATTAGAAAAATGCATTTCCTTGTAATGTCTCTGAAGGATGCTTGATGAGGAGGCTCGAACTTCTCTGATGTGAGGTACTTAAGAACCACGTCTAGGTTCCAGCTAGGGGAAAGCGAAGCTTTTGATTTTGATGTTTCAAAAGACCGTATCAGGTCATGAAGGTCTTTGTTTTCTTCTATGTTCAGGCCCCTGTTTCTCTCAGATATAGAAGAAAATCGGCAATATCGGTCACAGAGGTATCGGAGGAGGACAGCTTCTTCGCCATACACTGTCTACGGAAGACTTCCCACTTCGATTGGTAGATCCGCATGGTAGAGGATCTTCGTGCTCTTGCAGCCTTGCGAGAAAAGCCTCTCGCTCTGACGAATCTTTCGATAGTCGAAAGGCAGTCAGGGCGAGAGCGTGGATGTTTTTGTGATACCTCTCGAAGTGGGGTTGTCTGAGCAGATCTGTCCTTTCGGGAAGAGATCTGGGGAAGTCCACCATCCATTCCAGTACCTCTGTGAACCATTCTCGAGCGGATCAAAAGGGAGCGATTAGTGTCGTCCTCGTTCCTTCCGAGGACACGAACTTCCTTATCACTTCCCCCGGTATCTTGAACGGGGGAAAAGCGTACGCATCTATGCCCGACCAATCCATGAAAAGCATAGATTGCTATGGCTCTGGGATCCTCCCCTAACAAGCAGAAGTTCTCCATCCTTCTGGAGAGGAACGTCGCAAACAGGTTTATTTGAGGTTCCCCCCATAGAGACCACAGTTTCTGGCAGACTTCTGAATGAAGGGTCCATTCTGTAGGAAGGACCTGGTTCTTCCTGCTCAGTCTGTCTGCTCTTATATTCCTCCCTCCTTGAACGAATCTTGTTAGGAGTACTATTTTTCGTTCCTCTGCCCAGATTAATAGAGCTCTTGCTAACTTGTATAGGGAGTAAGAGTGCGTCCCCCCGTTTTCGGATGTATGCTAGAGCCGTGGTGTTGTCCAAGTTGACCTGGACCACCACGCCTCTGACATCCTCTTCGAAATGCCTCAAAGCCAAATGAATGGCTAGAAGCTCTTTCGCATTTATGTGCCAGGACATCTGTTGTCTCGTCCAGATGCCTGACACTTCCTTCGTACCTAGTGTTGCTCCCCATCCTGTTTCCGAGGCGTCAGAGAACAACACTAGGCGAGGGTTCTGCAGAGACAAGGACACTCCTTCGTTCTTTATCAGAGGTTTTAACCACCATCGCAAGTGGCTCTTGATATTTTGTTGTAGAGGAAAAGAATCTGCCATTTCTCCTGTCTTCCTGTTCCACATTCTCCTCAGGTAGAACTGCAAAGGTCTCATGTGCAGCCTCCCCAGAGAAACGAACTGCTCTAGCGACGAAAGGGTGCCAAGAAGACTGAGCCATTCCCTCGCTGAGCTTCGCTCTTTCTCTAGGAAGGCTGAGACCTTCTCCAATCCTAGAGCAATCCTTTCTTGGGATGGAAATGCTCGAAAACCCCGAGAATCCATCCGAATCCCCAGATAGACAGTGTCCTGGCTGGGGATCGGCTGAGATTTCTCGAGGTTCACGAGCAATCCGAGTGATTTCACTAGATCTAGAGTTGTTTCCAAGTCCTCCAAACACTGCTGTCTCGATCTCGCTCTTATGAGCCAGTCGTCCAAATAGAGTGATATTCTCACCCCCTCCAGATGTAGCCATCTTGCTACGTTCCTCATCAATGCCGTAAACACCTGAGGAGCCGTCGAGAGGCCGAAGCACAAAGCCCTGAATTGGTAAATCCTGCCCTGCACCATGAATCGAAGATATTTTCTCGATGAAGGATGCAGGGGGACGTGAAAGTAAGCGTCCTGCAGGTCGAGGGAGACCATCCAATCTCCTGGACGCAGAGCCGCAAGGACCGAGTTGGAAGTCTCCATGGAGAACTTTGTCTTCTCCACGAAGCGGTTCAATGCGCTCACGTCCAGCACAGGCCTCCACCCTCCCGAAGCTTTCGGCACTAAGAAAAGGCGATTGTAAAAGCCCCGGGAGTGAGGATCCTGCACTGTCTCGATGGCCTCCTTCTCCAACATTTGCTATACTAGACATAACAGGGATTCCCTTTTTGCAGGATCTTTGTACCTAGCTGACAGCTCCCTCGGCGTCGTCGTCAATGGAGGTCTGTCTCTGAAGGGGATGAGATATCCTTTCTTGAGTATTTCCAGAGACCAAGAATCTACTTGTCTCGAGGCCCACGTTTCTGTAAACTTCAGCAGCCTGGCCCCCACTGGTGCTTGGAGGACTGGTATCTCATTTGGTCTTCTTTGTTGCTCTAATGGAAGAAGACCTTCCTCTTCTTTCTGCTCCTCTTTTCCTAGGGGCTCGGCCTGATGAGCTCCCTCGAAAGGGCGGCTGAGTACTTCTTGACTCCCTCTTCGTGGCAGGAACAGCTGGTCTGGACTTCTTAGCTGATTGCACTAGCAAGTCCTGCGTTGCCTTCTCAGTCAGCGGGTGAGAAATATCCCTCACTAACTGAGAAGGGAAAAGCTGCTTCGAAAGAGGGGCGTATAAGAGAGACGCCCTCTGAACGGGAGAGACCGCTTTTGTTAAAAATGAGCTGAAGACAGCTCTCTTTTTGAGAATTCCTGCCCGGAAAAGGGATGCCACTTCAGCTGATCCATCTTGAACCGCCTTGTTCATACAGGCCAGCACGCTATGTAGGACTTCGGGTTCCAAGAAATCGGGGTCTTGCGTCTTCTTGGCCAAAGTCCCAAGGGACCAGTCTAGGAAGTTAACAACTTCCAAGACATGGAATACTCCCTTGAGGAGATGGTCCATTTCCGACATAGTCCAGTTTGTTTTCGCAGATGGAAGCACATGTCTTCTTGACGAGTGCACTAATGTCAAGAAGTCTGCGTCTGCAGAAGCAGGGAGAGCGAGTCCCATTGCTTCTCCTGTGTTATACCAAATCCCTCTCCTTCCCGATAGTCTGGAAGGGGGACAGGTAAACACAGTCTTCCCCGCCTCCTCTCTGGATTTTAGCCAATTCCCGAAGGCATGCAAAGCCCTCTTCATTGAGATGGTAGGTTGCATCTTCAAAAAAAGAGGATGACTTTGAAGTCCTCGTACTTGAGAATAAAGACCGAGGAGAAGGAGGGGCAGCAGGACTCAGAGACTCTCCAAACTCTTTCAATAAGAGGGCTGCTAAGGTCTTAGTCTGAAAGACCTGCCCCCCTATTTGCTTCCGAGTCTGACACATCTTCCATATCCTGACCAGTCACATTAGGAGAAGAATGAGCAACCGGAGGAGGACTCCTCTCTAAGCGAGGTGAGGGGCTCTTAGCAGTACCGACTCTAACCTGACAAGGGCTACGGCTGCCTGTGCGACGTCTTGAGTCCCTGCCAGGAGAAGGCCGATTTTGCAATTTGCCCTTACTTACATTAAGACTGTCCTGATAAGGACGACGGCCGCCTGTGCGACAACTAGCGTCCCTATCAGGAGAAGGTCTTGAATGCGCCAAACCTCTCACAGAATCAGCCACATCCTGACAAGGGCTACGGCCGCCTGTGCGACATCTCGAGCCCCTGTCAGGCGAAAACTGATCCTGCGAAAAGTCCCAAAGAGGAGCCTCCCGGTCAACTTCTAACTCCATGTCAGATAAAGATGGATACCCTGGTTCATGGCGCCTGGATGATGTATCATTCCTGTATAGTTTATTGCGGTTGGTAGGCGGCTCAGGCGCCAGGCAGGAGCCTCAAGCGCCTCAGGCGCCTGGCGCTTGGTAGGAGTCTCAGGCGCCTCATGCGCCTTTCTGTATTTATGAATAATGGTTGGATCCTCTCGCCTCGTAGGCGTTTTGCACCTGGCGCCTGGCTGGCACCTCGTCTGAGCTGTCAGAGACTTCTACTGGACGGGATTTTTTAACTGGAAGGAAGCAGTATTTTCTCTGAGGAAGATTCTTCTTCAATACTCCAACCAACGAAGATATCTGCTGTTGCATTTCTTTTAGGATCTTCATAGCAGCGTCTTCTTTCTCCGTATCCGATCTAGGGGAAGGAGGATTTGATGAATAGTTCTCTTTACTCTTCTTTTCCGGTGGATAGTCTTCCGTAAAATGTTCCAGGCTAGAATCCAAAGCTAGCGAATTCCATGATCTTTTAGAAGGTCTTGACAGCTTGTCAGAACTCCATCCTTTCTTTGAAGAAGAATCGGATGACGAAAAACAGTTTCAGGATGCCTTTCCAACGGCTATCCTTGGCAGTCTGGGACGCTACTACAGATCCTGCCGAGGGGACGCCTGACCGGTGGGGATTCTCTGAAACCTCCGTACGGCTTTCGACATTCCTTCTCCTCTGGGCTTGGGAGCTTGGAAGAGGTCTAGACCTGGGAGCGAGACAGAGCCGATCAGACGCACCCTCCACTTCACTGGGAACACTTTCACTTTGCTTCCTTCTAAATCCTTCAATTTGCTTTCCATCTTCAAAAGGGAAGCCTTCAAATTTGCAATTTCCAATGCCAAACTTGCAGAATCTGATAATTGAGGAGGTAATGCTGTATGGGAGGAAGCAATTACATTAAGAGATAGGTACTAGACTACTAACTGGCTCGTTAGAGACTGACCTACTCAGGCTTTTGGAAGAGGCTTTTCTAGCCCTATCCCTTTCCAATTTTCTCAAATATGAGTTAAGAACCTTCCATTCTTCCTCATTTAAATTCTTACATTCATCACATGTATTAGATTGTGAACATTCATTCCCTCTACATCTTTCACAAGTAGTGTGAGGGTCTACTGAAGCTTTCGGTAGTCTCACACTACAACTTTCATCCACACACACTCTGAACAAAAAACTAGTGTCAGACATTCTAAGAAAAATCCAAATCCAAATTCAAAAAACCGTCCACAAAAGCGTATGCCAGGCCAGAGATCCAATACGTCACCTAAATTATCAGTCTAGAAGATCAACAGCGATGACGACAGAGAAAATCTGGTTCTAGAACAGTAATGGTTCCTATTCCTGCCACCCAGCGGCAGTGCGGTAGATCACCTGACCTACCTGTAGCGTGTGCCGCGAAATTCGAATTTCTGTCGGGGACGACGGAGTCTATAGCTAAGTATATATCTGACAGGGAAGTTGAATGTATGAAAATGCAAAGTCATGAAAAAAAATTCATTGAGCTTCATATGGCAATTGAGAATACTACGTATACGAAACATTTCGTCAAAATTCCTCTTACTTTTGTAGTTACAGGGTAATTAGTAAACATAACTTAATAAGCCTAAAACATTCATCCGTACAAGAAAATGCAATATTTCTTCTGTTATTGTAAATTTTGATAATTATTGTCAAAGAAATTGTGAGAAATAGCATCTGCAGTGATTCCATGAGTTGCAGAGGGGACTCGGGGAGTATCCCATGATTCAGTGTGAGCACATACTTCAAGTAGTCTACACGTTCGAATTTCTTCTCTGACATTCGCTTGCTTTTACATTGTGTTTATGTTTCGGCAAGAATTTCATCATGCCAATGAGGAAAAGACAAGGAAAACATCTCGCTAACATGAAGACGAAAAAAATTCGCTCTAATATGATTACAGAATATCATAATATATGTGATATTAGCGTAGTTAGTGAAGAGAGAGAGAGAGAGAGAGAGAGAAGAGAGAGAGAGAGAGAGAGAGAGAGAGAGAGAGAGAGAGAGAGAGAGAGGGAGGGTTGCGTAGTAAGTAAACGGCCCCCGTCTTGCCTGAAGCACACGTCACACTGTCCCCCAGGCTACAATCTTTGAGCAAAGGGATCTTAATTTATGATAACATAGTTTTGGTTTATTAATACCCAAAAAGGAATATGAAATTCATAATACTGTAATCATGATTTATTAACATTGTCTTTATAAAATGAGAGTACAACTTCGAATTTCACCTCTTGACCTTCTCTTGCATTTATGTTTGCTTATCTTTGTTTCGGCAAAGAATTTCATCATGCCAAAACGGAAAATACTAGGAAAACATCTAGCTAACATACAGAAGAAGAAAATTCGCTGTAATAAGTAGAGTTAGTAAAGGAGAGAGAGAGAGTTGCGTTGGAAGGAGTGCCCCGTCTTGCCTGACGCAGTGCCCCAAGTTACTATATATGAGCAAAGGGATCATCATTTATGATTAAATTATGATAAACAAAATAGTTTTGGTTTATAATTACACAAAAAAGAAATATACATTCATAATAATCATTATTTATTAACATTGTCGTTATAAAAATACGAAGAAAAAATTTGAACGCCTGTATCTCAAAACTATACTTATTGACCTTCAAAATCTATCTTCTCACTTAGTTTTAAAGATATAACATTGGAATTTGGTATATAACTCAGAAAGACAGAATAGAACAACCAAATGAAGCCCTTTTTTCCAATTTTTGTTTCTTCTTTTTTTTTATAAATTTTATTTTCCTAATATAGGGTTTATATTTTACCATAATGAAAAATTCATATCTAGCAAAAAAATGACTTTTTGAAAAAAAACTCCTCATTCGATTGGAGGTCTACATCAGGTCTATATATGGTAGTAATCACAGGTCTTAATATTAAATATCAAGGGAGGAGATAGAATTTGAAAAATGGTTATTTTCGGGATAAATCGCCCTGGCGTCACAAAACCGAAGGTCAGAGGCGAAAACCATATGCAGTTTGGAGATGTCCCAAGTCACCTTATTAAGTGGTATGAATATCAAAGTCCTGTCCTTAAAGGAATGGCATTAGCCGGCCGGCCCCCTTGAGGTAATAAATTTTTTTTTTTTTTTAATTTAAGTTTACACTGCTACTCTTAATACTGTAATACAAACTAGATTTCCACCGCAAATAAAAAAAATTGTGATACTGTTCAGAATAATTTATACAAAATTATGTTTTTCGGAAGTTCTAAACAAAATTATATTTCTCTTTCTCTGATACGATTACTAGTTATCCATTATCTACTAGCAGGGTTTATCATTTACAAACTTCACAGACTCGAAACTTGTTAGTAAGACGACATATAACCAGGCAAAATAGTTTTCCTGTAATACTGAACACCCTTTCAATTAGGGCAGAAGCAATAGTGAATGATAGGTACTTTTATGCCATCTTGGCAAGAGTTGGAAATGTTTCACTGAGCACATCTCTCTCTTCTGAAATGCATGGCTGACTCAGGTATCATTGGTTGAACTATGTAGGTCGTAGTGTAACTTGTCTTTGGTCTGTGGCAAGATCCATGCTTGCACGACCTGTAATATCATTGGACATAAACTGGGCTACAATTATGTCAAGAGGACGTAAGACTCACCTTTTCCTCTTCTTCAGAACACAACTCTAATTTAAATCTTGCATCAGAATGGTTGCCATTTGATATATTTTCCATTCTCCATAACCTCTTCAGTCCAAATACCAAACCACTGTTATACTTAAATTGCACTGTCTCTAAGTGAAACTTGAGCCTGTGCACACATAGAATGAATGGGCTAAAGGACACAGAATTCTGTCTTTGGCCACAGTTAGTGGCCTCCTCAAATGGCTCAATCATTTCTAACATGTCATTAACCCTTAAACGCCGAAGCGGTAAAATAAAAATTGTCTCCCATGTGCCGGAGGTGTTTCGAAGTGAGCGCGGAAGCGGAAAAAATATTTTTTTCAAAAAATTACAGCGCGCTTAGTTTTCAAGATTAAGAGTTCATTTTTGGCTCCTTTTTTTGTCATTGGCTGAAGTTTAGTATGCAACCATCAGAAATAAAAAATTATCATTATCAATATATAAAATAATGCGATATATGATACGCAAAAATAAAATTTCATATTAATGTATTCAAATTGCTCTGTGGGCAAAAAGGTTGAAGGTAACAAGTTACTTTTTTTGTTGTAATGTACACTAAATTGCAATCATTTTGGTATATAACACATTGTAAAATGATAAAATCAAACACAGAGAAAATATTATCACAAAATAATGCATGAATTCGTAACGCGCGACGTAAACAAATATTTTTTTCAAAAATTCACTATAAATCTAAATATTGTCCTAGAGACTTCCAATTTCTTTCAAAATGAAGACAAATGATTGAATATTACTATACTGTAAGAGTATTAGCTTACAATTGCAGTTTTTGACCATATCTGACGAGTTAAAGTTGACCAAATGTCAAATTTTTTATATATATTTTTTTTATATGCAATTTTTTCAGAAATTAGAAAAGCTACAAACTTCAAATATTTTTAGTTTTATTCAACATGAAATTGCACACATTTTCATATATAAAACTCTATGAAACGCCTAATATGAAACGGAGCAAATATTCCAAGAATGGGACGTACCCATTTTGGAGATTTGTGGCGGAGAATCCGCGCGCGGAGGGAAGGAAAGATTTTTTTTAAATTCACCATAAATCTAAATATTGTGCTAGAGACTTCGAATTTGTTTCAAGATGAAGATAAATGACTGAATATTACTAGACTGTAAGAGTTTTAGCTTACAATTGCGTTTTTCGACCATTTCGGTAGAGTCAAAGTTGACCGAACGTGGCTTTTTTTCTATTTATCGTGATTTATATGCAAATATTTCAAAAATGAGAAAAACTACAACCTTCAATTACTTTTTGTTGTATTCTACATGAAATTGCGCACATTTTCATATATAAAACTTTATATAATGGCTAATTTAAAATGGTGCAAACATTACCACAATCGCACGTATGATTTTTTCGGAAGAGTTACTGCGCGGACGTAAAGAAAATGTTATTTTTTTCATAAATTCACCATAAATGGAAATATTGTGCTAGAGACTTCCCATTTGTTGCAAAATGAAGGTAAATGATTGAATATTACTAGAATATAAGAGTTTTAGCTTACAATTGCATTTTTCGACCATTTCGGTGGAGTTAAAGTTGACCGAAGGTTGAAAATGTCACTTTTCTTTTTTTTATATGAAAATATTTCAAAACTGATAAAAGCTACAACCATGGGTTGTTTTTAGTTGTATTGTGCATGAAATTGTGCACATTTCCATATATAAAACTTTATGTAACGGGTAATTTTAAAATGGTGCAAAAATTACCACAATCGCATGTATGATTTTTTTCGGAAGAGTTACCGCGCGGACATAAGGAAAAAGTTTTTTCATAAATTCACCATAAATCGAAATATTGTGCTAGAGACTTCCAATTAGTTGCAAAATTAAGGTAAATGATTGAATATTACTAGAATATAAGAGTTTTAGCTTACAATTGCATTTTTCAACCATTTCGGTAGAGTCAAAGTTGACAGGAGGTTGAAATTTTGGCAATCGTTATTTATATGAAAATATCTCAAAACTGATCAAAGCTACAATCATGAGTATTTTTTGGTTGTATTCTACATAAAAATGCACACATTTTCATATATAATATTCCACGTAACGGCTAATTTAAAATGGTACAAAAATTATGTCAAAGTGACGAAATAATTTCCGAGATGTGTCACAGATACTTTTTAGTGCAGCAAGAAAGAAATTCGCGCTTGCGCGCCTGCGTAACGATTGTAAACAAAACAACACCTTGATCCGTGAACTCCCAGCATCCCCCAAAGGCGCGTGATTCAAGAGTTTTCGGCGGTGGTAGGCCTAAAAGTATTTTTTTCTGCAAATTTTAAAAAAACTTTTGTATGTCGACATAAAATACGTCCAGTCGGCACCTGAGAGACAAAAAATGTCGACGTAAAATACGTCCAGTCGGCGTTTAAGGGTTAAGAACATTTTGGTCATAAGCACCAAGCTTTGGTGCACCACCCAAACTGTACAGCTTTTCTTCTGGTACTCTCAAAATATATCTGATTATCTTTAACTTTGAAATCCAAGAAGTAGCACAACCTGATTCTGATTTTCTTTCTCCTTCCAAAACATCTGTTGGTTTTGTTGATTTATCCAACAAGAAACCTTGATGTTTTGCTCAGTGTATCATTTAATTGTCCTTCTTTCAAAGCCATCTTTCATGACCAGTTGCAATGTATGTGCAAAGCAGGTAATCATGCTCAGCTGGTAAAACTTCCAACTGTTCAGCAGAATCAGAACCACTACCATCCAAATCATTGAGCTCCTCTTTTTCTTCTTCAGTGTCATTATTTGCTTCTGAGATAGCATCAGGAAACCCTAGCCCCATTTGGCAGAGTCTTTAGGTGATGCCATAACGGCACTAACACAGATATGCATGACGGCTGCCAAAAGACTAAACTACTGTACTACAGAAGTGATCGTGCTTCCCGCAGATACAGACAGGAAGTGAACAAGTTGTCTCAGGTTCATTCTTGAATTGATTGCACAATAACTGACTGATATTCTGTTGGTAAACAACAGTAGATGTTAAACCAATTAAATTAAGCATTGTATATCCTAATTATTGACTTATATAATTCATTATAACAAAAAATCCACATACAGTCAAGTTACTGTCACTACTAGTGCAGCTTTCGTTATATGATTATTTATACGATACAGCCTAAAAAGTATGTAATGTACTTCAAAAGTACTTAGAAGTACTAGATTTTAAAAATATTTTTTGGCCAAGTACAAGCACATTGAATTTTAAAATCTCAAGTACAAGTACTAAAAATTTCATACTTAAGGCCAAGGCCAAGTCCAAGTACAAGTGCTTGTACCCATGCCTGCTTCACAATCATTATTACCTTTTTTAACGGTAATGTATTAAGCTAACTTTTAAATGAAATTACAGAAACTTCAATATCATTTTAAAGTCAGCTTAATACTTTTATAAAGACAAATTTTCTCTTTCTCTCTTTCATTTGTAGTTAGCAGTAGATAATTTTTCATTTATCTATTTTTACCATTACCGTCTAGAACTGTAAATGCACCATTCTAAAAAATAACCAAGCATTGTAATAGTCCAAATAAAAAGCACTGTTTGTTCCTGAACAGGAATTTCAGAATAGACGCAGAACAAAGAATTTCTTTAGGAATTTCAGAACAGAGACAGAATAAAGAATTTCTTTAGGAATTTCAGAACACACACAGAATAAAGAATTTCTTAAAAACAGGTTGTGTAGACTACTAGAAATAGATCAGTCAGAAGGGGGGAAAGATGAGAGAAATAATACATATGTAATCTTCAGTCCCATATCTTTACCATTTATTTCACTTTTTAAGGGTAATGTATTAAGCTAACTTTTCAATGAAATTACTGTACAGGCAGTCCCTGGTTATCAGTGGAGGTTCTGTCCCCACAGCTTGATAATAATTGAAAATTGCAGACAACAGATTTTATCAGTGCCTATAACCAGGAATCAATACATTTCAGCGTTGAAAATCGCACTTCTTTTTTTTGCACTAGACAATCCCCATGAAATTGGATCACTGATAACTGGGGACTGCCTGTAACTTTAATTTCATTTAGAAGTTAACTTAATACTTATGGTGCATGACTAGGGTCACATTAAGTGTCCAAACTCTAGAAGTAAGCATTATAAGCATTTTTAGAGACTAGGTGAAAATTGCCCTTGCACGAGGGGATTTGGAGCCTAACCTACTGTGCATACTCGTATATAGTTCAAGATATATTTTCAGTACATTACACTGGGAAAAGCTTTCTATACCTGCCTTAGCTTTGGCAGATACCACTGATAATGTACAAAATATCTGAATTAGCTTTCAACTAATAAATAAGCCTAGAAGCAAAAGTCCATTGGGTTAAATGTGAATATTCATACAATAATTAGGCTTACCAACCTCTTACAAACAATAACCACTTACTACTGCATGCAAGGCACAGGCATACATAAACAAGTACCGACATAAACAATCAAATCAAGAGACAACCATGCAGACATCAGTTACCATAACTTCAACATTATTCTTAAGGGTTGCGTTACAGTTATCGATTTGAAAATGTACTGCTAGTTTTCAAAGGTAATTTCCTTACATAAAAATAAAACAATTCTTTTTCCACGCTTCAAGCAAGGGAGAGGAATGTGTAATGAAAATAAACCACTAAACTTATGGCTGTAGCTGTGGCTGAAGAAATGAAGAATGTGCAGGCCACAAAACATTTTGGAAGAGGCAAAAGCAGCGTCCAATACTAGCTAAATCACACCTTTACTTCATTTAATTTACTCCATTTATAACTTTGCATTTATAACTAAAGTAAGTTACATTTTGAAATGCAGCTTTGATGATAAAAAAATTAAATAATTAAGCTTCTCTGAAATGCATTTTATTCAGCAACTAATGGCTGTTATGACGAAGGAAAATGCAATCAGCATATGATTTTAAGAATGTAAACAATACCAGAATGCAAAGGGTGCCTGGTTGCTATGTTCATAAATCATAATTTGATAATAATATGGCAATACAGCATGAAATATAATTGCATACTGTACATAGAACAATTTTCTTAAAATCATCATTATTCTTAGTAATACAACTATATCTGACTTTTGCAAATGGACATCTTTCATGGTTAGCATCGTGGCATGCCACTCAGATGTCGCAAGTTTGGATCTCCCACAGGTGGATAAAAAAATCACTGAATCTGTATCATGACAAGTTACTGAAGGAATGTGGGGTCTGCAATGGGAGTTGAGTTAACCTCCATTCTTTGGAAGCTTGAAATTCAAGTCAATGGCCTGTGTGCTTGTCCCATGTTTCATCTTCTGAAACAAACATACAGTTGACCATGCTTATTCATGGTTCGGCATTCACGGCTTCACTTTATTCATGGATTTTTCTGTGGAATGCATCTCCAAATTATTTGTGGATTTTTGCATAAAGCAACATTCACTAATTACAGTATTCTCGTATTATTTTCATGACTTAATACTTATATGATAAAAATATCAAAAAAGGCAGTTATAATCATATTTTGGTGTTTGAACTATTAAAGTAGGAAGTTGTAAGCCTTTTCAGAACAGGATCAGTTAACCTTGGGTTTTTCCTTGGACTACTTCTCAGTCTATATTGCTGATATTCAGTCTATATTGCTGATATGAACTGCAGCATCGTGGGCTTGCCCATGTTACTACATGATGTTTATCAGTGGGCTAAGCCTCGGCCGCAGTCCGATAATCACAAAAATACATGAACAGATTCACTTTATGATATTAACTGACAATAAAGGTAATAAAACTATTCTCACCTTATATATTATTGGCATATCTTCATAATAAATAGCCTATTCATGGAATAATTCCACATCATTGACATCAACTTATACTTTGAGTTACCAGCAACAAAATTTAACCATATTAATAGTAATATTAATAGTAGTAGTGTAATTACATTAGTAATAACATTTAGGAAAACATTAATTTTTAATTCGAACTTCATTATTGTTTTGGTAGTACATAATTAACTTCTCCAAACAATGCAGTCATACAAACGATAATTGTCATAGATTATTGTAATGTTTGCAATCTGTGACGAAGTGTAAACATAATGTAACCATTTTTACCTTATATATTATTGGCATAGCTTCATAATAAAATGCGTCTTATATATTAACCCTCTTACGCCAAAAGGGTATAATAAAAATCGTCTCCCTTATGCCAAGGCTGTCTCGGAGTGAGCGCCGAAGCGGAAAAAATATTTTTTTCAAAAAATCACAACGCGCTTAGTTTTCAAGATTAAGAGTTCATTTTTGGCTCCTTTTTTTGCCATTGCCTGAAGTTTAGCATGCAACCATCAGAAATAAAAAAAAATCATTATCATATATAAATAATGCGATATATGATAGTGCAAAAAAATTTCATACATAATTGTATTCAAATCGCGCTGTGAGCAAAAAGGTTAAAGCTAACAAGTTAATTTTGTTTTTGTTGTATTGTACACTAAATTGCAATCATTTTGGTATATAAGACATTGTAAAACGATCAAAGCAACACAGAGAAAATATCATCACAAAATGATGCATGAATTCGTAACGTGCGGACATAAAAAAATGTTTTTTTCAAAAATTCACCATAAATCTTAATACTGTTCTAGAGACTTCCAATTTGTTTCAAAATAAAGATAAATGATTGAATATTACTATACTGTAAGAGTTTTAGCTTACATTGCAATTTTCGACCATTTCAGGCGAGTTAAATTTGATCGAATGTCAAATTTTTTAAAAATATTTTATTTATATGCAAATATTTCAAAAATTAGAAAAGCTACAATCTTCAATTATTTTTAGTTGTATTCTAAATGAAATTGCGCACATTTTCATATATAAAACTCTATGAAACGCCTAACATGAAATGGAGCAAATATAACGAGAATGCGACGTACGCATTTCAGAGATTTGCGGCAGAGAATCCACGCACGGAGGGAAGGAAAGTTTTTTTTTTTTTAAATTTACCATAAATCTAAATATTGTGCTAGAGACTTCGAATTTGTTTCAAATTGAAGATAAATGACTGAATATTACTAGACTGTAAGAGTTTTAGCTTACAATTGTGTTTTTTTACTATTTCGGTAGAGTCAAAGTTGGCTGAACGTGGTTTTTTTTCTATTTATCATGATTTATATGCAAATATTTCAATAATGAGAAAAGCTACAACCTTCAACCATTTTTAGTTGTGTTTTACATGAAATTGCGCACATTTTCATATATAAAACTTTATGTAACGGCTAATTTAAAATGGTGCAAACATTACAACAATCGCATGAAAAAATTTGATTTTTTTCGGAAGAGTTACCGCGCGGACATAAGGAATTTTTTTTTTTTTCATAAATTCACCATAAATCGAAATATTGTGCTAGAGACTTCCAATTTGTTGCAAAATGAAGGTAAATGATTGAATATTACTAGAATATAAGAGTTTTAGCTTACAATTGCGTTTTTTGACCATTTCGGTAGAGTCAAAGTTGAACAAAGGTTGAAATTTTGGCACTTATTGTTATTTATAAGGAAATATTTCAAAACTGATAAAAGCTACAACCATGGGTTGTTTTTAATTGTATTGTGCATGAAATTGCGCACATTTCCACATATAAAACTTTATGTAACAGCAAATTTTAAAAAGTGCAAACATTACGACAATCACACAAAAAAATTTATCGGAAGTTACCGCGCAGACGTAAGGAAAAAGTTTTTTTCATAAATTCACCATAAATCAAAATATTGTGCTAGAGACGTCCAATTTGTTGTAAAATGAAGGTAAATGATTGAATATTACTAGAATATAAGAGTTTTAGCTTACAATTGCGTTTTTCTACCATTTCGGTATAGTTAAAGTTGACCGAAGGTTGAAATTTTGGCACATCATTATTTATATGAAAATATCTCAAAACTGATAAAAGCTACAATCATGAGTATTTTTTTTTTGTATTCTACATAAAATTGTGCAAATTTTCATATATAATACTCCATGCAACGGCTAATTTAAAATGGTGCAAAAATTATGTCAAAGTGATGACATAATTTCGGAGATGTGTCACCGATACTTTTTAGTGCACAAGAAAGAAATTCACGCTTGCGCGACTGCGTAACGATTGTAAACAAAACAACGCCTTGATCCGTGAGCTCCCAGCATCCCCCAAGGCGCGTGATTCAAAAGTTTTCGGCTGGTAGGCCTATAAGTATTTTTCCGCAAATTTTTAAAAAAGCTTTTTTATGTCGACGTTTAATACGTCCAATCGGCACTCGGGAGACAATTTATCTCGACGTTTAATACGTCCAATTGGCGTAAGAGAGTTAATGGCATATATTCATAATAAAAAGCCTCTTCAAGGAATAATTTCTTGGCGAAAGCATTTTTCAAGACAAAAATACACTTTACAAGTTTACAGTATGCACTGATTACTTTATTTTGATGTGAATACATTAATATTGAAGTATGGTTCTGTAATCAGTACAGTAATTTTTTTGTCATAAATGTATTTTCATTCACAAAAAAAATATGTATGATCACTGTGACATCACCAATCACCAATTTACAGTCTCGTTCGTACGTACGTACTGTGTTTACACAACGTGATAGTGGTTACACCATTCTACATGCTACCCATGTATTTTACATACGTATGCTCTAAACTATCATATATAAAACTCTATGAAATGCCTAATATGAAATGGAGCAAATATAACGAGAATGTGACGTACGCATTTCAGAGATTTGCAGCAGAGAATCCACGCACGGAGGGAAGGAAAGTTTTTTTTAAATTTACCATAAATCTAAATATTGTGCTAGAGACTTCGAATTTGTTTCAAATTGAAGATAAATGACTGAATATTACTAGACTGTAAGAGTTTTAGCTTACAATTGTGTTTTTCGACTATTTCGGTAGAGTCAAAGTTGACCGAACGTGGTTTTTTTTCTATTTATTGTGATTTATATGCAAATATTTCAAAAATGAGAAAAGCTACAACCTTCAATCATTTTTAGTTGTGTTCTACATGAAATTCCGCACATTTTCATATGTAAAATTTTATGTAACGGCCAATTTAAAATGGTGCAAACATTACGACAATCGCATGAAAACATTTATGATTTTTTTCGGAAGAGTTACCGCGCGGACATAAGGATTTTTTTTTTTCATAAATTCACCATAAACCGAAATATTGTGCTAGAGACTTCCAATTTGTTGCAAAATGAAGGTAAATGATTGAATATTACTAGAATATAAGAGTTTTAGCTTACAATTGCGTTTTTCGACCATTTCGGTAGAGTCAAAGTCGACCGAAGGTTGAAATTTTGGCACTTATCGTTATTTATATGAAAATCTCAAAACTGATATAAGCTACAATCATGAGTATTTTTTCGTTGTATTCTACATGAAATTGCGCAAATTTTCATATATAATACTCCATGCAAAGGCTAATTTAAAATGGTGCAAAAATTATGTCAAAGTGATGACATAATTTCCGAGATGTGTCACTGATACTTTTTAGTGCAACAAGAAAGAAATTCACAGTTGCGCGCCTGCGTAACGATTGTAAACAAAACAACGCCTTGATCTGTGAGCTCCCAGCACCCCCAAAGCCGCGTGATTCAAAAGTTTTCCGCTGGTAGGCCTATAAGTATTTTTCCGCAAATTTTTGAAAAAGCTTTTTTATGTCGACGTTTAATACGTCCAATCGGCACTCGGGAGACAATTTATCTCGACGTTTAATACGTCCAATTGGCGTAAGAGGGTTAATGGCATATATTCATAATAAAAAGCCTCTTCAAGGAATAATTTCTTGGCGAAAGCATTTTTCAAGACAAAAATACACTTTACAAGTTTACAGTATGCACTGATTACTTTATTTTGATGTGAATACATTAATATTGAAGTATGGTACTGTAATCAATACAGTAATTTTTTTGTCATAAATGTATTTTCATTCACAAAAAAATATGTATGATCACTGTGACATCACCAATCACCAATTTACAGTCTCGTTTGTACGTACGTACTGTGTTTACGCAACGTGATAGTGGTTACACCATTTTACATACTACCCATGTATTTTACATACGTATTGCTCTAAACTATCATAAAATATTTTACTCACTTATTTGTGTGGAAAATTAATGAAATCTTGAATTTTTTCATAGAAAAAGATTCACTAATTACTGTATTTTCATCTTAATTTCATGACTAAATATATTTTTAAGATAAAAATCATTTAGTACTGGTTTTCAAATAATAATATGAATGTAAATAGCAAGGTAGTTTGGCAGTTACTGCTTGTCCCATGGTCTGGAGTCCCGCCTGACTGGAAGCAAACATACCACTTTCCTTTAGGTCCAGGAACAGAGTGAGGGGTGGCATGAGGTGGGACTATATGTAAAGGACCTCAGGTTTGTATACTTAGGAAAAATACAATTTACTATCAAAAACTGTGATTTATTCAGACATGTTATAAAAACCATCGGTCCTTTTGCATAAGGAAGACTCACTTATTGGTGGGAGGAATCGGAGTCTTGTGAACAGACTGGTGTTCGCCCAACCTTGGCTCCCTCCCTGGTCGTTAGCGGGAAGGAGGGGACCCTAGCCTCTGTCCAACTGATCAGTGTGTGCAGTGCAAGATCAGTGGTCAGACCTCTGGACCAACTCATAAGAACAAGGCAAGCGTACCTCTTATGAATAGCAAGCAAGAACTAAAATCCTAAGTAAGACCCCAAATATAAAGTATTGGGTTTGTTTCTTACTGGTGGCCGCTTCCACCCTTACTAGGGAAGGGACAGATAAACACTTCTATCCCTAATGAAAGGGATAGAATGGAGCTCAGTCACATAGCTTACCTGCATTGTCGTCCTGTCCAGCGTTGTGACGACCACTATTCTATCTGCAAGGAGAGGGAAAAGAGGAGGAAGAGGGGCCAGTCACACTCTCATTCACTCTCCATTCATGCAATATCACAAGGACAAGATGCTACCTTGTCCTGTAAAGGAGCTGGGTAAGCTACACAATTTGTTGAGCAGCCACCACGGGTCCTAAGGAAAAAAAAAAAAAAAAAAAGGTGTCCAAGGACCTATGCGCAATATCCCGAAGGTAGAAGGAGGTGAAGGTGGTTTGGTTGGACCACATCCCTGCATTCAGTACCTGTGCGACGGTCAAGTTCTAGTGGAATGCAAGGGTGGGAACAATGCCTCTAATTTCGTGGGCTCTCGGACGAAAGATACTACTGTCAGCACTCTTGTCTGAGTCGTACGCTTTCCTGATTACCTCACAAAGCCAGAAAGAAACAGTGTTCTTGGACACTTCTTTCTTGGTCGCCCCTGTGCTAACAAAGAGGCGCCGACACTCCGGCCAGAGGTGTCAAGTTTTCTTCAGATAGCGCCGTAGCACCCTCACAGGTCAAAGCAGCTTCTCTTCTGCATCATTAACCGTGAAGTCCTCTAGGGAGGGGATAGTGAAGGACTTGAACCTGGTGTCAGGGACCGAAGGGTTCAGGGTTCAGAGTTTTCGATACAAAATCTGGGACAAAATCGAGCGTAACTGATCCACATCCCCTGGAGTGTTTAACATCGAAGGAAAGACCGTGAAGTTCTCCTCTCTTCGCCGATGCCAGGGCCAGTAGAAGGTGGTCTTGAGGGTCAGATCCCTGTCTGATGACTCTCAGAGAGGCTTGTAGGGTCTACGAGTCAAACTCCTTAAGACAAGAGTCACATACCACCCTGGGAGCCTGAGTTCCCTGGGTGGGCAAGACCTCTCGAAGCTCCTCATTAGGAGAGATATTTCCATGGAGTAGGAAATATCAACTCCTCGCAGCTTAAGGACTCAGGCCAGGGCGGCTCTGCATCCTTTGACTGTGGAGTCAGAGAGGAGCTTCTCTCGGCGAAGAAAGATGAGGAAATCCGCTACCTGCTGCAGAGTGGCTAGAGTAGAGAGAGACCCCGTCTATGACACCAACCACAAAAGACGGACCACTTTCCCTGGTATAATGCTGCAGAAGACTGTCTGAGGTAACCAGCTATCTCTGTTGCTGCGCAGCGAGAAAAGTTTCTTGCTCGCAAGAGATGGTGGGTAACCGCCAGCCGTGAAGACACAGGGAATGTACTGCCTGCTGGTACCGTTCTACATGCAGTTGACAGAGCAGGTTGTGCCATGGGGGAATCTTCCGCAGTGCCTCCAAGAGCAGAGCCAGCAGGTCCGGATACCGAATGGCCTGAGGCCATTTGGGTGCCACCAGAATCACCCGAAGATTGCTGGTGACTGGCACCCTGCTGATCCCCTTGCGAATCGGGCAGAAAGGGGGAAAGGCATAGACTACAAGGTTGTCCCACGGGTGTTGGAATGCGTCCTCTGCAGCTACTCATGGATCCGGCACAACTGAGAAGAAAACCTGAAGTTTTCTGTTGTGCCGGGTGGCGAACAGATCCACTACTGGACATCCCCACAGGTCGAAGAGCCTTTGCGCCACATCTGGGTGAAGAGACCATTCGGTCCCAATCACCTGATTCTGGTGGCTGAGCTTGTCTGCCACTATATTCCTCTTGCCTGGAATGTATCTGGCAGACAGCTTTACCGAGTGTCACTAGCTACGGCCCACTCGTGCACCTGCATCGTCAACTGATGCAATGGGAGGGACACTAGGCCCCTCTGTTTGTTGACGTGTGTTACTACCGTGGTGTTGTCGCTCATCAATACCACTGAGTGTCCCATCAGTTGTTCCCGGAACTCTTGGAGCACGAGAAACCCAGTCTTGAGTTCCAGGAAGTTGATGTGAAGGTGCCTGTCGTGATGGTTCCACACTCCTGCAACCAGCAACTCCTCCAGGTGTGTGCCCCAACCCTCGGTTGATGTGTCTGAGAACAGAAGCATCTCCAGAGGGGGAGTGCGCACGGGCACTCGTATTAAGAGGTTCCTATCGTCTAACCACCAGGCCAGGTCCTCCCTTACTTCTTCCGTGAGAGGAACCAGGAAGGATTGTGGATCCCGTGCCTGTGACCAGCACTCCTTTAGTCTCCACTGAAGAGACCGCAGGTGAAGATGCCCGTGAGGGACTAACTTCTCTAGTGACGGCAGGTGACCGATCACGACTCGCCAACTGCTGATATGACTGGTCCTGTTCCCGGAGGAATGAGAGGACCAGCGGAAGACCCACCTGTTCCACTGGAGCGCGACAGACCCTTAGAGACTTCTTGGGACGGGGGGGGGGGGGGGGTGGGGGGGGGGGGGGCCTACCTTCTTCCTCGACTGGGGGACCTTGGAAGTCAAAGGGGAAGAGGCGGCAGAAGACGACGACATCTTCCTCTTCCTCTTGGACTTCTTCAACACCTTCCCTCAGGACAGCAAACAGGTCTCCCATCCAGGTTGGAGCTGGAGTAGTTGCGGTGGCAACGGGGCCCAACTCCACCTGGCCGGAAGAACCTGTGGGAGCGGCAGCACTTCCGCAGGCAGGAACAGATGCAGCAAGTATGGCGACGGCTACAGGAGGGTGATCCAAGGGGGAGCTCTTCGGGCACTTGATGTCAGGGGGTGGAGCGAGGACAGCAAAACCAGGTGTGGGAGGAACCATCTCCCTCCGGGGCACGTACGACACCGGAGCTTGTATCACAGCCGAGGGGTGACTGTGGTCACGTGCCGAGTGTACACCAGGTGCGGTGGGGCAGCATAACCTGGTGTCAAGACAGTTGTAGTCATCCACGTCTCCACCCCATGAGTGACCGGGGTTGCAGCCAGATGATGTAAGAGCCCTTGAAAACTCGAGTGCCCAGAAGGCTCAGAGAGCGCCACACCTGCTGAAGATCCCCAACCGCAGAGGCAGACACCCCACACGAAGGAAATAGCAAAAGTTGGGGATGGGGGGGGGGGGGGGAGTCCTGTTCGTCTCAGAAATGGCAAAGGAATCCCCCCACCCTGAGCTAACAGAAGACCATGAGTACAACTCCAGGTTGGGGTGTCCCCCTCCTTCCTCTACACTCGACAAATCCAGCGAAAAGGTGGAGAGGGACACATTCCCCAAAGGGGGAGAGAGCCATACCCAGGAGCTGACGAGGAGGGAGAAAAGAAGACGACATGTCGGTCACCAGAGGTGTTGAACGTGAGCATTCACGCCCTCAGCACCTAGTACATAAAGGATGAGGGTCCATGGCATTACTGGACCTGAAAGCCCACACTTACGACCTCCCACTCCAGGGCACACTCACTGGTTGGATGGGAGGCGAGGGGGCTTCTCCGATTTGTGGGATTGCATGTTAAGTTCAGCGATGCACTCCCACAAATAATGAAAAACAAAAATAATACAGAGTAATTACAATCACTTCCACACTAAGTATTCTAACAGAAACAGGCGGAAAGGTAAGCAACTTTGATAATCTCAAGACAGAGGCGGGCAAAGAGATGAGCACACGTCTTCACCCGACGGTGGTCGAAAGCAAAGTGGTATGTTTACCTCCAGTTGGGCGGGGCTCCCGACCATCGGACAAGCAGTTACTGCCGAACCACCTTGTTAGTAAATCTAACTACCAGTCCAGTTGACGCTGAATATTAATTCCTTATGTAAGACCGATGGTTTGTATAACGTGTCGGAACAAACCTTACAGAAGAAACTATAATGCTGATCTATTATTACTGTAATAAAAGAACAGTCGGAGACCATCTGTATAGGTACAGTAGTACCTCGGGATACAAAATTAATCCGTTCCAAAGCAGCCTGATTTTTTCGTATCTTGAACCACATTTTACATGTAAATTGCCTAATTCATTCCAACCTCTACAAAAACACCCCAGTAAATTTTATAATAAAGCTAAATTGACCAATAAATATTGAAATAAAATTTGGACAATTCAATACCTAACCTAACAGTGATTACCTGTAAATAAAGTTTATTAGTGTACAGGCTACATGAAATACTTTACGTATATGTACGTACATATATAGTAAAATGTGGAATCTTACCTTTCGAGTGAGGCGATCTCCAAAAGTGGCGACAGAGGAGAGGGACAAATGGCAGAAAACATGTACACTTAACTTTAAAAAACACATTAAAAAATGGCAAAAAACATTAACACTAAACTTTACGAAACACATTAACAAATGGCAAAAAATATTAACACTTAACTTTACAAAACACTTTAATTTTTTTTTTTACATTTTTTAAACCTTTTTATATTTTACATTTTTTTTTTTTTTTTTTTTTTTTACAAAATTTAAATTTCTTCACCACTTTCAACTCTTTTTTCATATCACTTGGATCTTCCTGTTGCTTACTACTAAAGGCCTCTTTAAAAAATAACTATCCAAGGAAGATTGCTTCTGCCTGCTTTTCACAATGTTCCTGAAACGACTCGGGCAAACGTCATCGAACTGCGCAAGCATACGACCTGTGTAAGGCTTTTCGGGGTGTCTCTTTTCTACATATGATTGCACTTTATGAAAAGCAGCTAGAGCATCCTTAATTTCTGCCGTGTCATAGGGTCCTCCTCCTCCTCCTCGCCGCTGCTAGAGAACTCTTCTTGAACGACGTTATGTTGCATGGCCTCCAACTCCTTCAGGTCATCCGTCGTAAGCTCCTCTTGATGCTTCTCGAGAAGGTCATTGATGTTGTCCTCATTGACAACCAGCCCATGGACTTGCCGAGTGCAATGATCTCGTCAAGATCTGGTTGCGAAACAGTTTCAGGATCGTCAACCGTTTCTGAATCTGCATCAGCTTCACCCATGTCGAATCCCTCGAAGTCTCGGGTGGATATGGCATCAGGCCAGTTTCCTCCACGAAGAATTTAAGGTTCGCCTTGAAACCTCCTGCCAAGCTTGATCGATGAATCGGATGCATATGACAACATCGAAATGCTCCTTCCAAAATTCCCGCAAGGTGAGGTATCTGGTATCAGTGATGTCTAAACATCTCTTGAAAAGATGTTTTGTATACAGCTTCTTGAAGTTTGATATCACTTGCTGGTCCAAGGGCTGGAGGAGAGGGGTGGTGTTAGGCGGAAGATAAAGAACCTTGATAAAAGAATACTCCGCTAGGATATCTTCCTCAAGGCCAGGAAGGTGAGCAGGGGCATTGTCCAACAACAGCAGACATTTCAGAGGGAGGCGCTTCTCTTCCAAGAATTTCTTCACTGTTGGGCCAAAACACAGATTTAGCCACTCGGTGAACAAAAGTCTCGTTACCCAGGCTTCCAAATTATCACTGGACATCACTGGAAGCTTCTCCTTTAGCACTTTGTGGGCCTTGAAGGCTTGAAGAGTCTCCGAATGATACACAAGTAGGGGCTTCATTTAACAATCCTAACTGGGCGTTAGAACAAAGTGCGAGCGTAAGCCTGTCTTTCATAGGCATATGCCCGGGTAGCTTCTTCTCTTCCTCCGTGATGTACGTCCGACGAGGCATTTTTTCCCAAAAAAGGCCAGTCTCATCACAGTTGAAGACTTGCTGAGAACTGTAGCCTTCGTTGATCATCATCTCGTTGAATGTCTTAATAAAGGCTTCGGCCGCTTTCATGTCCGAGCTAGCAGCCTCCCCAAGCCACACCACTGAATGGATGCCCTTTGAAGGTGTAGCTGCTTTGATGGCTTCCTTCTACTTAAGGATGGTGCCTATCGTCGACAGATTTCAGCCATATTCCTTAGCAATCACACTCAACCGCATGCCAGCCTCATACTTCTTGAGTATCTCCATCTTTATCTCCATAGAAAGCATCCTCTTCTTTTCGTGAACTTCAGCAACTTTCTTGGGACCCATGACTATATGTGTGTGTAATTAAGTTACTAATTAAGTTCCCACACAACACGATAAAGTACAAAGCGAAATCACTAACGCGAATTTACATAACAATAAAAAACGTGAACGAACAAATTCCGCGTGCGTACGATAACACTGATGCGACGAAGTGGCTGAATGACGCCTTTACATAGATGCCCGATGGGAGAGATGCTGACCAATAAGAGAGCAGGATCTTACGGCGGTGACTAGTCATCAGGAACCAATGGGAGAGCGGGAGGATGGTGGCGAGTCTACTCAGTTAGCGGCGCGCGAGTTTTAAAATTATTCTCGGTGGTCCGGGCCAATCTCGGGACTTTACAGTAACCACCCTTTCGTAACCGGAATTATTTTCGTATGCAGAGGCAAAAAAATCTTGGTACTTGCTTTCGTAACTTGAATTTTTCTTAAGTTAGGACTTTCGTATGTCGAGGTTCCACTGTACATGCGTGTTGCCATAGTTTTATTCTTTCTGTGATTTACTAAACTGTGCTTCAATACAACTTTTATAGTTGACTCAATGATTATCACACATATTATACTAGACCATCAGCAGATTCTCAATGTAAACAAAAGACAAAAACATTTTTTATTACTGTACTTTGCTGTTTATACATCAATATTATATTGGGTGCTTCAATCATTACAGTAAACCACGTTTTTTTTTATCATAAATGTGTTCATTCACAAAATAAGATATATGTACTTTTGATTTTGTGCAGCAGCCAAATCATGAAAATAAAGAGGAATTGTTTGCTAATATACTTCTGTTTGCAAATCTGATGTGGGGGAAATTGAAGATAGGAAAGAATTTATAAAAGATTATGACATTATAGACATATAATTTAAACAGGAAAGAATTTATAGATTTAACAAAGAGGCATAAAATAAGCAATGGAGCCTTTTCAAGGACAAATCCCTTCGATTACTACTAATACGAGCAGCAGCCATTGATAGTTTTATACTTTTAAGTTGCAGCAAGTGCATGTGTATCCTGAGTATCTTCAAGCTACATAGGATAGCCTGGACCAATCAATACTGAGTACCCATATGATAGTTTAAGGTATATTAAGTGTTTAAATTAGTATTAAAATAGGCAGCTAGCCTATAAGAGTTTATATGGGTAGGACATATCTGGTGTTTTAACTATTGAAGCAAGCACTTGGGGTGAGAATAGCCTAGGGTTTTTTGAGGCATGTGATACTGAAGATATTTGCTTATCACTGGGAAAGTCAGGGAGAAAGCTTATACAGAGAAAGCCAGATTTTTTTTATAAAGAACTAAACCTAACAAATGAAGGCAATTATTCATAAGCTTTGTTCTTCTTTTGATAACAGCAATATATATGTGGAGTGAGCTGACAAGACAAATGCATTGGGGAATTTTTAAGGGTGCATTCTGTCCTCCAGGATTTAATGTGGTCTGGCGGAGGCCTGGTCGCAAGGGAGCTGGTTTAAATATCATACCTTATCTTAAATATAGCTGTAATAGCCCATTTGACTTATGAAAATGGATACTGTAATACATAGCCTAGGTTAATAATTCGTACATATGCATATTGTCTCTCATGTATGGTAGGTAATACAATATTCTAAAATCTGGAGAGAGAGAGAGAGAGAGAGAGAGAGAGAGAGAGAGAGAGAGAGAGGAGAGAGAAGAGATAGAGAGAGGAGAGAGGAGAGAGAGAGAGAGAGAGAGAAAAAAAAGGTCTTCAAACCATGGCAGGCCGTGGGTAAACACGGGTAGGCAATCCCCTATCAAATTGTGGGTCATTTACCAGTGAGAAAGGGGGATAGTTTGTATATTCATGCAAATAATTTCTTCACATCAATGACCGATTAACTTAAGTGAAATTTACTGACTGAAATTTACTGACTGATTACCTGAGCAACTGATTGCAGTTTAAATCTGAACCCTTAATTCCAAAAATACTTTGCTGACTCAGACAAATTCAGACCTTGAAATCTGAAAAGTCTTGGATTTCAACTGGGTGGTGTGGGCTCTGCCAAGGCCTTGGGCTAAGAAACTGTGGTCTTGATTACAATATTGCTCATCTCTAAATCACACAAGAAAATTTCTCTCAACTGACCTGTAGTCCTTTAAGTTCTTTAGCTAGTTTTCTCCGCTGCCCATCATCCAATGGATAATTGAAGTCTCGAGGTGTAAAACCAATTTCAGTCATGAATTCCAACACAGTCTGCTCTTTGTAGAAGGCTTTATTAGATACTGTTGGCAAAAAAAAAAAAATCTGATGTATTAAGTAACATATGCAAGTACCTAGAAAGTAATTTCACCAACATATTATGTGTTTACTATTTCAATATTTACCAAATACTATTAACCCTTATAAGACGGGTTAAATATATATCAAGCACACCCCAACTGAGCAAACTTCAAGGCAGGCCAATTCAAGAAGAAACACATTAATGGAGAGGAAGATATGCAATTCAAAAACCTTTCTGTAATTTAGTGGGAAGTTGACAGTGAATATTTAAAACCTTGTGCAGGGCCTCTTTTCCTAGACTCTCTTAAAAATCCTGTACAACCCCGGACCTTGATGCTAATCCATTCCAGAATGTTTTTATACAAAACACTACACAAATTATTATTAAATAAGTTCAGTGTTAAATATTTAACATACCATACTAGATGCATTTTTTCATTTTTAAATATATACTGTATCAAAATATCTGGCCTACACCAAATGCAACCATATTACCAATGGTTGACCGAGTGCCATAGGCTAGGCTAGGTGCGCAGTATGCACTGTATGGGGTAGAACTGCCACAGGAATGCAAAACTCCTCTAAAAATGCTTATATCCAACACATACCCAGAATCCTTTAAACTATTTAGTATCATTTCAAATAAAAGTACACTGCAAACCATCATCCCAAAACACCCAAAGTAACCTTAAATTACAGTACTCTCCTACTACTGTTACTAAATAGGCTATATACACCCTTAAAAGGCCTATAACTGCCTATTTTTAACGTTCATCGCCAAACTTGACAGTTCAAACAAAAATACCTCAAAATATGATCCCGGAACACCATAGTATTACTTCAAAGTCATGTTGCAAAATTATGTACCAGCCGACAACTGTTATTCTTGAGTATCACCTACCATTAGGAAAGAAGGATTTTTTGGCCTAAGGAACTTTGCGCATCGCTCCTTGCTTACATTTCATTTATATCAATATTTTCTGGTGTAGTAAGATGATTTTGAAATTATATTTACAGTACAGGTACTTATTTTAGGATTGTACTTTTGTATGGAGCATATCTAAAATACATGGGTAGTTCAGAAAGATGGGACACATACATACCTCCAGGCAGAAAACTAGGTTTGTTACATCGTTAGTATTTTTGTGATTACATACAAATACATCAACATACAAAAAATTATTTAGTTTACATCATATTGTGGCTAGTCCTTGCCATCTCTCTCTCTCTCTCTCTCTCTCTCTCTCTCTCTCTCTCAGTAGACATATAGTATTTTAAGGAAATAACACAGCAAACTAGCTGTAACATATTATTCAACTTCCAGACTCCATTTATGTACTATACCATTTGATGTACAGTAGACACCCCGTATTTGCAGGTAATGGGTACCAGACAGCCCCCACAACTCCCCCTTGTGAATAGCTAAAATCCGCGGATACTTACAACCCTTCTAAAAATGCTTAGAAATGCCTATTTTGATCATTATAAAATAAAAACTTCTAAAAATGCTATATCCAAGTTTTTAATATTTATAAAAACAAAGTGGTCACAAAAACGATATGAAAATACAGTAAATTTTGAATATTTCTCAGCAAACAATACAGTAAATAGGAAAATTTTCACGAATAATGGGTATATGTATATGGTCCACAGAAAAAGTTGGCGAATAGCAGAAGTAATCACCATAAAAATATCTAAAATCTATCTGAATTTCTTATGTAGGTAAATTATAAACCTCCAGGCTAAATATGAATTCAGTGTATCACAACCTTTTATGTACAAAATTAAAAATAATTCCATTACTAAATTAATTTCTTATAGCAACTATCTTCCTAAATGGTTCTTATATATTATAGTATATACATGTGTATATTTATCAAGTACTGTCCTCAATTATGCAAGAATTTGGTCAATCCACGGCCTCGCAGAACTGGAAAATTGCAGATTTCGATACGCATACCTTATGGGAATAATTCCATTACAGCCAAAGCAAACAGCAACTTTCCCAGTCAAACTTTTTATACTACCTATTTTCAATACTTTCTATTTACTATACGGTAATTTTTTCTACTATGAAATTGTTCTTATGGATAAATAAAAAATTTAAAAAATTACACCCAGGATGGTGAAAACTCCCACATGTAAACACAGCCAGCATTGGGTGCAAGTGTACCGTACGATAAAGTCATTTCCTTTAAAAAACATTTTGGATAGAATTTCCTCTACCTATCCTCGGCCAAAAACCCTTCAAACTCCTCTACCTCATCCTCCGTGAAGAGTTCTTCTGGTGAAGGAAGGTTTTGTGAACCATTTGAGGTTTCGGGGACTGGCGGATCATGCGTGTCATCACTCTCGTTAGACCTAACAAAATTGGTTATGAGTGCCTATCTCAGTTTCTTTGTCTGTCACGTTCACTATGTAATCGTTTTCATCAAATTGTATTCTATAATAATAAAAAAAAAAAAAAATGAAAATTCAAAATTTTATATATTACAATTTCTTAAAACGTTAAAGATTCTCTCTCTCTCTCTCTCTCTCTATACTAGTCATTTTCATCAAGATCTATTTCAACAATAGAAAAAAATAAAAGATAAAATGCCAAAAGTTAGTCAAAACAAGTTAACCCTTAAACGCCGAAGCGGTAAAATAAAAATTGTCTCCCGTGTGCCGGAGGTGTTTCAGAGTGAGCGCGGAAGCGGAAAAAATATTTTTCAAAAAATCACAGCGCGCTTAGTTTTGAAGATTAAGAGTTCATTTTTGGCTCCTTTTTTTGTCATTGGCTGAAGTTTAGTATGCAACCATCAGAAATGAAAAAATTGTCATTATCATAAATAAATAATGCGATATATGATGGCGCAAAAACAAAATTTCATATATAATTGTATTCAAATCGCGCTGTGCGCAAAACGGTTAAAGGTAACAAGTTACATTTTTTTCGTTGTAATGTACACTAAATTGCGATAATTTTGGTATATAACACATAGTAAAACGATAAAAGCAACACACAGAAAATATTATCACAAAATAATGCATGAATTCGTAACGCGTGGACGAATACAAATATTTTTTTCAAAAATTCACCATAAATCTAAATATTGTCCTAGAGACTTCCAATTCCTTTCAAAATGAAGACAAATGATTGAATATTACTACACTGTAAGAGTATTTAGCTTACAATTGCAGTTTTCAACCATATCTGACGAGTTAAAAGTTGACCGAATGCCGAATTTATTTATATATTTTTTTTTATATGCAATTATTTCGGAAATTAGAAAAGCTACAACCTTCAAATATTTTTCGTTTTATTCTACATGAAATTGCGCACATTTTCATATATAAAACTCTATGAAATGCCTATTATGAAACGGAGCAAATATTCCGAGAATGGGACATAGGCATTTCGGAGATTTGTGGCGGAGAATCTGCGCGCGGAGGGAAGGAAAGTTTTTTTTTTTTAAATTCACCATATATCAAAATATTGTGCTAGAGACTTCCAATTTGTTTCAAAATGAAGATAAATGACTGAATATTACTAGACTGTAAGAGTTTTAGCTTACAATTGCGTTTTTCGACCATTTCGGTAGAGTCAAAGTTGACCGAACGTGGTTTTTTTTCTATTTATCGTTATTTATATGCAAATATCTCAAAAGAGATAAAAGCTACAAACATGATTATTTTTTTGTTGTATTCTGCATAAAAATGCGCACATTTTCATACATAATACTCCATGTAATGGCTAATTTAAAATGGTACAAAAATTATGTCAAAGTGACGAAATAATTTCCGAGATGTGTCACAGAGACTTTTAGTGTGGCAAGAAAGAAATTCGTGCTTGCGCGCCTACGTAACGATTGTAAAAAAAACAACACCTTGATCCGTGAAATCCCAGCATCCCCCAAGGCTCGTGATTCAAGAGTTTTCGGCTGCTAGGCCTGAAAGTATTTTTCCGCGAATTTTTAAAAAAACTTTTGTATGTCGACGTAAAATACGTCCAGTCGGCAACCGAGAGACAAAAAATGTAGACGTAAAATACGTCCAGTCGGCGTTTAAGGGTTAATCTAGACAAAAATAAAAATTCTTATTTCATATTTTGCAATGACGGACTTCAAGATGTTGACTGCTGCCAAAATGGAAGTTGCTCCTAGCTTTGTATTTACCTCATGGAGAAGCTTTTTAGTTTCAAGAAAATAGGACTTCCTCTTTGACTTCTAGGCAGATGCATATATTATGCGGATGATCAGAATACACTTCGCAGATCTAAATAATACGTATGGCAATAATGATAATACCGATGATTCATACACACTGCACTATGACGTCACAAATGCATGAGGCGGAGCCTTCAGTCTTAGCTAATGGCTGAGCATAAGCCTTCACAGTACACTTTGCAGATCTGAATATCATCTATGGCGATGATGATGATACCAATCATTCAGAATACACTTCACAGATCTGAATAATATGTATGGCGACGATCACACTGATCATTCACACACTGCACTATGACGTCACAAATGTGTGAAGAGGAGCCTTCCCTCTTAGCTAATGGCTGAGCGGGAAATCTCTCTTGAAAACACAATAGATTTGATACGTTTGCGGCTTGTAACTTGCAGACTTTGAACGGCTTCACATATACACCAACTCTTTTGGGACCGGACTGTGTGTGTATGTATATATATGTATATACATATACACATATATATCATATATATATATACATATACACACAATATATATCTATATATATATATATATATATATATATATATATAGTATATATATATATATATATATATATATATATATTATATATAATATATATATATATATATAAATATAATATATATAATATATACCATCTAAGAATATATATATAATTATAATATTAATATATATATATATATATAATATATATAATAATATATGATATATATATATAGAATATATAATATATACAGTGGGGCCTTCGTTATCCACGGGGGATAGGGCCTAGAACCCCCCCGTGATAAGTAAATACCCGTGTTATCCTGATACCCCCCTCAAAAATTGCTTAAAACTGCCTACTTTAATAGTTAACCCACCCAAGACCACTATTCCAATGTTTATAACTGCCTACTTTAGTTCAAACACCAAATATGTTTTCAACAATCACCTAAAACTAAATTCAAGACAGTTTTAAAGTTATTGTACAAAATTAGCCTTAAAAAATAAATGTAGTATATGTACTACTGTACATAGGTATGTAGCCTACTAGCCTAGGGATTACAGCTAGAAGCCTACATACGCATGGTGGGCCTCTTTTTTTTTTTACAAGGAAAGAGAGGATGAGTGGTAAGAGAACTATCAAAATATGTAAATCATATGGGTACTCACCAACAATCTATGTTGATAAAAGATGGCGACGATTTTGCAGTGCAATCCAGTAATATAATAACGATAATGCTACCAACAGTATGCAGCGAAACATCTCTTCCCTTCGTCACAACACGTTAATACTAGTATATTCCACGTAACAACCTTCATCTGACCTTTAGGCGTCTTTCCCATAAGAGTAAAAGAATCAGGGCTTTTGGATGCCACATAATTAACTCGTTTATATGGGTACAATTTAAAGAACGCGCCGCACACCACATTTCATAACAACAACAAACAAACATTTGTAGGCCAGTGTTGCCAACTGGGAATGGCAATTTCTTGCTAGATTTTGTTCCATAAAAGGCTAAAAAAATCACATACCGTATATACTCGAATAACGTGCAATCTCCCATATCGTGCAACCCCCTAATTTTCACCAATAAACAGTGGTTTTGTGTTTTGTCATGTATCTCATGTATCATGCAAGTTCATAAGGTTGGTGGTTTTAGCCTGCTAATGGCCGAGTCATTCAGATGTGTGCTGATGCTAGTCAATTTACGGTAATTTTCTTATTAATCTCGAGAATTGAATAGAAAATCTCAAGATTAAAAAAATCCCAAGATAATAAAATAATTGTAAAAATAACACGCCTTGGAGTCCTTAATCATTCTCTCTCTCTCTCTCTCTCTCTCTCTCAGGAATAAATACGTACGTACTGTAATTTGCAGTAAATGTGTAGACATTGTGTGCGTGTTTAAAAAAAATGTGCAGTACACACACATTCCGATGTTTCGGTTTTTGGAATTTTTCAGATTTCGGAAATGTGAGGTCAGATGCATAATCAAACAAACACCACTACTGCAGCAAAAACATTTTTTCCCTTTATGTTTTTCATTATTGTTATTTATTAATTACAGTTTATTTAAAATAAATATTAATATAATACTGTTAAATGAATGTGAGATAATTAAGATCACCTATAATAAAATAGTGGGACAATTAATACCATATGTTCACTAATAGGTATTATTTTCAAAACAAACATTCCGTAAAACACAAAAAATATATGTACATAACAATCAAAATATAAGAATGTTTTGCAGTTCAACTTGTGAATTTTAAACAATAAGTATGACTATATAATATATTTTACCATATCGATCTTGAAGTTGAAGAGTCGTAAAATTCTGAGGATGGTCCGGGAAAAGGATTTGTACTTTGTGATTACGTATCGCTACAACACCATGTGGTATTTTCATACCACTATATTGATGACGCATCGCTACGACACACTGGTGTTTTTCATACCACTATACGTTAAAGTTAAAAACATGACATAGAATCGACTTTGCGACTTCGTTCACTTTGATATTTTTAACGATACAATAACTATCATTTGTACTACTAAAAACCATCTTCACATAAGTAATTTTTCGTAAGATATGTGTTGTTGCAAAAGCTAGCTTATACATAAAAGGCTTTTATAATTTAAGTCATCTTAGATATACATATGCACCCAAACTCATTGTGGGGAAATTTACTACTGTTTCCTCGGATATTGAAATACTTTAGCATCATTCAAACACTTTAATAATATAATGCATAAATACTAGGCTATACATATTTACATCGTATACAAATACTACATACAGTTATATACACATACTTTTATATACAAAGTTAACAGTTATATACACATACTTTTATATACAAAGTTAATAATATGAATAGTGATCAGACGACAGCTGTGCACTGGACTACGTACGTACTACTTGGAAGATAAAACGAACAAAAAAATTTTGTTGTTGTTAGTCGCCGGGATAGATTAACATTTTTCCAGAGATTAAAAAGCTGAATTTTGTTTTGAAGGTATGTCAACCGCGATATTATATTATTGTTTTCACGAAGGAATAATTATATAAAGAAAATTATTGAGTAATTTTTGCCGTCAGCAGTCAGAAAATCACGAACATGGTAACGTTCAAACCTAGTGCCATCCATGGCGTATGTCTATAAATAGAACAGAAGCAGAGGGCAGTCATTGGATAACAGATCTCCATGGCTACCAACCAACCAATCAGGTGTTAGTTATACTACTCTGTAATTTCTTAGAATGAACGTTTACACACACGAAGCTAACGATGATGTATGTGTTTTGCATACAGTACGTAGTTTTAGTTTTTTATTATTAGTGTAAGTATTTTACTGATTTCATGAAGAATAGAATGATTCCTTCTCATTACTTTGAATGCAAAATGGCTTGAAGATTCTTCCGCAAAAAGAAGAGAAAAAAAAATTCCTTAGAAGATGATATCTATTTACTAACGCGGTTGACATACCTTCAAAACAAAATTCAGCTCTTTAATCTCTGGAAAAATGTTAATCTATCCCGGCGACTAACAACAACAAAAATTTTTGTTTGTTTTATCTCCAAGTAGTACGTACGTAGTCCAGTGCACAGCTGTCGTCTGATCACTACTCATATGATTAATTTTGTATATAAAAGTATGTGTATATAACTGTATGTAGTATTTGTATACGATGTAAATATGTATAGCCTAGTATTTATGCATTATATTATTAAAGTGTTTGAATGATGCTAAAGTATTTCAATATCCGAGGAAACAGTAGTAAATTTCCCCACAATGAGTTTGGGTACATATGTATATATGGTGACTTAAATTATAAAAGCCTTTTATGTATAAGCTAGCTTTTGTAATAACACATATCTTACGAAAAATTACTTATGTGAAGATGGTTTTAGTAGTACAAATGATAGTTATTGTATCGTTAAAAATATCAAAGTGAAAGAAGTCGCAAAGTCGATTCTATGTCATGTTTTTCCTAAACGCGTTGACTTAACCTGTTAAGCGTCACCCACGTAATAATACGTTTACCGCGATCTACTCGGTAGCGCCTTCAACGGGATATTACGTTCAAAACTTTGACTGTGCTTGTCAAGCCGTCAGCCCCGTAATAATACGTTTACTCGTATAGAAAGTGTAGGAACATCATTTGGTAACACTCTCAGCACACGGGGACCTTATTTCCAGCCTGGCAACTCTTTCCTGGTGGTCGCTTATGCTAAAAAACTGCCTGTCCCTGTTGGTTTTCTTTCAATACGCTTCGGGCGTTTATCGAGACAAATTGGATTTCGCGTCTTTCACAATGAATGTCCCAAAGAGGAGGCGTATTTCTTCAGGTGAGATCATTCAAATACTAGATGAGGAGTCTGATATTGATAACCTATTTGATGGTGAGAGCTCTAGTTCTGAATCCTCCAGTGATGATACAAACTTTTCTTCCAATAGCGGGAGTGAAGATGAATTTTCTTTGCCGAGTGACTGGACTCCGAGAGAGAGAGAGAGAGAGAGAGAGAGAGAGAGAGAGAGAGAGAGAGAGAGAGAGAGAGAGAGAGAATTTCCTACACTTAATTACAGTAAGAATAATAAACATAAAAATCAATATTAACTTTGAAAAACTATCATCAGTGCTATGATCGCTGATTACAAAAAAAGCGTGACGGTACGTTAGCAGCGAGCTCATCCGGGGAGGACGCTTAACAGGTTAAAGGAGAACGTTATTTTGGTTGTTTATCACTGGCACAAACCCATAACAATGCAGTGTATGTATGATAATTCTAAACTATTATTCACTACCAAAATAACGACGATATTTTGTATTGAAAATTAATGTTACGTATATTCCAAACATTATTACGACGTAGCATGAATAGTACTACAAAAATTTCGAAAGATAATCTTGCTGTGAACGCTACCATAATTTGATTTTCATATACGTACGTACATTTTGTCAGCTGGCTGGCCTCGCATAGATAAAATTGATTTCACTGATATGGAATTACTCCACGAATAGCCTTTTTATTATGAAGATATGACGATAATATAAGGTAAAAAATGCTTTTATGTATTTCGTTTACGCTTCGTCGCCAATAACAAACAGCAATACTTACGATAATCTATGACAAATAGCGTTTGTATGACTTCATTGTTCAGAGAAGTTATATACGAATACTGCCAAAATAATAATGAAGTTCGAATTAATTTTAGCCTTAATGTTATTACTACTGTAATTACACTACCACTACTATTAAAATTTCTAAAAGTTTATCAAAACAAAAAATGTCGCTTTGAACGCAACCGTATACATAAACCATTTTCGTATGTAAAGGTATATGCTTACATTTTGTGGCTGGCCACTCCGACGATAAGTTGAGTGCAATGATGTGGAATTATTCTTCGAATAGGCTATTTATTATGAAGATATGACTATAATATATATGGTAAGAATGGTTTTATTACCTTTATTGTCAGTTAATATCATAATGTGAATGTTTGTGTACGTTGGTGGTTATCGCACTGCAACTACGCTCAGCCTACCAATGAACGTCGTACATAAACCTTGAATAGGCTATTTATTTCGAAGATAGGACAATAATATATTAGGTGAGAATGGTTTTATTACCTTTATTTTGTCAGTTAATATCATTTATATGAGTCTTTAAATGAATGTTGGTAGTTATCGGACCACGGCCGAGGGTTAGCCTACCGAAAACATCGCATACACAACACAACAAACCCGTGATGCAGCGATTCATACCAGTGATGTAACATGAGAAACGGTCCAAGAAAAAACCCGTGATTAACTGGATCCGTGAATAAGCGATGCCCCACCGTCCTTATATATATATATATATATATATATATATATATAATATATATATATATATATATATATATATATATATAATATACTATATATATATATATAATATATATATATATATATATATATATTATATATATATATGATATATATAATATATATCAATATATAATATCATAAGATATGATATAATCAATATATATATATATATATATATCTATATATATATATATATATCATAAATAATCATATATATATATATATACAGGCGGTCCCCGGGTTACGCACGGCGTCCGGCTTACGACGTTCCGAGGTTACGACGCTTTTTCTTAAATATTAATTGAAAAATCCGCCCTGGGTTACGACGCTTGTTCCGAGGTTACGACGCTGACGCTTCCGACGCTCCGAGTTTACAACGCTTTTTAAAAACACTACTATGATATAACCGTTATTAGTTTAGCACAGTTTTCTCTCTCTCTCTCTCTCTCTCTCTATCTCTCTCTCTCTCTCTCTCTCTCTCTCTCTCTCTGTATTTTCTGATGAAAATAATCACTAATTAGTGTATTTTGATGTTTATTTTCATGACTAAATACATTTCATAAAATATAAAATTAATCAGACTGCGATCATGAAGCCAACAAATACATATGTATTTTTTAGAATTCTTCTTCTGTTTTAATATTACATTACAATGTTTCATTATAGCTGTCAATAACTCGGTATCTCCATAAAAATAATAATTCTCTCTCTCTCTCTCTCTCTCTCTCTCTCTCTCTCTCTCTCTCTCTCTCTTCCTCTCTCGCTCTCTCTCTCTCTCTCTCTACTACAAATATGTATGTTTTTTTGTATGATAAAGAAATGATTTACTATTTTCAAATATTAATATTAATTTATACAGCAATAATATCAATTCAATAAAGAAAATACCATAGTGAATTAGTAAGATTTTAGCTTATATTTAAAAAATTATGGAAGAATGAAGGAAATCCCAGTCTTCTCTGTAACCTTTTCCTCAGATGCAGGTACTAAAACTGTCAGATATATCAAGTTCTGTGACAGCCCGAGGGGGAAGAGTTGGGGGAAGAGCTGCAGTGTTGCAATGACGTGGTCCTGAAATTTCCCCCCCCCCCCCCGCCCCCCCTCTTTTCTCTCTCTCTCTCTCTCTCTCTCTCTCTCTCTCTCTCTCTCTCTCTCTCTCTCTCTCTCTCTCTCATTTACTGAGACTCGAGATTTTTTATGTACTTGTACTATTTGTTTTTAATACTTTCAAATAATAATAATAATAATAATAACTGTAATTACAAAATTCATATGTGATAGTATTTTAAAGAAATACAATACGTACTAATCTATCCATGTCACTTTTAATTAAGGTTAACTCTCTCTCTCTCTCCTCTCTCTCTCTCTCTCTCTCTCTCTCTCTCTCTCTCTCTCTCTTTTGCCACACAAGATAATAATGTGTCATTGTGGTAACTCAATCCCTCTCTTTCGCTGGAAGCGTTATAAGTATTTTGTGAGAGAACAGAGAGAGATAAACACACTCTCTCTCTCTCTCTCTCTTTTACCGAGATGAAAGAATTTTTATGGTACTAGTATGTAAAATGTTTATTGATAATTTCAGTTATTTAATAATAATAATAATAATAATAATAATAATAATAAAACTTTAATTACAAAATTCATAATGGTCGTATTTTAAAGAGATGAAAATGACCTTTCCATTTCACTTGTAAGGATAATTCCTCTTTCTTACTGAGATGAGAGAATTTTTATGGTAGATGCATGTGTTTATTATATTTTCAAATAATAATAATAATAATAATAATGATAATAATAATAATAATAGAAGTAGTAATAATACGATAACTAATTTCAAAAGAAAATTCTTCCCTTTGTCTTTTTCTGTATCAATTTCCCTAACTCAACTCTGAGTGACACTCGGAGCTTAATGCCATACAATGGGCAACGAATTTTAATGGTTTTTTTATGTAATTCTCTCTCTCTCTCTCTCTCTCTCTCTCTCTTACTGAGATGAGATCATTTTCATGGACATGTATGTAATAAGTTTATCATTAATATTTTCCAATAATAATACTTATTAACTGTAAGTACAAAATTCATATCTGAGTATTTTAAATACAATAATCATTCCATTTCTCTCTTTTAAATACTGTGAGGACAACTCTCTCTCTCTCTCTCTCTCTCTCTCTCTCTCTCTCTCTCTCTCTCTCTCTCTCTCTCTCTCTCTCCACAAGATACTTGTCATACATTTGGTGTTTCTATTTCTTCCTTTTATCTCTCTCGCTCTCAGCAAAAGAATTGATAGACAGACAAACATAATTGCACAGTCCTCTCTTTCACTCTTCTCTGGAGAAATATATGTGTTTATGGGAGGGGGAAAAAGTTGCCTACAGACTCATTTCAATCTATTGAAACCGTAAGACGTAAGGAGTTATCTCTCTCTCTCTCTCTCTCTCTCTCTCTCTCTCTCTCTCTCTCTCTCTTGTATTTTAATGAAAATATACAGTAATTTGTGAATACACAGTGTTGCACATGAAAAAAGTAAATTAGTGATAATTTTAGAGATAAGCCCTAAGAAAAATTGCAAATTAGTAGTGAAATTTTCCCTGTGGACATGTTTTCAAGAACGTCGTTCCGGCTTACGACGATTTTCGGGTTACGACGCGTCTTAAGAACGGAACCCCCGTCGTAACCCGGGGACCGCCTGTATATATATATATATATATATATATATATATATATATATATATATATATATATATATATATATATATATATATATATATATATATATATATATATAATATATATATATATATATATATATATATATATATATATATATATATATATATATGCACTATCCTACTTACAACCTAGTTTGGTTCCGACCCACTGGTTGTAAGTCAGAATGGATGTAAGTCGAACCTTAGAAAGTGGCCAACATACTGGGTAGGGTATACTATCAAACTTTTGCTATATAAAAGGGCCTACTTAGTACTGTAATGTAATGTACAATCATTATTTCAATCTTTTTACCATAATGTACTTCTACTAATACATTTTAATCATTTATGTAATAGTATATATTACGTACAATCAGGCATTGAGTTACAATGGGGTTAGGTTCTTGCATGCATGTCAGAAGTCGATTCTAACGTAAATTGGTTTGCAATTCAGTCTACAGTACAGTTAATGCCAAATGATGCTGCAGATAGGGCAGGGTAACTCAAACTGATGCTGCCTGAGTGATGAGAGTTCTCATGAGATGGCGCAGTGTCAAGTAACTCAATGGTCAACTGTCTGAAGTAAGGTTGTAAGTACAAGTGGTCGTATGTCGAGCAGGTTGTAAGTCTGATAGTAGTTGTATATAATATATATATACACATATATATATATAACACATATATATATATATATATTATATATATATATATATATATATATATATATATATATATATATATATATATATATATATATATATATATATATATATATATATATATATATATATATATATATATATATATATATATATTATATATATATATATATATATATATATATATATATATATATATATATATATATATATATATATATATATATATATATATATATATATATATATATATATATATATATATATATATATATATATATATATATATATATATATATATATATATATATATATATATATATATATATATATATATATATATATATATATATATATATATATATATATATATATATATATTATATATATATATATATATATATATATATATATATATATAATATATAATATATATATATATATATATATATATATATATATATATAATATATATATATATATATATATATATATATATATATATATATATATATATATATATATATATATATATATATATATATATATATATATATATATATATATATATATTATATATATAAATATATAAAATATATATATAAATATATATCCCATTGGTTCCTGATGCTAGTCACCGCCATGAGATCCTTCTCTCCTATTGGTCAGCATCCCTCCCATCATGCAACTTTTTACGTAGCGGCGTGCTTTTTCGGCCACTGTACGGCATCATCTGTATTGTACGCACGCGGTATTCGTTAGTTCTAACGATTTTGTTTATTAACGTAAATTCGTTAGTGATTTCGTTGTAGCATACTTTATCGTGTTGTGTGAGAACTTTACTCCATACGTATACGTATACATAACATAATTAAATAGAGTATATACGTAGTCATGGGTTCCAAGAAACTTGAAATTCACAGAAAGAACAGGATGCTCTCTTTGGAAACAAAGATGGAGACTATCAAGAAGTATGAAGCTGGTATGCGATTGAGTGTGATCGCCAAGGAATACGACCGAAATCCGTCGACAATAGGCACCATCCTTAAGCAGAAGGATGCCACCAAAGCAGCTACAGCTTCCAAGGGCGTCACTATTTTGTCCAGCAAGAGGACCCACGTGCACGAGGAGATGGAAAGGCTTCTTCTTGTCTGGATAAAAGACAAAGAAATCGCTGGCGATACGATAACAGAGACGGCAATCTCCCACAAGGCCAGCACTATTTTCGGCGATTTGATTGCCCAGGCCAAAGACGACGGAGGAGAAGGGACATCAACACCAACCCCAGACTTCAAGGCTTCGCATGGGTGGTTCGAGAAATTCTGTAAACGGACTGGCATCCATTCAGTGGATATATGTATTGGCGGAGGGGAAGGAGTCGGAGTTTAGGAGTTATTCTCTCTCTCTCTCTCAATGAAATGTGAATTACTGTCATAATATTTATGTACAAAGTTAAAAATAATAATAATTCCATTAATAAATTAGTTTCTTTCAGCAACTAAACTGTTTTCCAAAATAATTCTTTCGGTAATAAATGTCCATCAGCTGATTCTAAACGTAAACAAAAGACAAAAATAGATTTTTATTGCTGTACTTTGCTGTTTATACATTAATATTATAGTTGGGTGCTGTAATCTTTAAAGTAAATCATATTTTTATTATCATAAATATGTTCTCATTAACAAAATAGATATACTATGTACTTTTAGTTTGGTGCAGCAGCCAAATTATGAAAATAGAAAGGAATTGTTAGGTAATATACTTTTGTTTGCTGATCTGATGAAGGGGAAATTGAAGATAGGAAAGAATAACTTTGAAACTGTCTTGAATTTAGTGTAAGGTGATAGTTGAAGACATATTTGGTGCTTGAACTAAAGTAGGCAGTTATAAACATTGAAATAGTGGTCTTGGGTGGGTTAATTATTAAAGTAGGCAGTTTAAAGCAATTTTTAGGAGGGGGGTACCAAGATAACACGGGTATTTACTTATCACGGGGGGTTCTGGGCCCTATCCCCCCCGATTATCGAGGCCCTACTGTGAAATCATTTTAATCAAAACTACTGTGCTTGAAAGAACACATTTGACTGTTGATTTCACGCCCATATAAGATAACGTAAAGTTCGTATTATGATGATGTAAAGGAAAATTGTGAACGAAACCATGCAATTTTTTACGTAGTAAACATGCCGCCAACATAATCTTTTAACAAAAAAAAAAAATTAGTTCACAATCACAACGAGACCAATTCAATTAATATTTCCACCTAAAAACACATTGTATAAGGAAAAATAACCTTGTCTCATATAAGTCAAGTATTTAGATATTCGTTTATGCTAATTAGAAGCAAGAAAATTCGCTCAGAATTGCGTTAAATATGGCGAAACAAACTCGTATTCGCCATCAGCTGATTTCAACCCAAAACATTGGCTGCTCCGCGGCATACTGGTTTAGATTTGCCGTAGTATTTTATAATACAATAATATGAGAATACATACAATACTATTGGATGCAGTGAAGTAATGTATAACTTTTTAAAGGATTAATGGAAAAGATGCATATTAATAAAATAACACCATACATTTTTTGAAACAGTGGTGGACAAGAACGAAAATGAAAAAACATCCTCTGACAACATGGAGGGTAGTTACAAAAAGCTGACTTAATTTGTATCATATTTATGTACAAAAATAAAAAATATCCTATACGTAATATATTTTCATACACATTTTAAACTTAAAGCATGAACATTTATAAAATAGACACATCGATCGTTAAATTTGCACGCTTTTAAACTCGATATTTTTGGAAGAGCGGCAGGCAGCGGCTCACAAGAAAGAACATGAAAAAACATCCTTTGATAACGTGAAGAGCAGTTTCAAAAGCTGCCTTTGTAACATATTTCTGTGCAGAAATAAAAATACATAATACAGTAGTGGCTCAGGATACAAAATTAATTCGTTCAAAAGCGGCCTTCATAACCTGATTTTTTCGTATCTTGAACCACATTTTACACGTAAATTGCCTAATTCGTTCCAAGCCCTACAAAAACACCCCAGTAAATTTTATAATAAAGCTAAATTGACCAATAAACAATGAAATACAACAATTTGAACCATTCAATATCTAACATAAACTACATATAATACTATATGTACCTGTAAATAAAGTGTATTAGTGTACATGGTACAAGAAATACTGTACGTACATATGTAGTAAAATGTGGAACCTTATCTTTCTAGTGAGGCGATCTCCAAAAGTGGTGACAGAAGAGGAGGACAAATGACAGAAAACATGAACACTTAACTTTACGAAACACATTAACAAATGGCAGAAAACATTAACACCTAACTTTATAAAAAACTTAAAATTAAATATTTTTTTCTCTTTTTTTTATTTTTACATTTTTTTTTTACTTTTTTATACTTTAATGTTTTTAACCAAATTTCAATTCCTTCACCACTTTCAACTTTTTTTGTTTTTTCGTATCACTTATATCTTCCTGTTTGCTTACTACTATTAAAGGACTCTTTAAAAAATAACTATCCAAGGAAGATTGCTTCTGCCTGCTTTTCACAAAGTTCCTGAAACGACTCGGGCAAACGTCATCGAACTGCACAAGCATACGACCTGTGTAAGCCTTTTCGGGGTGTCTCTTTTCTACGAATGATTGCACTTTATGAAAAGCAGCTAGAGCATCCTTAATCTCATGTTTAATTTTTGGCAAATTTTAAAGAAAAGCCAGAAACCAATGTCTCTGGACAGTTTTGTTGTGCGACAAGGGTCCAGAAACTCTCAAGCTGGTCCTAATGCCAGTAAAAAAACAAAGAGGGGAAGTAACCTCACATAGCGCCAGTAAAAAAACGGAGAGAAGCCACCCTAGATAGGTCCTTGATACCTGAAGTCCTTCCAAAGGGAGATTCCCCTTCCAACAATAACCTCTCCTCCTACCTCTCCATCTTCCATACGGTAACAAGTGTTTTCCATAAAGGTAAGAGCGATGTTGAATGTTCATTTATTCATTTCATTGGTCATCTATATTTATTTCTCATTGTTTTCTGTATCTAAATCTGTTTATTCCCAATAAAATGTATTTTGTTAATATTTTTGGGGGTCTGGAATGCAATAATTGTACTTGCATTATTCCTTATGGGAATTATTGTTTCGGTTTTCGTGGGAGGTTCTGGAACGAATTATGTACAAAAACGGAGGTTCCACTGAATAACAAAAACCAGCTTTGAAAAAGAAAGCACCTACTTTCAGTAGATGCTGTGAATCCTCAAATCTATTAGCTTTCTCTACCCTTTTTTTGTGGGACTTTGTGGGGTGGGGTTTTTTTTTTTTTTCTTCTTCTTTTTTTAAGTGGGCTGACAAGTAGTGTGGATCTTAGCCAGAGGGGTAAATGAAAACCAGGTTCATTCAGTGGACAAGGGTAAGCGCCCTCTTGCCTTAAGTCCTTATATACTATTACTGTGTCAACAATCAAATGTATTATTTTGACCAAGACCAACTATGAGAGAATTTTTTGAAATTGGTTGGTTTGCCTAATGAAGCCCTGAGAATCATAAGAGCAACTCTTCTGAAAATTCACAACAGCTACCAAAATTAGGTTTCCTTCATCAAAAGCTGTTTTATATGTTACGCTAAAGCTCTCACCACCTCAATACAGTATTTAAACTTTACATAAGTATCTTGTATACACTCACTATTGACACTGATGACAGACCAGTTACAATGGACAAATTCACTATTATGCAATAACCATTTAGTACTTCATTATGTACACATTAAACAATAGTGTAACTTAACCCTTTAACGCTGATTGGGCGTATGGTACGTCAATATAAAAGTTATTTTAAAAATTCGCAGAAAAATAGTTATAGGGCTACTAGGCGAAAACTTTTGAATCACGCGCCTTGGGGGATGCTGGGAGCTCACGGATCAAGGCGTTGTTTTGTTTAATATCATTAACCAGGCGCGCAAGTGCGAATTTCTTTCTTCTCGCACTAATAAGTATCTGTGACACATCTCAGAAATTATTTTGTCACTTTGACATAATTTTTGCACCATTTTATATTAGCCGTTACATGGAGTATTATATATGAAAATGTGTGCAATTTCATGTAGAATACAACAAAAAACTAATCATGGTTGTAGCTTTTAACAGTTTTGAAATATTTTCATATAAATAACGATAAGTGCCAAAATTTCAACCTCCTGTCAACTTTGACTCTACTGAAATGGTCAAAAAATGCAATTGTAAACTAAAACTCTTATATTCTAGTAATATTCAATCATTTACCTTTATTTTGCAACAAAGTGGAAGTCTCTAGCACAATATTTTGATTTTTGGTGAATTTATGAAAAAACTTTTTCCTTACGTCTGTGCGGTAACTCTTCCAAAAAAAATCATAAATTTTTTCATCCGATTGTCGTAATGTTTGCACCATTTTAAATTAGCCGTTACATAAAGTTTTATATATGGAAATGTGTGCAATTTCATGTAGAATACAACTAAAAGCAACCTGTGGTTGTAGCTTTAATCAGTTTTGAAATATTTTCATATAAATAACGATAAGTGCCCAAATATCAACTTGACCGAAATGGTTGGAAAACGCAATTGTAAGCTAAATCTATTACATTCTAGTAATATTCAATCATTTACCTTTATTTTGCAACAAATTGGAAGTCTCTAGCACAAAATTTCGATTTATGGTGAATTTATGAAAAAAACTTTCCTTACGTCCACGCGCTAACTCCTCCGAAAAAATAAATTTTTTTGTCCGATTGTTGTAATGTTTGCACCATTTTAAAATAGCCGTCACATAAAGTTTTATATATGAAAATGTGTGCAATTCCATGTAGAATACAACCAAAAACAACCTATGGTTGTAGCTTTTATCAGTTTTGAAATATTTTCATATAAATAACGATAAACAGAAAAAATTCGTCCTTTGGTCAACTTTAACTAGACCGAAATGGTCGAAAACTGCAATTGTAAGCTACAACACTCACAGTCTAATAATATTCAATCAATAACCTTCATTTTGCAACAAATGGGAAGTCTCTAGCACAATATTTCGATTTATGGTGAATTTTTGAAAACAGCTTTTTTTTATGTCCACGTGTTACGAATTCATGCATCATTCTGAGATAATATTTTCTCTGTGTTGCCTTGATCGTTTTACAATGTGTTATATACCAAAATGATCGTAATTTAGTGTAAAATACAACGAACCAAATTAACTCATTAGCTTTAACCGTTTTGCTCACAGCGCGATTTGTATACAATTATATATGAAAAAATTTTTCCACGCTGTCATATATCCCAATATTTATATATGATAATGATATTTTTTTTTTTATTTCTGATGGTTGCATACTACACTTCAGGTAATGTCAAAAAAAGGATCCTAAAATGAACTCTTAATCTTGAAAACTAAGCCTGCTGTGATTTTTTGAAAAAAAAAACTTTTTTCCGCTTCGGCAGTCACTCGCAAAAGCCGCCAGCATACGGGAGACGATTTTTAAAATACCGCTTCAGCGTTTAAGGGTTAAATCACGATGCAAGATAAATTACGTTAATGACCCAGAACTCTATTACAATGACAGCATTTATACAATGTTATAGTACTGTTATACACCAATGTTTCCTTTAACTTACTGTCCAGATTAAGGAGCATAGATCCATCCTTCCATGCACATGGTCTCAATGAGCTGAAGAAGCCTACAACACCTTCTTTTCCACCACCCAGAGGTGTAAGAGGTCCAAACTCTCCTCCACACGAAAAAAAGGTGTTTCTGCCTATACATATATACTTAACACTTGGGGTGTGATGAAACAGGACTTCAAGCATCTGAAAATTGAAACCAGTTAAAAATAAACAAATCAGTGCATGTGGCAACACAGGACATATACAAGTTTATTGCATTTTCTCCACAAATGTTTGTTTGTCCAAACAATCTTATTCCCATTATATTTCCTAAGAAATTCTACATGTCAATTAAGTGGAATCTGCATTGTCAAAGCCCAACATACAAATTCTACAAAGGGATTTTCTCTCGCCCATACTTGTACAAGGGATAACCTTCATGCTGTTTGAAATAGATATAAAATTCTGAGATATACTGTACATCTGATCTTCCATAACAGATTATGTGAAAAACCATTGGTAATGGTGCTGTAAACCTGAACTCCTTTCCTACTCTCTCAAATAACAACTTTCAGGTGATTGTCTTCAGTGACTTAAAACTCAAGACACCAAATATGACTAAACTCATTAATTAATTAAGGGAATATTGCAACCTGTTCAGCCTTTAACATATCTGGTACCAGACTATATTCAGCAATTGACTTCATTCTTCCTTGAACCCCCTTCAACAATGTATAAATACATGTAATGAGCTAAAAACCTTCACTGGTCCACAATGCTCAGTAGGCAGAAGAATGTGACTGTCACATGCTCATAGATGCACATACTGATGAAAGGTTGCAGAGAGAGAGAGAGAGAGAGAGAGAGAGAGAGAGAGAGAGAGAGAGAGAGAGAGAGAGAGAGAGAGAGAGAGAGAGAGACTGGGGTCATTGTATTAACAACACTGGAAAAAAAACTCTCCTTCTTCCACTTGGGCACTTCTGTCATCTTACTCATCCCGTGTGTGTGTGTGTGTGTGTGTGTGTGTGTGTGTGTGTGTGTGTGTGTGTGTGTGTGTGTAACAAAGAATAAGCGCTTAATCTTTATAAAAAAAAAAAGTGCTTGTGTGTGTCTACAGTAACAAAAAGTGAATAAGTGCTTAAATTTTGTACACAAAAAAATTGCTTTGTCACACACACACACACACACACATATATATATATATATCATATATAATATATATATACATATATATATAATATATACATACATATATATAATATATATATATATATATCTATCTATATATATATATATATATATATATATATATATATATATATATATATATATATATATATATCTATATATATATATATATATATATATATATATATATATATATATATATATATATATATATATAAAATGTATGTATGTATATATGTATATGTATGTGTGTATGTGATATATATATATATATATATATATATATCATGTATGTATATGTATGTGTATATATATATATATGTATGTATATATGTATGTATGTATGTATATATATAGGTATTGGTTTTTAGAATTTTTTCACTTTTTAAAAACACTGTCTTATGCTTTATCAAATTTAATTAAAACAAAAACAAAAATAACAAACATAGCACAACAACAAAGTATGTTGTCGAAACAATGGAAAGAGAGCAGCAGGATATACAAATACTAAACACTACAGTTAAAAGGCTATTGCATAACTGGGAGTTGGAAAAGATGTGCAGACACAGTTAAAAGGCTATTGTAAAATTAATAAGTTTTAGTACATAACAGTTTCTGGTATTCTCAACTTGGAACTAATAGTCAGGAACCAATTCAGATGATAAGGAAATTATATTTAAACATGTTCACTGAGAATAACTTTAGCTCACCTGAAAGATAGTCTGTGGAAATACTGATGTCCCAGAGGTATCTCTAAGAGCAGCGAGAAGTTCTTGTAGATATGCATGGTTGACCACAGTTAAGCTAACATTGTACTCGTCCACACGGTCAGTATTTTGGTTCTTTAAAGTGACCTATAAGAGAGAAGCTCACAGTTACAATAGACTTTTCAAATTTCATACTATCAATGCCAGGTCAGAACTCTTATTAACTAAAATCAGATAGATTTAAAGAGAAAAATTGCCAAAATGATTTTATCTTCATGCTACTGATAAATAGGCAAATGGAAACAACAGAAGAACTTTACAAGTGTAACCACTTAAAATGCTTATAAACAGCTTCCTTCACACTTTTAACAGAAAACCTGATGCAAGAGGCAATTATCTGGGTTAATTAACCATATCTGTAAAAATATACAGGCAATCCCAGGTTACAATAATAATAAAATAATAATAATAATAATATTTCTGGGCCTAACCCGTGTCGCTCCGTGAAATAGTTCCTATAGCACTCATTTCCAAAGTATAAATATTGCTAAATATACTAGAGAAAAAAGGTTATGCCAGAGTTTCCTGGCTCGCTCACCCTTATTTAGGGTGTCATTATGGAAACTGGGGCGTGTGTAACCACTATCAGAGGTCCCCTGCCATTTAGTCTCTTCCTTTCTCAATATCCCTCATCTACAAAGGAGCCGTTCTAGGCCATCTACCGCCCGCCACTGCTACAACTAGCGTCTTGTTTATCATTCCTTTCGATAGCACTGCTAACTCCGCACGTGTTGCTTTACGCTGTTATTTTTGTGAATATTTCCTTACTTATCATGTCTAAACGTCAGGAAGCTGCTGCATCTAAGTTGAGTACTGCAATTAATGTTTGATCATGTTTTAAGGTAGCGATGGGCGATATAACTTGTTTAATTTGGTTATATGTAGGAGCGGGAGCCAGCATGGCACTGCTCCCAGGCAGCCATTTCGCGCATCGCTACCTGCGTACATTTACGCTCATGTCGGCACCCTATTGGTCTCCCATATTAGTTGGAGTTGCCTACCTTTGATAATAGCAGTTCCCCAGATGTTTTTTATAGATGTTTTGCAATTTTAATCCTGACGTTATTTTCATGCCCGATCGCGGGGGGATACTAGCCTACCAAACGAGCCGCATGCTCTCGGAAGGTAGCCTAGACCTGGTAAACCTATGATACATCCGTTAGGTTGGTCTTCCAACCGTTAAATAATTAGATGGTGTATTATATGCTACTTAGTATATTAGTCTCTTTGATGAGAGACGTCCTTGTCTATACAGTGGTCCCCCGGTATTCGCGGGGGATGCGTACCAGACCCCCCCGTGAATAGTTAGAATCCGCGAATGTTTGGAACCCTTATAAAAATGCTAAAAACAGCCTATTCTGTTAGTTAAAACTCAAGAAAAACCCACTAAAAATTTTCATACATGGTTTTTTTAATAGTTTTATCACAAAAAGTGCATTTTATGATGAAATTCATCAAAAAAAACCAGGAATTTGTGGATATTTACCATAGAAAAATACCGCGAATGAGCGAATTTTCTGCGAATAATGCAGGGAAACGTTCCCAAGAGAAATCCGCGAATGTGTGAGTCCGCGAATCTGGAGAACTCGAATACGGGGGGTCCACTGTATACAGAAGAGCCTTGGCCCTTCCGTAGCCTATTCATGACGGTCCATGAGCCACCCTGGTCTTCCTGGCCATATCGGTTATAGATTTTGATTTGGCGAGCTAGGCTAGCTGCTCAGAGCCTTCCTGACCTGCGAGGGTTAGGCCAGCCGCTCGAAAGGACTCATAGCTTTCTCTCTTTCTCTCTCCTTTTTTTCCCTTCCAAGTCTCCCCCGCGTCAGGACTGTATGTATGTATGTATGTATGTATGTATGTATATATATATGTGTTAGAAGACCTAAAGGCCTACTACTCCTGTTCAGTTGGGCATTGACCTACCGCGTGGTGGTACACCTGGCTGGTAAGGTCTCCAGCTGATCGCGTGTGGGCCACCCCTCTAGTCGACCTCCCTCCCCCTGCACCCACCTCGGTGGGGGAACGCGGCTCACCTACCGTGTGGTGGTACACCTGGCTGGTAAGGCCTCCAGTTGATTGCGTGTGGGCCACCCCTCTAGTCAACCTCCCTCCCCTGCACCCACCTCGGTGGGGGAACGCGGCTCACCTCACGCTACTCTAGTAGCCGACCCAAACCTCTCGCTTAAGGGGGGGGGGGGGGGTGGGGGCGCTTAAGTGTGTGGGGGGCCCGCTCGGGCGAGCCTTGGTTGGCCACCTGGCTCGTCGGGATGGTGAGCTCTCCGGGCCACTACAGCCACGTCCCCTATCCGCGGTCCTACTTCATCAGACCTATCCTCCCGCTCCAGCAGGACCAGGACGCCGGCTCCAAGGTATTGGCTATACGAATAGCTATGATCCTTTACTCAACCAGACTCAGGCTAAGGTTTTACCGATTTCCCTGATCTGTTCTTACGAAGCCGGACCCGGGGTAGAATAGCTAGGTGTAAGAGGACTTGACGCTGGGAGCGATCCACCATGGTTGGAACAGTTAGTTACGTGCATGTACTAGTTATGTCTAATAAGATATCTTATTATATACTTCAGGCTCGTTTACTACGGCGGATAACCTAATCCGCCAGGCATTCAGAACCGAGGTACCATGTTATCACTAGCTCCCTCGCCTTGTTTGACCTTCTTGGTTTGTCACATGTATCCCGCACCCTGGTGGGAGGGGAAAAATAGGCTTGAGACTCAATCTTAGTTGACTAGATTGAATGTCTCCGGTGCCAACAGAGTCAGACCAGGTCTTCCTTACCCTGGCCCGTTCCATCAGGCCTATACCTTTACTTTCATGTCAAGAACAACAACTAGTCTTTGGAGATGGTGAGAAAAAAGGATGCATGAAATTTTACTAGTTAAGAAGACATACCAGATATGTCTCTGGTGGGTCTAAATAGTGATACTCATGTATCATTCAACTTACAGATGGTGCATTGTCTGGAGATGGGGTGTATCGCCGTTCTCCAAGAGCCCTGCGGGGCACGTGGTGTGCCGGACCCACTCCGGATGTGCGGTACAGGTGGGATCTCTGCTGGTGTGGCACCATGAGGGGTGCGAGGTCTGCTACGGACTGGTGAATGAAATCATCTCCGAGTCGGTACATACCACCCTTAAAAAACGATACAATGAGAATCGGATTTAATAAATTCATGTCGATACATACTAGAATAAGGATAGTTTTTAGTTTAAGCATTGAGATAACTCTCTCTTACAGAGTATTTAAGCTGTCAAGGATGCAGTGATGGCTACTCTGAAAGCCTGGGTCGGTGGCTTTGGTCGTAATGTAAAGGCCAAACAGCCTACATGCTGTCCGAGGAGATGGCCTCGCTCATCTACCCCGGAGCAAAGAAGTCGGCAGCTGTAGAGGCTGAGGTAGCGGCCCCCATCATCGCCAAGATCCAGGCGGAGACCACGCCCTTACCAGAGGACAATTTCAGCGAGGTGTTAGAAGTAGTGGCCTTGGATTTGGAACGGGAGCCCATGGTTGTTGACAACCAGGGAGAAGGTAAGAATGTTGTCGAGGTAGGTAGTTTAGGGGCTCAAGGCTTGCCCTTTAGCCCATCTCATTCTTCTGCTACTACTAATACTTCTTTCCAGGGATTCACCGGTTAGCTCCAGTCTCTTAGACACAAGGCGAGCTCGGTGATCCTTAGGTGAAAAATCCTTCCACCTTTAAGGCTATTAAGAAGTCCTTGCCAAAACCAAGGTCCGGATCTAACCGCGCCAGTATGCCATCGGCTCCCCATCCCGGTGCGGACTCGGCAAATGCTACTCCCCCTCCACAGGGGTCGAGAGCGAGAGGTCCAAAAGCTAGGGCCCAGGAATCTAGCTTTGACCCAGGAATCTAGCTTTGACCCGGCGGTGTTCTCCTCGATCATGATGGAGCAGGTAAGGAACTTGGTTCAGACCAAGTTCCAGGAGATTTTCTCCCAGCTATCCACCACTCTCGAGGCATCAGGACAGTCCATCCAATCCCTGACGGAGAGGATGATGACTCAGGAGACCCTAGTGGCGGGTATCCGCAAAAATATGGCAACAGGACAACCTCAGTCCGGACAGGCTACTCAACCCCTGTCAATGCCGGACTCCTCAAAGCTGGCCCCATTTAAAAACAATAACCCCTGGAGGCCAGCAGCATACGCTCCGTTCGCAGACGGTATGCTTACCATTGAGGGATGCGGGACTTGAAGACTGGAGACTTTGAGTTATACCCGTATGATCTCCAGTTCCCATTCATGGGGTATGCCCGTCTGACAGATGAGGCAATGGTAAAGGAAGATAAGGTCCTGAAGCAGACCGTTATCTTTCCCAGGAACCAAGCCCAACAAGCATGGGTCCGGAGCTTGACGGAGTGGCAATGCGTCAACACTAAGTTGACAGCCCACAAGAGCCTGTTTACCATATTTGTAGTGGGTGACAACACCCCTAACCCATGCCTCTCCAAAGTGGCTGAGCTAACACTACAGGCAGCCACGGAGGATAAACCCATGCCACAACTCCAGGAGACAGATTTGCCTTCCCTTCTGCTCCCCGGAGGCACAGAGTGTCGGGTAGACGCTCCGGCCACCTTTACGGTGGGTAAGCTCGCCTCGGACCGCGGAACTACGTTGTTCAGCGAGCGGCTTCCCAGGCTTCCGGACTCTCTAGTCAAAGCCGAGTATGACGCGAGGTGTAGACTGAGCAGGTCTCTCAACTCCGCCACCATGGTAGAGATGACATCGCTGATATATACGGAGGAGCCACTGTTTAAAGTCCTAACGATGTCATTCCTTCACATAGTACAATGTGATCTTTAGGACTTCGCAGTGGCTAGGCGGAACTGCAGGAAGCACGTCCTGGCGGACACTTTCATCTGCCACGAGCCCAACAAGCTCCTTAGGTCATCGATCTGGGGAGAAAGTCTCTTCCCCGACTCTATTGTCAATGAAGTCCTCGGGAAGCAGTTAGGGTGAACCAGAGTCTGAGGATTCGCTGGGGACTCATTTCTAAAAGGAAACCCTGAGTCCGCCAGATCACACCCTAGGGGCAGGAAGAAGTTGAGGAAGTACCAACTCTTCCAGTCATTTCAGCCACAAACAGTGGTCCAAGCGATCCCGGTGGCCCAAATGAATCAGCCCTCCACCTCAAAAGCACAGTCTCAGCAGCAGTTTGTGCTTTTGAGCCAGCCTGCTCAGCAACTCCAGAGCTCGACTTCCTTCGCCACCTCCCCGGTTTTCAATGCTACCTTCGAATCCCAGATTTGCTAGAGGCAGCCGAGCTAGGGGTGCTTTCCGACACAGAGGTGGCGGAAGAGCTTCGGCCCGAGGCAAAGGCTTCCGGGGAGCCCGGGGTGGCCGTCCATCTGCCAACCAGTGAGACTCCCCAGGCAGGAGGGAGGCTGTACCTCTTCCAAAACCGTTGGAGGTTCAGCACTTGGGCATACAGTATTGTGACAAAAGGTCTGGGATGGAGTTGGAAACAAGGGCCTCCTCCATCAACCAGATTTTACCAAAAACCGACAGCGGACCTGATAGAATATACCCAAGAATTGCTTCAAAAGAGGCAGTGTCAGAAGTCAAACACTTAAAATTTCAAGGGCGCTTGTTCAGCGTTCCAAAGAAAGACTCACTCAATCCAAGAATAATCCTAGACTTGTCCCATCTAAACTCATTTATTCAGTGCGACAAGTTCCGTATGATGACCGTTTCGCAGGTGCGGACCTTACTTCCCCGTGGGGCCGTCACCACCTCTATAGATCTTACAGATGCCTACTATCATGCCCCAATAGCAAGACACTTCCGTCCCTTCCTAGGCTTCAGGATAGGGAAGAAGGCCTATCCCTTCAAAGTAATGCCATTTGGGCTCAACATAGCGCCCAGAATATTTACGAAGATAGCGTAAACAGTAGTCCAGGAATTAAGGACTCAAGGGATAATGCTAGTAGCCTATCTAGACGATTGGCTCATATGGGGCAAGGCAACGGTCAAAGTGATAAGTTTTCTGGAATACCTAGGATTCCAGATAAACAAGAACAAGTCCCAGCTGACTCCGGCACCATGTTTTCAGCGGTTGGGAATACAATGGGATCTAAATGCTTACAATCTATCAATTCCGCCAGCAAAACGCAGGGAAATAGCGAAGGCTACAAGGCAATTGCTAAAGGGCAAACAGACGTCCCGGCGGAACCAAAAACAAATTCTAGGTTCACTCCAATATGCATCAGTTACGGACGTACTGTTGAAAGCCAAACTAAAAGATATAAACCGGGTCTGGCGATCCAGAGCAAACAAGAAATCCCGGGACAAAGTATCCCGGATCCCGGCAATCTTACGCAAAAGACTCCGTCCCTGGGCAGAAGTCAAGAATCTGTCGAAATCAATACCTTTACAGTTTCCTCCGCCAGCCCTGATTGTCCACACGGACGCCTCTCTGAGCAGCTGGGGAGGATACTCGCAGTACAAAAAAGTACAGGGGACTCGGTCAGAGACATTCCGCCAACTACATATCAATGTATTGGAGGCCATGGCAGTGTTTCTAACTCTGAAGAAACTCTTGCCAGCAAAGAAAATTCACATCAAATTGGTATTAGACAGTGCAGTGGTAGTCCACTGCATAAACAGAGAAGGCTCCAAATCGAGCCATGTAAATCACGTAATGATAGCAATATTTGCCCTAGCAGCAAGGAACCAATGGCACCTATCAGCCACTCGCCTAGCGGGAGTAAGAAATGTAGTGGCAGACACATTGTCATCGACTACTTCGCTGGAATCAGAATGGTCCCTAGACGGAAATTCTTTTAAATGGATCTGCCAACAGGTGCCAGGCCTTCAAGTAGACCTTTTTGCCACAGAATCAAACCACAAACTGTCATGTTATGTGGCCCCCAACCTGGACCTTCTGGCATATGCCACGGACGCTATGGCAATAGACTGGAATACTTGGAAGAGAATTTCTCTTCCCTCCAATAAACCTACTACTGAAAGTTCTGAACAAACTCAGATCTTTCAAAGGTCAGATCGCACTAGTAGCTCCCAACTGGCCCAAGAGCAATTGGTTCCCACTACTAGTGGAATTGGGACTCCGGCCATGGAAGATTCCCAATCCCAGACTGACGCAGTTGGTACAAACGCGGACAGCCGCTTCCTCAGGGATTCAGAAAACCCTAACTTTATGGATTTCATGAAGTTTGCGGCACAAAAAGATGCCAACATTGATCCTCAAAACATCCTGTTCCTGGAATCAGCCAAATGAGAATCAACACTACGTCAATATGATTCAGCAGTGAAGAAGCTAGCCACCTTCGTGAGAGACACAAAGGTACAAACCATGACTACGAATCTGGCAATTACCTTTTTCAGAACCTTGTTCGAAAAAGGTTTAGCAGCTAGTACTATTACTACAACCAAATTGGCATTAAAGAAAATATTCCAATTTGGATTTAATATTGATCTCACAGATTCGTATTTTTCTTCTATCCCCAGGGCTTGTGCTAGACTAAGACCAGTAAATAGGCCTCAGACGGTCTCCTGGTTTTAAAACGATGTCCTTCAGACACGGTTAATGAGTCATGTTCTTATATACCCCTGCTCAAGAAAACATTATTCTTAATAAGCCTGGCCTCAGGAGCCAGAATATCGGAGCTGTCGGCCCTTTCCAGGAAACCAAATCATATTGAATTCCTCCCATCTGGCGAATTACTACTTCTGCCGGATCGTCAATTCTTGGCTAAAAACGAGGACCCACGAAATAGGTGGGCCCCATGGAAAATTGTTCCTCTTCTGCAGGACCTATCCCTATGCCCAGTAAAGACACTTAAGAGCCTATCTAAACAGAACCACCATGAAATCTTCAGGCCCCTTGTTTATTAGGGAGAATGGTGGGACCATCTCCCAAAAGGAATTAGACAACAAATCCTCTATTCTATTAAACAGGCCAATCCGGAATCAATTCTGCATGTACATGATATTAGAGCGGTAGCTACCTCAGTTAATAATTTTCAGCATATGAACTTTGACGATCTCAAAAAGTACACAGGCTGGAAGTCGCTGACAGTAATTAAACGCCACTACCTAAAATCCTTAGAGGCCCTTAAATTCCCCGTAGTGGCAGCAGGGAACACAGTTTCCCCTGACACTGCATAGCATAGTAATAACTAGTCTTAATAGCCTATATCTCTCTTTACGTCTTTCTCTCCTACCTGCCTCGCTAGCATTCTTGATCTTCGCTCGGTTGTTACTGGGTTGCACACATTGACCTTATTCTCACCTGGACTGCACTTATGATCACTCTTGATTGTACATATGAATGTCTACTTGTATATATGTGTATGTAATTTCCTGTATTGTGGTGGGATTCATCTAATCTTATCAGATTTGGGTTATCCAACCCTAGTTAGTAGATAAGGACTGTAGTTTAAGGATATTGTTAAAATCCTAGTAGAATTAAGGAATTTTATTAAGAACTTGTAGAATTAAGGAATTCTTATTAACCCTTAAACGCCGACTGGGCGTATTTTACGTCGAGATAAATTGTCTGTCGGGTGCCGACTGGACGTATTTTACGTCGACATACAAAAGTTTTTTTTAAAATTCGCGGAAAAATACTTATAGGCCTACCAGCCTAAAACTTTTGAATCACGCGCCTTGGGGAATGCTGGGAGTCCACGGATCAAGGCCTTGTTTTGTTTTGAAGCGTGACCCAGGTGCGCATGCGCGATATCCCTTCTTCTCGCTCCAGCCAGCATCAGTAGCGCACCATCCGAGAGCGATCTTTCGTGAAAAGCGTGTTTTTCTGGACTTGTGCGAGACTTTGAGCATTTGTATTTGCTACAAGACATTCCTGGATATGTCTCAACGACGTGTGAACCGTGAAAGGCGCGTTTTACCCGTCGGAAGGGATCGTGTAAGGAGAGTTTTGGACATGGATGCTGGCGAGGGGCCAAGCCACCCAGCATGACCGCGCCTCAAGGCCGTTCTGTGCGGCCACGTGTGTCTGAAAGTGGTTTCGGGAAAACATCGTATGCCTTTGGTTACACCCTAGAAGCATGTGGGCGTCCTTAGGGGCATTCGTAGGCATTTGGGAGGCCTCCAACCAAGGGACATAGACGAATATCTTTCGGAGCTTGATCGGGAACATGTCGCAAGTCCTCATTTTGATGGCGGATGGTCATCGAGTGATGAGGACATCAGTCCCGATGAAAGTGAGGATGAATATTTGCCCCCAATGTCCGTCGAGGCTCACATCCCGAAAGTGAGCTCGAATTCAGTGCATACGAGGGGGAATCTGAGGGGGAGGGGGGGGGGGGGGGGGGGGGTGGGGATACGGGCTCAAGTTTTATCGCAGAGGACGATACAGAAAGTGAGGGCCTAAGTGAGGGTGATGGGCCAACGGGGGTGTGTGTGTGTGTGTGTGTGTGTGTGTGTGTGTGTGTGTGTGTGTGTGTGTGTGTGTGGTGTGTGTGTGTGTGTTTTAGTGTGCATCGTGCCTGCACGGGCAGTAGCGAAGGTCGGCTCGTCGCGCCAGCCAAGGTGAAGGTCGGTCGTCGGAGAGTGACGAGGGGGTGGACGGAGGACCCCACACCTCTAACATGCACCCCTTCACGGCAAACCCCTGGGATGACCATACCAATACCCCTGACTGTTTTGGGATTCATCCAGCTTTTCCTGACGCGGGGGAATTGCTGGAATACCTGGTACACGAGACGGTGGACTACGCTCGGTACTGCCGGTATGAGCTGAAGACGACTTGTCGTATTACTGGCGGGGTTGCAACCTCATTGACATGGCACATTTTTTGGGGCTCCACATTTATTTTGGTTTGACACCTGCTATCGACGTCAGGCAATATTGGAAGAGAAGTTATTTTTTATGTATGCCGAATGTGCCTGGCGTTATGTCCCGTGATAATTTCCTGGCGATGGACAGGTACTTCAACGCCTTCAACCGAAGGGCCATACCCCGGAATAACAGTGATGGCCTCATTTTAGTGCGTACAGTGTTGGATTATATCCGTGAGCGGTGTAGTAATCTCGTGATTCCTGGAAAGAACCTGTCTTTGGATGAGGGGATGATGCCTTACAAAGGACGTCTTAGTATAAAAGTGTATAACCCCAAGAAGCCAAAGAAATATGGTGTGAAATTCTTTCTCATTACCGAGGCCAACACTGGATACGTTGTGGACTTTTCAGTGTATACCGGGGTATTCTCCACGCTGCGTGACACTGTATTCAACCTTGTGGGACGTTTCCGTAACCAGGGATATCACCTGTTTATGGATAATTATTATAACTCGGTATCCCTGGCCCAGGAACTGTATGAAGCAGGTGTTCACGTCAGTGGTACCCTTCGGTTGGTGCGTGGGCCCCCGCCGAATGTCCTCATCCGCAACAACCTGGCAAGAGGAGAGACAGAGTGGCGGCGGAAGGGCGCTGTCTTCGTCATCTGTTGGAAGGGTGTCGACTCGTCCCATGATTACGACGAGTCATGAACCCATCCAAGAAGAGATCGTACAGCGGAAGAAGACACGTCGACAGGGCCGAGTTGTGTTTGAGAGTTTCGTACCGAGCGGCCTACTGTCATTGGGCACTACAACAGGCACATGGGAGGAGTTGATCTCTTTGATCAGCTCATCCAGTACTATCCCTTCGCCAGGAGAACCAGAAGGTGGACACAGAAGCTCCTCAAATACATCCTTCAGTTGGCCTCCAAAATGCCTACATACTGTACTGTGGGTACCGCGGTGACAATCTTCCGAGGTTGACCCACGTACAGTTCCTAGAGGTAGCCGGGAATGCCCTCATCAAACTTCGATCTCCGATGAGTGGCCTCTTCCATAACCTGACCCCCGGCCTGCCCCGAGCTGCAGATCTGCCCCTAGAGGAAATGGGCAGATAGGAGGGCCAACTTCGCTCGACCTGCCGCCGCCGTCCCTGCTGACGACGCCCCTGCTGCCGCCGCCCCTGCTGCCGCCGCCCCTGCTGCCGCCGCCCCTGCTGACGACGCCCCTGCTGACGACGCCCCTCTTGCTGCCGGCCCCGCCATCACCGCTTCTCGTCGGGTAGTGGACCCTGCGTGTCGGCTGCAGCCAGGGGAACACATACTGGACGGCCTTAGAAGGGCGATGGCAGAAACGGTGCCGGGTGTGCCATATGATGGCAGAAGGAGAGACACCCGGTTCTTCTGTCGTCTCTGCAAAGTTGCTCTTTGCAGGATAGGGGAGTGACCGAAAGTATCACACTAAGGTCATGTATTGGAGCGCGCCCCCTAAACCGACAGCGGAGGGCGCACGGGGCCGCCGGGTCCATCAGCAGTAAGGGCGCGCGTCTCCCTCCTCCACCTGTACCTCGGCATGTCGAGTGGAAAAAAATGCAAGACTTCAATGGAGGAGGGAGAAAACAAGAATAGAACGAAGAGTCAGGATTACGAGTGAGTATTCTGCATTTATTTTATATTTAGTTTTATATATTATTACAATTTTTAGTATATATCTGAATTGTGTGCATGATAAAATAATAATAAGACATTTCATTGTATGCGAAAAGAGAGTGTCACCTGCATTCCTTTTATTTATGTATTGGTACCAGAATCGAAGAATGTAATATATTTTACGTATAAAAAAACCTATATATATATATAGTATATATATATATATATATATATATATATATATATATATATATATATATATATATATATATATATATATATATATATATATTTTTTTTGGGGGGGTAAGCAAATTACTTACAGTCTAGTAATATTCAATCATTTACCTTCACTTTAAAACAAATTGCAAGTCTCTAGAACAATATCTCGATTTATGGTGAATATTTGAAAAAAATATTTTTATTCCGTCCCGCCGCGCCGATTCTCGGCCGAAAATCTCGGAACGCGTAGGTCACATTCTCTAATATTTGTGCCTTTTCATATTACGCTTATTTTATAGTTTTATATATGGAAATGTGCGCAAAAACATGCACATATAACAAAAAATATTGGAAGGTTGTAGCATTTATCATTTTTGAAATATTTTGCATATAAAGTACGATAAGTACGAAAAAAAACAACTACGATCGGTCAACTTTGACTCAACCGAAAACAAGGTCAAAAAACGCATTTATAACATAAAAATCTTACAGTCTATTAATATTCAATCATTTACTTCATTTTAAAACATATTGCAAGTCTCTAGAACAATATCTCGATTTATGGTGAATTTTTGAAAAAAATATTTTTTTCCCCCTCCGCGCGACGATTTTCGGCCGAAAATCTCGGAAACACGTAGGTAGGTCACATTCTCCTAATATTTGAGCCTTTTCATATTACGCTTATTTTATAGTTTTTATATATGGAAATGTGCACAAAAACATGCACAATATAACAAAAAATATTGGAAGGTTGTAGCATTTATAATTTTTGAAATATTTGCATATAAAGTACGATAAGTACGAAAAAAACTACGATCGGTCAACTTTGACTCAACCGAAAAGGTCAAAAAACGCATTTATAACATAAAAATCTTACAGTCTAGTAATATTCAATCATTTATCTTCATTTTAAAACATATTGCAAGTCTCTAGAACAATATCTCGATTTATGGTGAATTTTTGAAAAAAATATTTTTTTTCCCCTCCGCGCGACGATTTTCGGCCGAAAATCTCGGAAAAACGCGTAGGTCACAATTCTCCTAATATTTGAGCCTTTTCATATTACGCTTTTTGTTAAAGGTTTATATATGGAATGTGCGCAAAAACATGCACAATATAACAAAAAAATATTGGAAGGTTGTAGCATTTATCATTTTTGAAATATTTTGCATATAAAGTACGATAATACGAAAAAAAACTACGATCGGTCAACTTTGACTCAACCGAAAAGGTCAAAAAACACATATATAACATAAAAATCTTACAGTCTCGTAATATTCAATCATTTATCTTCAATTTAAAACATATTGCAAGTCCTCTAGAACAATATCTCGATTTATGGTGAATATTTTGAAAAAAATATTTTTATTCCGTCCGCGCGCCGATTCTCGGCCGAAAAATCTCGGAAACGCGTAGGTCACATTCTCCTAATATTGTGCCCTTTTCATATTTACTCTTTTTTTAAATTTTCAAGTTTTTATATATGAAAAATGTTGCTGTTTTAAAAAACATGGCACAATAATAACAAAAACAAAATTTAATTGGAATGGTTGTAGCATTTATCATTTTTTGAAAATAGTTTGCATATAAATTTACGATAAAGTAGTAAAAAAAAACTACGATCTCGGTCCAACTTTGGAACTCAACCGAAAAGGTCAAAAAAAAACGCATATATAACATAAAAAGAAATCTTACAGTCTCGGTAATATTCAAATTCATTTATCTTCAATTAAAAACATATGCCCAAGTCTCCTCGAACAATATCTCGATTTATGGTGAATATTTGAAAAAAATAATTTTATTTTTTTCGTTCCCGTCCCGGCGCCGACTTCTTCGGCCGAAATCTCGGGAAACGCGTAGGTTACATTCTCCTAATATTTTTGGGTGCCTTTTCATATTACGCCTTTTTTTAAAGTTTTTATAATATGAAAAATGTGCGCAAAAAACATGCACAATTAATAACAAAAATTATTGGAAGGGTTTTGTAGCATTTATCCATTTTTTTGAAAAATTTATTTTGCATATAAATAAAGTACGATAAGTACGAAAAAAAACAAACGGATTGGTCAACTTTGGACTCAAACCCGAAAAGGTCAAAAAAACGCATTTATAACATAAAAAATCTTACAGTTCTAGTAATATTGCAATCATTTATCTACATTTTAAAACATATTGCAAAAGTCTCTAGAACAATATCTCGATTTATGTTGAATATTTGAAAAAAAATATTTTTATTCCGTCCGCGCGCCGATTCGGCGAAAAATCTCGGAAACGCGTAGGTCACATTCTCCTAATATTTGTGCCTTTTGTTTTCATATTACGCTTTTTTTAAAGTTTTATATATGAAAAATGTGCGCAAAAACATGCACAATATAACAAAAAATATGGAAGGTTGTAGCATTTATCATTTTTGAAATATTTGCATATAAAAGTACGATAAGTACGAAAAAAAACTACGATCAGGCGGTCAACTTTGACTCAACTGAAAAGGTCAAAAAACGCATTTATAAAACATAAAAAATCTTACAGTCTAGTAATATTCAATCATTTATCTTCATTTTAAAAACATATTGCAAGTCTCTAGAAACAATATCTCGATTTATGGGTAAATTTTTTGGAAAAAAAAATATTTTTATTCCGTCTGCGCGCCAATTCTCGGCCGAAAATCTCGAAAACGCGTAGGTTTTCTTATTCTTCCTAATATTTGAGCCATTTTTTCAATATTACGCTTTTTTTTTTTTTAAAGTTTTATATATGAAAAAGTGCGCAAAAACATGCACAATATAACAAAAATTATTGGAAGGTTGTAGCATTTCTCATTTTTTTTTTATATTTGCATATAAAAAATTTTTTTTAACAAAAATTCGACATTCGGTCAACTTTAACTCGTCGAAATGGTAAAAAACTGCATTTGTAAGCTAAAACTCTTACAGTATCGTAATATTCAATCATTTTCCTTCATTTTGAAACAAATTGCAAGTCTCTATAACAATATTTCGATTTATGGTGAATTTTTTAAAAAATTATTTTTTTACATCCGCGCGCTACGAATTCATGCATCATTTTGTGATAATATTTTCTCTGTGTTGCTTTTATCGTTTTTACAATGTGTTATATATCAAAATGATCGCAATTTAGTGCACATTAACAACGAAAAAAAAAAAAAAAAGTAACTTGTTACCTCTAACCGTTTGGCGCACAGCGCGATTTGAATACAATTATATATGAAATTTCGTTTTTGCGCTATCATATATCGCATTATTTATAATGATAATGATAATTTTTTTCTTTTTTTTCATTTCTGATGGTTGCATACTAAACTTCAAGCAATGAGAAAAAAAGGAGCCAAAAATGAACTCTTAATCTTGAAAACTAAGCGCGCTGCGATTTTTTGAAACAAATATTTTTTCCGCTTACGCGCTCACTCTCAAACCCCTCCGGCATACGGGAGTCATTTTTTTATTTACCGCTCCGGCGTTTAAGGGTTAAATAGTAACTAGAATTATTTATGCAAGTTTCATTTTTCCTTACAGTAACTTATCTACACTAATTTTCCAAGCTGGTGGGGCCAATTCTCCGTTACTATTTCACAGAGCGACACAGGTTAGGCCCAGAAAAGGGATTTTGACAAAGGAAAAATCTATTTCTGGGCAGTGACCTGTGTCGCCCAGTGAAACCCACCCTTTACTTTCCACACCCTAACTGGCCCAAGCTTGGGTGCTATCTACAGGAATGGTAAACAAGATGCTAGTTGTAGCAGTGGCGGGCGGTAGATGGCCTAGAACGGCTCCTCTGTAGACGAGGGATATTGAGAAAGGAAGAGTCTAAATGGCAGGGGACCTCTGATAGTGGTTACACACGGCCCAGTTTCCATACTGACACCCTAAATAAGGGTGAGCGAGCCAGGAAACTCTGGCATAACCATATAGCTTTTTTCTCTAGTATATTTAACAATATTTATAACTTGGAAATGAGTGCTATAGGAACTATTTCACTGGGCGACACAGGTCACTGCCCAGAAATAGATTTTTCCTTTGTCAAAATCCCTTTATTCAGGCACTATCTTTATATCAAATTATCCAGTTTTTCTTCAATGTTTTTACAAACACTGCATTATGTCAATCGCCAAGTATTTGGATCAAGAAATTGAATACATAAGAAAAATAGGGACATCTTTACATTACCCTTCACATATACTATATTTTTAATAGAATAAAATTCCCCCAAAAGTTTTATAGTGAAAGTAACATGGAGAAAGAAACCCCCTAAAAACACTCTTAGCTTGCATTAATTTAGTGATTTTTAAACCAAAAAAGCTTTGTTAAATAAAGGAATGTTAATAAAAAAAAAATATCTTTCAAGTAAGCAACAACATAATATGTAAAATTCCATGCTTGGACTACTTTTCTTTTTACATCAGCCATTCCAGTAAGGATTTAGATGCACACATTACACAGCATAAGTATACTGTCAAAAATGGGCAAAAACACTGCGAATAATGCCCATAGAGGAGTCCGCAAGATGAGGGTTCACCATATATGTACATATAATATACATGCAGTACCGCGTTTACAGCAAGGGTTCCATTCCTGATGGTGCACTGTAACCCAAAAAATGCTGTGCAATAAAACATCATAATAATAGGGGGAATAAATGGCGTTTATAGGGGTACAAGCACTGTAACATCAGGTTATGGTGCCAATCCGTTCACTCTAAAACTTCCTTTATTTTAACATTTCCAAAGAAAGTTAATGATGTAGTACAGGCAGTCGTCGGTTATAGGCAATCTGGTTTTATGGCATTTGTCTGGTGCTGAATTCATGTTATCAGCGCGATGGTGTCATTAACCCTTAGTAGATGGGTAAAGAAAAAATCAATATGCAACTCCTCAGGCCGGGTAAATTCTGAGGTCGGCCAATTTATGGGGGGGGGGGGGGGGGGGGGGGATCAATGGAAATAGGCAGACATGCAAATGCAGATTGTGAAGAAGAAAAAAATAATAGTAATAAAATCACAATTTGTCGTAAATTATATTTTTTCTAACTATACAAAGCTGAGGTCCTTTACATAAGGAATTACTTACGGCGTAGCTGGAATTACAGCCGTTGAATCTTGAACAAGGTGGTTAGGCAGTAACTACCATGGGGCAGGCTAGCCTGCCCAGATGTAAACACTCCACTTTGCCTTTCAGCCCTGATTCAGATTGAGGGGTGGCATGAGGTGGGTGGGCATATATGTAAAGGACCTCAGGTTTGTATAGTTAGGAAAAATACAATTTACGACAATTATGATTTGTTCAGACACGTAATACAAACCCTCGGTCCTTTACATAAGGAAGACTCTCTGATTGGTGGGAGGAATCCGAGTGAGCCTCTAGAACTGACTGGAGTTCTGCGCACCTAGGCTGCTACTCCTGGTCGTAAGAGCAAGGAGGAGTGCCCTGCTGCCTCTGAGAACTTGATCAGAGTATAGGAGCTGCATGATCAAGAGTCAGACTTCTGGGCCTTTTTGAAATGAGTGAGGGATCGTGACTCATCCGAAAAAGGGCTAAGAAGAATATTTGGCGTCGGAGACATTATTGCAAAGTTCTGGGAAGGGTTTGCATTATTGTCAGTCTCCTTCCTCCCCTTGCTAGAGGAAGGAGCGGGATCACTTCTATGATTCTGATAAGAAACATAAAAAGGATGCTCTATGCGTAAGCTTACCGCATCAATCATCCGACCAGCCAGTGTGAGTTCGAGTCCTATCCTCAACCCGAAGGACGAGGAGTGGAGGGACGAGGTGTGGAAGGGGGAGAGCCAGTCACTCTTGCATCCTTCTTACCTCTACAAATGCACACCATGGACGAGATGCAACTTGTCCTCTTGAAGGAGCTGGGTAAGCAAACACATCTTGCAAGCATCCACCACTGGCCCAGGGAAAAGAGGTTCCAAGGACTTGTGGGCAGTCCCAAAGGGAAAGAATGGTATGGTCGCAATGACCTATCCATCTTCCTGTCTGACATATTCTTCATAGTGATGTCCAGTACCCGTCCACTGGTCTATCCATCTGCATCGATGTCTCTCGTGGTCTCGTATCCCACTGCAGCGAAGTCTCTCGTGGTCTCGTATCCCACTGCAGTGAAGTCTCTCGTGGTCTCGTATCCCACTGCAGCGAAGTCTCTCGTGGTCTCGTATCCCACTACAGCGAAGTCTCTCGTGGTCTCGTATCCCACTGCAGCGAAGTCTCTCGTGGTCTCATATCCCACTGCAGCGAAGTCTCTCGTGGTCTCGTATCCCACTACAGCGAAGTCCCTCGGGGTCTCGTCTTCTTCGCAGTCGATAAAGATACCGACATTCCATGGTGGGTGTCGATACTTATGGGTAGGACAAAGTAATGACTGATCTGGATCAACTGATACAACTAAAAATAATTGAAGGTTGTAGCTTTTCTCATTTTTGAAATATTTGCATATAAAAAAAATATTTAAAAAATTCAACATTCGGTCAACTTTAACTCGTCCGAAATGGTCGAAAACTGCAATTGTAAGCTAAAACTCTTACAGTATAGTAATATTCAATCATTCATCTTCATTTTGAAACAAATTGGAAGTCTCTAGAACAATATTTAGATTTATGGTGAATTTTTTTTTTTAATTTACGTCCGCGCGTTACGAATTCATGCATCATTTTGTGATAATATTTTCTCTGTGTTGCTTTGATCGTTTTACAATGTGTTATATACCAAAATGATCGCAATTTAGTGTACAATACAACGGAAAAAAATTAACTTGTTAACTTTAACCGTTTTGCTCACAGCGCGATTTGAATATAATTATATATGAAATTTTGTTTTTGCACTATCATATATCGCATTATTTATATACGATATTTTTTTTTATTTCTGATGGTTGCATACTAAACTTCAGGGATTGACAAAAAAGGAGCCCATAATGAACTCTTAATCTTGAAAACTAAGTGCGTTGTGATTTTTTGAAAAAAATATTTTTTCTCCTTCAGCGCTCACTCTGAGACCGCCTCGGCATACGGGAGACAATTTTTATTATACCCCTTCGGCGTAAGAGGGTTAATATATCAAACACCCTACATACACATTTATTAAAAAACAAAAATAAACCAAAAGGATCCCACCGGGAAAAAAGATCAACGACCAGTCAGCCGGAGCTCACAAACACTCGTCTTCATCGGAAGACGGCCAAAAGCAAAGTGGAGTGTTTACATCTGGGCCACAGTAGTTATTGCCTAACCACCTTGTTCAAGATTCAACGGCCTTAATTCCAGCTACGCCGCAAGTAATTCCTTATGTAAAGGACCGAGGGTTTGTTAAAAAAAAAAAGGAAGAAAGAAAAAAAAACAAAAAAACTACCTTCTATGAGTTGAAAATTACTATTAACAACCCCTTCTCAGGCACCTTTTACAAGACAAACATAAATTCTATTTTATTCTGTAAAATTATAATTACAGCTCAAACAATATCAAAACAGATAAGAAATAAAGTCAGTATCAAATTCTTAGCATATTTGTTTGAAAAATAATTACGTAAATTTACCGAGAACAAAGATTTAGTAACTTCCTTATTTGTACTTACGGCCAACAAAGAATTGGTGTAGTTTCTTAATTCATTGTTCGTTATGGAAATATTGCCATATGCAGGTGCCAGATTATTTACTTAACAATAAATAACATTTCCTTTCCAAGTTGCTATACTTGAAATAAATTACATTAGAATTGAGTAGACTTATTCAACGTGTTAAAGATAATTATTTTGCAAAATAAGGAAAATATATACCGTTGGGTCCACGATTTCTAACTTTATTCTCAACTCGTGAGGCAGTCTCGTCTCGTCTGTCTGTTTGTTAAGCTGGCTGCTGTTTGTCCCCTGGATCTTGTATATATTTCTACAATAGACATTTAGAACCTACATTTAAGTTGTGTCCTTGCCCCTCCACTTAAGGTTAAGGAGTTTACCAACACATACATGGCGCAGTGAACTTTGGAAGTGTCGTATTGTGTGAAGTTTATCAAGACTTGGACATCGGGAACCGGACGGTCGTCGCCATATTGGATGTTCAGTTCAAATGTGCTTTCGTGTCCCAGCTGATTTATTCTATGTCATGTGCAGTGTAGTGCCTCAAGTACTCAGTGAAGTGTTGTGCAGTGCATTGTGCTTTTATAGTGCCTTTTTTGTGTGCTCTAGTGATTTGTTATGTTATTTTATTGAGTACGCATTTATTCTGTTGTGGCTTTGCCGGAGCACCGACTGTCACACCCGCACTCATGCCATGTCATGGGATGACTGAGTCTGATCCAGTCGACTTGGCAACCTCGCCTTGGATGTGAGCTGCCGTAGGCAGACACTATCACTCAATAGTCCCCTCGTTGGCTGACGTATTTCTCGCACATACGCACACAGTCACGCTTCAACGAATTTTATTTATTATTTTTGTATCAGACGTTTTGGGATAATTTTAATAATTTTGTTGGAACTTCATTCTTGCGCACTGCACATTGACAATAATGACGGACTCGAAAGGTACGCCTGCAGACCATTTAGAAGAGCCCACAGAACAGTGGCAATTCAGTAATGTGGGCGCCCACACTCTGAGTGTTGGAGCATCCAGTCTCTCCCTCCCCACCACTCTTAAGCCCCCATCTACCTCTCAAGCTACTGGGACAGATTTCCTCGCTTTGATTAAGTTTTTAGAGGAATCTCGCTTGTATGAGGATGAGAGAAGAAGAAGGGAAGATGAAACAAGAAGACAAGACAGACAACGTGAAGAAGAAAGAAGAAGGGAACAAGAAGCAATTCGCCTTAGAGAAGATGATCTTAGAAGAGAAGAGGAGAATGCAAGGTTTACTGCCCTCATTCAAACTCTTGCACCAATCATCCATTCTCATTCAGGTACCCTTACACCTGGCACAGAGGTGGTTTCGAACTCCAGTCAACCCTCTCTTCCACCACCACAGAAAGCAACCGCGCAAACGCCACCCCCACTGAAGGCAGATGCAACATTCCAGATGTTCAGGGAATGGAGATGTCGGTGGGATGACTATGCTGTCATGGTGGATCTTTCTAAGCTTCCACAGGAAAAGCAAATGATCCAGATGAGGATGTGTTTAACCTTGGAAAACGCAGCGTGTTTTAGAACACACTTCTTCAAATATCTCCCTCTACAGATAAGCCTGTAGATGAAGTCCTGGACGCCTTACAGTCACATATAAAGGGTTTAAGGAATGAAGTACTTCGCCGAAGAGAGTTACTTAGCTGCAAGCAATCGGAAGGAGAATCTTTCGCTGATTTCTATGTGAAACTTCGACGCCTTGCGGAAGAAGTTGATTTATGCCCAGGTACCGCCATCGCATGTGAAGAGACCCAGCTGAAAATGATTATCTTGATGGGCATTCGAGACGCTGACTTGGTTCAGAAGTTGATCGCCTTGGATGCCAATTCTTCTTTGCAAGATTTCATCACCACCTGTCGGTCGTATGAGGCGGCTAAAACTGCAACTTCTGCCATACGTGCCCCACCCAATCAGCTGTGTGCTGTTTCGGCCTACAAGAGAAGCAAGAAGTCAAGCGCAAAGCATCCACCTTCGCCGAAACCCTCATACCCAGCAACTTGGTGCCAGTATTGTGCTCGTCAGCATGATCAAGACAAATGCCCTGTGGCCAACAGTACTTGTAAAAGCTGCGACCGCGTTGGTCATTGGTCCAGGACCATGAAGTGTCCTGCCAGCAAGGTCCAGTGCCGTCTGTGTCACCGCATTGGACACTTCGATAAGTGTTGTAGGGAGAATAAGAAGAATCTTCGTCAGGACAGATCTTCAAGCAACAGTGGTGCCTCTTCAGTCAACAACAAATCGCAAGATTCAAGGACCAGCTGTCGTCGCCTAGGATCGCCTCGCACCATTTCCAAGATGCCCAAACCTATCTGTGTCCTCTTGTCATTTGGCGATGTTAAGTCTCGCATTGACATGTTACCAGACACAGGTGCTGATGTCACTGTTATTGGAAAGCAGCACCTTGACACATTGGGTATCTCCAGGAGCTGTTTGCAGACCTCCGCAAAGTGCGACATTCACCGCAGATGGATCTCCAATGTCACCTGCTCTGGGTATATTACAAGCTACCCTTACACTAGGCAAGCGATCCTGTCTCGCCAGGATTCAAGTGCATGAAAATGTGGAATTTCCACTTTTATCCTATGGTCATTGTGAGGAACTGGCCATAATATCTCCTGATTTCCCTAAACCTATTTTAGAAGTCAAACACGTTAACCCTTAAACGCCGAAGCGGTAAAAAAAAAATGTCTCCCGTGTGCCGGAGGTGTTTCAGAGTGAGCGCGGAAGCGGAGAAAATATTTTTTTCAAAAAATCACAACGCGCTTAGTTTTTAAGATTAAGAGTTCATTTTTGGCTCCTATTTTTGTCATTGGCTGAAATTTAGTATGCAACCATCAGAAATGAAATAAATTATTATTATCATATATAAATAATGCAATATATGATAGCGCAAAAACGAAATTTCATATATAATTGTATTCAAATCGCGCTGTGCGCGAAACGGTTAAAGGTAACAAGTTACTTTTTTTTCGTTGTAACATACACTAAATTGCAATCATTTTGGTATATAAGACATTGTAAAACGATAAAAGCAACACAGAGAAAATATTATCACAAAATAATGCATGAATTCGTAACGCGCGGACGTAAACAAATATTTTTTTCAAAAATTCACCATAAATCTAAATTTTGTCCTAGAGACTTCCAATTTCTTTCAAAATGAAGACAAATGACTGAATATTACTATACTATAAGAATATTAGCTTACACATGCAGTTTTCGACCATATCCGACGAGTTAAAGTTGACCGAATGTAGAATTTTTATATATATATATTTTTATATGCAATTATTTCGGAAATAAGAAAAGCAACAACCTTCAAATATTTTTCGTTTTATTCTACATGAAACTGTGCATATTTCCATATATAAAACTCTATGAAATGCCTAATATGAAACGGAGCAAATATTCCGAGAATGTGACGTACGGATTTCGGAGATTTGTGGCGGAGAATCCGCGCGCGGAGGGAAGGAAAGTTTTTTTTTTTAAATTCACCATAATCTAAAATATTGTGCTAGAGACTTCAAATTTGTTTCAAGATGAAGATAAATGACTGAATATTACTAGACTGTAAGAGTTTTAGCTTACAATTGCGTTTTTCGACCATTTCGGTAGAGTCAAATTTGACCGAACGTGTTTTTTTTTCTATTTATCGTGATTTATATGCAAATATTTCAAAAATGAGAAAAGCTACAACCTTCAATTATTATTTTTTGTATTCTACATAAAATTGCGCACATTTTCATATATAAAACTTTATGTAACGGCTAATTTAAAATGGTGCAAACATTACCACAATTGCATGTATGATTTTTTCGGAAGAGTTACCGCGCGGACGTAAGGAAAATATTATTTTTTTCATAAATTCACCATAAATCGAAATTTTGTGCTAGAAACTTCCAATTTGTTTCAAAATGAAGGTAAATGCTTGAATATTACTAGAATATAAGAGTTTTAGCTTACAATTGCGTTTTTTGACCATTTCGGTAGAGTCAAAGTTGACCGAAGGTTGAAAAGGTGACACTTATCATTTTTTTATATGAAAATATTTCAAAATTGATAAAAGCTACAATCATGGCATGTTTTTAGTTGTATTGTGCATGAAATTGCGCACATTTTCATATATAAAACTTTATGTAACGGCTAATTTAAAATGGTGCAAACATTACCACAATCGCATGTATGATTTTTTTCGGAAGAGTTACCGCGCGGACGTAAGGAAAAAGTTTTTTCATAAATTCACCATAAATCGAAATATTGTGCTAGAGACTTCCAATTAGTTGACAAAATGAAGGTAAATGATTGAATATTACTAAAATATAAGACGTTTAGTTTTAGCTTACAATTGCGTTTTTCGACCATTTCGGTAGTCAAATTTGACCCGAAGGTTGAAATTTTGGCACTTATCATTATTTATATGAAATATCTCAAAACTGATAAAAGCTACAATCATGAGTAATTTTTTGTTGTATTGTACATAAAAATGCGCACATTTTCATATATAATACTCCATGTAACGGCTAATTTAAAATGGTACAAAAATTATGTCAAAGTGACGAAATAATTTCCGAGATGTGTCACAGATACTTTTTAGTGCGGCAAGAAAGAAATTCGCGCTTGCGCGCCTGCGTAACGATTGTAAACAAAACAACACCTTGATCCACTACTCCCAGCATCCCCCAAGGCGCGTGATTCAAGAGTTTTTGGCTGGTAGGCCTAAAAGTATTTTTCCACGAATTTTAAAAAAAACTTTTGTATGTCGACGTAAAATACGCCCAGTCGATACCCAAGAGACAAAAAATGTCGACGTAAAATACGTCCAGTCGGCGTTTAAGGGTTAATAGAGTCAAGGAGCTACCCATCTCAGCGACCACATCACCTTCAGCAGCAAAGGAATACTTTCTTCAAGAGTTTCAAGATGTGTTGGTCTCGAAAGAAGAGTTGAAGACAGCTCCTCTCAAGCCTATGGCTGGTCCTCCCGTGAGAATCCACCTTAAGGATGGTGCAGTGCCTTTTGCCATCCACACCCCAAGACAGATTCCATTCGCTTTTAAGGACCAAGTCAAAGAAGAGCTTGACTCCATGGTGGCCCAAGGGATAATCAAACCTGCTGGTGATGACCCGTCACTTTGGTGCCACCCTCTCGTCGTCGTTCCCAAGAATGGGACAGGAGTACGAATCACTGTCGATCTGACCAAGTTGAATAGCCAGGTTTCTCCTCCAGCCCATCCTTCACCCACACCCTACGCCGGTATTCGCAGTGTAGGCCCGAAGGCTCGTTATTTCACCACAGCTGATGCTCTCTATGGTTACTGGCAGATGGAACTGGCAGAAGAAGATCAGCATTTAACCACCTTTATTACGCCATATGGTCGGTTCATACATTGCAGAGGACCGATGTGCTTCGCAGCTACTGGAGACGCCCTTCTGCCTGCGAGGGTGATATGGCCCTTCAAGGTGTCCAAAACTGTGTTAAGGTCATAGACGACCTTCTCCTCCACGACAAAGACTACGCTACACACCTTCATCGTATCCACAAAGTGCTCACCCGGTGCCGCAAGTTTGGGATCACACTCAAACAAGGATAAAATTTGTGGTCACTGCACCCTCCGTGAATTTCTGTGGGTACAATCTCTCAGGAGACGGCATCTCAGCTAATAAGCATAAAGTCAGTGCCATCAAGGATTTCCCAACCCTGCTAACCTGACAGACCTCAGATCGTTTATGGGATTGGTCAACCACAGTTAGCGGAGTTCACGCCTGACATCTCCATTGCAGCCCAACCTTTACGTCCCCTGATGAGTCCCAAGAGAACATTTGTTTGGACCCCCGACCATGATGAAGCATTTCAACGTGTCAAGTTAGCTCTCACCAGTCCACCAGTTCTCGCCCTCTTTGACCCAGACCTACCTGTTGTTCTTCAGACGGACGCTTCACGACTCCACGGCATTGGATATGCCCTCCTGCAGGACCATGGTAATGGACACCTGCGTCTAGTTCAGTGTGGTTCTCGGTTTCTCGCTGACGCAGAGACACGATATGCCACCATCGAGCTTGAGATGCTAGCCGTTGTCTGGGCAATGTTGAAATGTAGGCTATATTTAGCAGGCCTACAGAATTTTACTCTGATGACGGATCACCGGCCCCTCATACCTATTCTGAACAGTTATACGCTGGATGCCATCGAGAACTCTCGTCTCCAGCGCCTCAAGGAGAAAATCTCGCCCTACATCTTTACAGCTGTGTGGCGTGCGGGTAAGTTGCTGTGCATCCCAGATGCATTGTCTCGCGCCCCAGTCAGCCACCCCACACAGGAGGACGAGATCTCGGGTGCTTCTTCCGCTGCTCATCTTTGAACTGTCATGGCTGTGAACGCCGTTACGCTTTCAGACGAGTCTCCAGCTCAGGATCCCGACAGGATACTTCAGGATCTTCGTGACGCAGTGAAAGCAGATCCTGCGTATACTCATCTACTCGATTGTGTCACATCAGGATTTCCTCGTAACAGATATGACCTTCACAATTCCTTACTTCCTTATTGGAAACTAAGTGAAGATCTCTACGCCGATGGTGACCTTGTCCTGTATGGAGCAAGGGTTGTAGTTCCTGCCGCTCTCCGTCGTCGCACCTTGTCCCACTTGCATGACAGTCACAGAGGTGAAGCAACCAAGCGCAAGCAAGGCAGTCAGTTTTCTGGCCTGGCATGACTCTGATATTGCCAACACAGTCAGAGCTTGTGAGGCATGTCAGACATTGCAGCCATCTCAGCTGCAGGAACCTCTAATGAATGACGACAACCCGACAAGACCTTTCGAGTCCGTCTCAGCCGACTTCTTTGTTGTTACAGGGAAGTCTTTCCTCGTCGTCGTCGATTGCCTGTCAGGATGGCCTGTTGTCGCACCCTGCCAAGGCGATACTACCGCTTCCAATACTATCAGGATCTTCCGCCGCTATTTCCATGAATTTGGTGTCCCCCTTCGCCTAAGGACAGATGGAGGCCCCCAATTCACCAGCGCAGAGTTAAAGGATTTTATGAAGCGATGGGGAGTTCGACACATGGTAACCTCACCCCACTACCCACAATCGAATGGTCACGCTGAAGCCGCTGTGAAGTCGATCAAGCACCTCATCCTCAAAACAGCCCCATCTGGCAACATTGATTGTGAAGCATTTGACCAAGGCTTATTGGAGCTCAGAAATACTCCTAACTTTACTGGACACTCTCCTGCCCAGATCCAGTATGGCTGTCCTCTCAGGTCATGTATCCCTGCCCACCCTCAAGCATTCTCCAAGGAGTGGCAGGTCAAGACCGAAGATTGTGACCGCCGTGCTGCCGCTCATTACAAGCAGGTAAAGACCAAGTACGACAAGCATGCCCACCCCTTACCCACGTTGAGTGTCGGACAGCAAGTTCGGATTCAAGACCCGACCTCTCATCGTTGGGACAAAGTTGGCACTGTCATGGGTCATGGAAGGTCAAGAGACTATCAAATTCGTCTCCCTAGTGGTCATGTGTGGTGGCGTAATTGTCGTTTTCTTCGCCTGGTGCCACCCACTAATAGTGACCCCTTTCTCCCTGTCCCTGTGGCCCCTAGCCAGGACCTAGAAAGAGAGTCCTTAGTCAGTATTCCTCCAGTAAACCCACGTTGTTCCCAAAGACTCATGGAAAAGGAGTCCGCTCGAGAATGCACTACGAGCGTGAGGGGGAGGGAGGTGTAGGTACATGAAAAAGACGCATTTCACATGTACCAGTATTATTATGTTATTATTATGTTCAAACATTATTTCACATGTTGCGCGCCATTAGAGTATCCCATGTTAAGTCCAGTAATATGATATGGCAACATTTAAGTATTGGCAATATTGTAATTATTGCCCTCGTGAGGCAGTCTCGTCTCGTCTGTCTGTTTGTTAAGCTGGCTGCTGTTTGTCCCCTGGATCTTGTATATATTTTCTACAATAGACATTTAGAAACTACATTTAAGTTGTGTCCTTGCCCCTCCACTTAAGGTTAAGGAGTTTACCAACACATACATGGCGCAGTGAACTTTGGAAGTGTCGTATTGTGTGAAGTTTATCAAGACTTGGACATCGGGAACCGGACGGTCATCGCCATATTGGATGTTCAGTTCAAATGTGCTTTCGTGTCCCAGCTGATTTATTCTATGTCATGTGCAGTGTAGTGCCTCAAGTACTCAGTGAAGTGTTGAGCAGTGCATTGTGCTGTTTGTCCCCTGGATCTTGTATATATTTCTACAATAGACATTTAGAACCTACATTTAAGTTGTGTCCTTGCCCCTCCACTTAAGGTTAAGGAGTTTACCAACACATACACAGACCTTATTCAGTCTCATTTTTTATCGAATTCCTTGCATATCATCCCGTTTCATTTGGACATGGAAAGCTGTGGGAGTCAAAACTGACAAATACATTAAGAAAGGCTTACTTTCATTAAAGTTTTCTTAGGTTGATCTTTTTGTAGCTGTAGCTATTCATTTCTCCTAAATAGAAATTAAAATTAGTATCGCATGTATACCTAGACCTACTACCATAAGCATATTATAAGTAGCTGAAAGGATAAGAAATATGAAAGGTGACGTTCTCGTTTAAGTCTATTTCATACGACAAGTGTATGCACATACTTAGGGGAATGAAAGACAAAGTTTCTTTGAACAGAAAATATTTTATAAACCATTTTAAGGTGTCCGTTGTCGGTGCGGTGAATTTTAAAATAACCGTTATCATTAGTGATGCTTTCACGCTATACGAGTTCGTCGGATAGAGTAACCTGAGATGGAGAAGAGAGCGGAGGTGGCGTATACGAGTGATGGAAGGATTAGGCCGATGTTAATAAAGTATCTCCCAATAAAATGTATCTTTTAGGTTTTGAAGAAAAAAAATGCATGCATCATTGAAACTGTTTCCCTCCCTATCCGTAGTATTCTCTGGCCACCGATAAAAAACGAAACAAAAAAAGTAAGCCTAACTGAAACTCTCATCCATCAAAGATAAGTATAAGTTTGCTTATTCATTAGACAACTAACAAAGATTTCAAGTGTAGATTTAAAAATCTCTTCCTCTCCATCTAAAGTATTCATCCGACACCAGTCATAAGCGTAGAGCTAGTCATGATTCCTGGTTCAGCAATGCCATGACGAGGCACTAGAATTCAAAATTCACAAATGAATGTTTCTCAGCAAGATTTACACTACAGGTAATGACCGACTTACGACCTATGCAACTTACGTCTGATCGACTTTACGACTATTATTTTCACCCTTTTCGGCAGAACGTGCATACGAACGTACGATACTTTTTCCTGCGGCATCCGTGCATCTCTCGGGTCCCGCGCTCACTCAGTGTTGCCTGTAGCTCTGTACTGAACGCATCTCTCGCTCTGCTGTGTTCATTTTTCAATAACGTTGTGTTAATTTTGATAATTTTTGAAATGTCTGCCAAGAGGAAACTGTGTTTATCTACTCCTCAACATGCCAAGAAGGAAAGGAAGGCCATTGACTTGGACACAAAAATGACAGTGATTAAGCAGTTCGAGGAAGAAAGTGAATGTGATCGCACGTGATATGAAGTTATCTCATTCTACTGTGTCCACGATTCTTAAGGATAAGGAAAGGATTCGTGATGCTGTGAAAGGTTCTGCACCCATGCGATCGACAGTGATTACGAAACAACGCACTGGCCCCATCCATGAAATGGAAAAATTATTGCATGTTTGGATGGAAGATCAAATCCAAAAAAGGACACCGTTAAGCCTTTTTACTGTGCAGATGAAGGCTAGAAGTCTGTTTCAGACTTTGAAGGAACGTGCTGGAGTAGAGTATAAGCAAGAATTTTTGGCAAGCGTTGGCTGGTTCAAGAGGTTCAAAAAACGATTCCAGCTGCATAGTGTTCGAGTGACTGGAGAAGCAGCGAGTGCGGTATGAGGAAGGAGCTAGCAAGTTTGTCGACAGTCTCGATGAAATGATTACGGATGAGGAAATATCTTCCAGAACAAATATTTAATGTTGATGAAACAGGTTTGTTCTGGAAACAAATGCCAGAACGCACTTACATCCATAAGGAAGCCAGTAGCATGCCAGGATTTAAAGCTTTTAAGGATAGGCTGACTCTACTGCTTGGTGGGAATGTCGCGGGGTTCAAGCTGAAACCCTTTTTAATTTATCATTCAGAAAACCCACGAGCGTTCAAGAATGTAAGCAAGTACACTTTGCCTGTCTACTTTCGCTCTAACCGTAAGGCATGGATGACGCAGACACTTTTTGAAGACTGGTTTGTCACTGTTTCATTCCTCAGTGCGGTGAATACTGCCTAGAGAAAGGAATTCCTTTCAATATTTTACTGCTGCTCGATAATGCGCCTGGACATCCACCTCACTTAGCTGATCTGAATCCTGATGTGAAAGTGGTTTTTTTGCCACCAAACACCACTCCAATTTTTCAACCTATGGGACCAAGGTTCGATTGCAACATTTAAGGCAAACTATTTAAGAATCACCTTTGCGCAAGCCATAGCTGCTCTAGATGCCGACCCAGAACTATCCCTACGAGAATTTTGGAAACGCTACAATATTCTGCATGCTATCAAGAATGTGTCGTTCTGCCTGGGAGACTGTGACGGAGAAGTGTATGAATGGCATATGGAAGAAGTGCGTTAAACGTTATGTGAATGATTTTGATGGATTTGACAGTGAACAAGAACTTGATGTGATACGGGGGAAAAATAGTGAAACTGTCAAAAGAGCTTTCCTTGGATTGTGAAATAGAAGATATTGAAGATTGCTAGACCACGCTTCGAAGAACTTACAAAATGAAGAGCTGATTGAATTGGAAGAAGAAACGAGTGGCGGAGGAAGAAAGAAGAGAGCGGAGGATGAAGAGTTGCCAGAAAGGAAATTTACCGCCAAGGGATTATCAGAAGGATTAGCTCAACTAAATAAACTCCTTGCACCTTTCGAAGAAATGGACCCAAATTTATGAAAGGTTTGCAAAGATTGAACGGATGGCACATGATTTGTTTCGTCCGTATCGTGAAATTTACGAGGAGAAAAAGAAAACTAACAATCCAGACGAAACTCACCATGTTTGTGAAACGAACAACTCCTCCCGTCACCCCTCCGACCGTCGCTTCAGCTGATGAAGTCAACGACCTCCAGTCAAGCACCAGCGATGCCAGAAGTCTTTAATTTTATTATATTTTCCTGTACTACATACTAGTTTTCAATTGTATTTTTGAATGTTTTCTATTTTTTGCACCTGTATTTTGTATTTTTCAACATTAAACAAATTGTACTGTAGCATCCAGTGTTTAAATTAAACCTGACAAAAGTAACAACAGGAACAGTATGATGCATAGAGAAAAGGTGGGTTTGCTATGAACTTAACAAACGTAACAATACATAAGACGCAATTTCGTGTACGTAGAGACGTTACAAATGGTATAAAAATTCCAAGAAATCATAACTAAAAAAAAGGATGAATTTTTATATGAGCATGACAAACGAAGTTTCTCTCTCTCTCTCTCTCTCTCTCTCTCTCTCTCTCTCTCTCTCTCTCTCTCTCTCTCTCTCTCTCTCTTCAGTGAAAGCCTCGATTCGATAGAATTTTTTCCACGTAATCATAGGCGTACGAGGTGAAGTTCATTTGGGAGGGCAACCACCTAATTTGCCCGAATTTTTTCATTATGAAACAGTATGATGCGTGGAGAAACAGTTTGGACAAACGTTTGGCGAATGTAACAGTACGTAGAGAGACGTTACAAATGGTATAAAAAAATTCCAAGAAATCATAACTAGGAAATACAATAAGTAAATTAACTAAAAAAAAAACAAAAAAAAAAAAAGGATGAATTTTTTTTTTATATGAACGTGACAACCGAAGCATTATGAAACAGTATGATGCGAGGAGAAACAGTTTGGACAAACGTTTTGCCGAAATGTAAACAGTACGTAGAGAGACGTTACAAATGGTATAAAAAAAATTCCAAGAAATCATAACTAGGAAATACAATAAGTAAATTAACTAAAAAAAAAAAAAAGAATGAATTTTTATATGAACGTGACAACCGAAGCATTATGAAACAGTATGATGCGAGGAGAAACAGTTTGGACAAACGTTTGGCGAATGTAACAGCAAGGAGTAGTAATGTCGTGTAGAGAGACGATATAAATGGTATAAAAATAATCATAAATAGGAATACGTACAATGAAACTAAAGAAAAGGTTGAACCTACAAACGTAGCAATATGAAACAGTGTGATGTGTGGAGAATGGGTTCGTCTGACGACTTTGACAAACGTTAACAGTAAGGCGTAGTAATGTACACGTCATTACTACGCCTAACTGTTAACGTTTGTCAAAGTCGTCAGACGTACCCGTTCTCCACACATCACACTGTTTCATATTGCTACGTTTGTAGGTTCAACCTTTTCTTTAGTTAATTTATTTTGCTATCTTTGTTTTCTTTAGACTTCTTTGTATTTCCTAGTTATGATTATTTTTATATTTTTATACATATGTGTGAGATGTTACACATGCTACAAAAATGTAAAGAAATCATAACTAGGAAATATAATACACATTCTAAAGAAAAAGACAGCAAAATAAACTAGCTAAAGAAGGGGTTGAATTTTTACATACGTATATGAACTTGTAAAAGGGTATCGTAAAGTACTATCGTAATACATATATTACAGTAAGAATATGCACTAAGAATGGTAATACAATGGTTTTAATGATAATGAATGTTAAATAATAATGAATTATGACTTAAATATGATAAATAAGTAATAATCTAAGAGAATGTTGATTAAAATATGACTTTCAGATGATGTCAATATCATTACACAATATGTATATGTACGATAAACTCTACGGTAATTTAGCAGACTCGACATGCGTCCAAATCGAGTTACGACTTGTTTTGCAGAACCAATTGCGGTCGTAAGTCGGTCACTACCTGTACTGTATTGTCTTGCTCTCTTGTGGTGCTTCGAGGTGTTCCACCTCTAGGCCCATGTTCTAAATTTTACCGTTCTTTAAACAATTTGATTTTTCTATTTAGGATTCTCTCGGTTTATTAAGCTTTCTTGATATCTCTCCAACAGGAACTTACACCGAATGCAGTGCAATAATTGTCTCTCACTCATCGAGGGATGTTTCTTTGACCGATAAATGACACATTGACATTATATTCCCGTGAACATAACATCAAAAGCCAAAGAGTGAGGTCGCCTGGTTCACATGTTAGGATATCTTTTTTTTTTTTTTTTTTTTTTTAATTTGACAGCATTTTGTGAGATTCCAATGTTTTCTGTAAAATTTTTATCACTTCGTTTCGTTCAGTCAATTTTGCTATATGGAAAATAGTTTTTACACAATAAACATAACATAATGTTCTAAAGATATCATGACTGTTTTTAACGTCATTACCTATGATGTCTTCCATCTTGAAAATTTAGAAAAATAGATAAATAAGGCATGAATCGTGCATCAGGCAGGTGAACGAAAAATTATGAAACTCTGCCAAGAGTTTTTTGGCCGACAGTACATGTTTTTTCTAATATTTAATTGCAAAATTAAATCTACAACTGACATACTATCATAAAAGAATACCAAAAACCAACAGCAACCCCTTCGTATATTTATGAACAAATTTAGAAAAAAGACGTCATGTGAGACAGAGCCACAGTACATTCTCCCTTGATGTCAGAAGCAAAACTGAAGTCCTGAGACATCAGATTTGTGATTTTAGTTAGTGTAAAAGTTGCCATTAGTGAATTTATGGTCTATAGAAGTATTGGCACCTCTTTCCAATCCCATTCTTTCCAAATCAATGGTGCTTAATATTGCTTCTCTGCAGGATCAATCCATCCACCAACCCCAACCCTGTTATTACTACTCCTCAAAAGCTATCCGTCCATTAAGGACTAACTGGTTATCGACGCCGATAAGTAGCGAAATGAGGACTGTCTGTACTCACTTTTTAGATGTCAAGTGAATTAGGAAAGGAGTGATGATCAGCCTTTTAAATGAAGGGTAATAAATTCTTAGCTCATGTATAGAGAGTAGTTTGTTTGTGCTAAGGTGTAGGAAAAATGATATTGTCATGATACAATAAAGTTTGTTCATACTTACCTGACAGATATATATATAGCTGTATTCTCTGACGACCGACAGAATTTCGAAACTCCCGGCAAACGCAGTGGTCGGCTAGGTGGTTAGTACCCATTCCCGCCGCTGGGAGGCGGATACCGGGAACCATTCCTATTTTCTATTCAGATTTTCTTTACCACTGTCCCCTGAGGGGAGGTGGGTGGGTACTTGATTATATATATCTGTCAGGTAAGTATGAACAAACTTTATTGTATCATGACAATATCATTTTGTTCATGACACTTACCTGCCAGATATATATATAGCTGAATCCCCCACCATTGGAGGTGGGAAGGGACAGAATAGAAGGATTTTGGAAACATTTCACATGCAGATGATTGACATCTTGGTTCCCTACCTGTTAGCATAGCTGACTTCGTGATTACTGTCACCCAAGCCTGCTTCTGCTTAACTAGAATTTCCAGCAAGGTATAGCTGTATAGCTGTATAGCTGGATAGTTCTAGATGATCTGTCAACGGGAGCGTGACCACAATGTGACTAGACCATATTGACCATACTGAAGACAACGAAGCATAATAAATACCACCTAACCTAGCCTCACTAAAGTTAGTCCCATAACTTTCAGGCTAATTAAAGGGAAGACGCCTCAAGCGGCCAACCCTACGACCGTAAAAAACAAACCCATAATTATCACACACATCCATTTTCTAAAGGATGGGGTTCGTATTGCTTCTCGTCCCCAATACTGTATCCGCGGAAATGTATGGTCCAAGCGAGTAGCAATTCTCATATGTCGCCTTCACATCTCTGAGGTAGTGTGAAGCAAACACAGAGTTGCTTCGCCAAAATGTGGCACCCAGGATATCACTGAGTGCCATATTTTTCTGAAAAGCCACCGAAGTAGCTACCGCTCTAACCTCGTGAGCATTAACTTTTAGCAGTTTTAAGATCACCATCCGTGCAGGACGAATGAGCTCTTCCCTGATGGTGTTTCTCAAGAAAAACGCCAGTGCGTTCTTAGACATTGGTAATTCCGGCCTCTTGAACCGAACACCACAGGTTGTCTGACGGGCCTCTACATTGTTTGGTCTTTTCCAGATAAAATTTGAGAGCTCTGACAGGGCACAAAACTCTCTCCGGCTCTCGTCCGACGAACTCTGATAACCCCTTGATATCAAAGCTTTTAGGCCAGAGGGGTTGGATGGGTTTTCGTTCTTCGCTAAGAACGAGGGGCTCAGCGAACACACCGCATTGTGTTCTCTGAAACCCCACATGTTTACTCACAGCTTGGATTTCGCTAACCCCTCTTAGCTGTTGCCAAAGCGGTTAGGAAAATAGCTTTCCTAGTTACATCTTTCAAAGAGGCAGCCTGCAAAGGCTCAAATGGGGCTGACGTTAAAAACTTTAAGGACAACATCTAAATTCATGGGAATCTTGTCTCGGTGGACTTTTGATGTTTCAAAGGACTCAATAGATCGTGAGCTCTTTATATTTGTAATCCAAGCCTCTGTGTCGAAAGAACTGTTGACAGCATACTTTGTAGCCTTTAATCGTTGACACTGCAAGTTTGTCTAATATTTCTAATATGTAAGATGAAATCAGCATCTGGCTCACAGAGGTCGTGAGTGAGGAATACTTTTGCCTTCCTACAACCAACTTCTGAGACAGCCCACTTCGATTGTAAGACAGCTTGGGAATGTTCTTACTAGCGCTGGCAATAGCTCTTGCCACCGATCTTGAAAACTCTCGCTCTGGCCAACTTTTCGATAGTTGAATGCAGTCATCCTCAGAGCGGATAGGTTTCCGTGATACCTCTCGAAGTGGGGCTGTCTGAGTAGATCGATTTTTCTGGAAGTGTCCTTTGGGGGGAATCTACCAGAAATGACATGGCCTCTGTGAACCAGTCGCTTGCAGGCCAAAAGGGGGCGATCAACGTCATTCTTGCTCCTTCCGACGCCGCAAACTTCCTTATTACCTCTCCCAGGAGTTTGAATGGAGGAAAGGCGTAGAGATCCATCCCCTTCCAATTCCAAAGCATGGCGTCTATTGCTATTGCTCCTGGGTCTAGAAACCGGAGAGCAGTAAATAGGAAGCCTCTTCGTTTTTGCTGTCGCGAAGAGGTCTACCAGTGGGCGTCCCCAAAGTTTCCATAACTCCTTGCAAATCTCTGGATGGAGAGTCCATTCGTTTGGAAGCATTTGATGTTGACGGCTGAGGAGATCCGCACGAACGTTCTGCTGTCCTGAAACGAATCTCGTTAGAATCGTTACATTTCTCAGCTTCGCCCAAAGTAAGATTTCCCTCGTTATCCTGAACAGGGAACGAGATAGAGTTCCTCCCTGTTTTTTGATATACGCGAGCGCCGTGGTGTTGTCCGAGTTGACTTGTACAATTCGTCCCACAATCCTTGACTCGAAGCATTGAAGTGCCAAACGAATCGCCTCTAGCTCCTTGAGGTTTATGTGCCAGGACCTCTGCTCCCCTCTCCAGAGGCCTGACACTTCTTCCTCCCCCAGTGTTGCTCCCCAGCCCGTCATGGACGCGTCTGAGAACAACACTAGGTCTGGGCTCAGAACTTTGAGGGACATACCCTTCCGATAGCTTGACGGGATCGGACCACCACTTCAATGCTCTTTGATCGATTGAGGGATTCTCAAAATCTCGTCTAGGTCTTTCTTGTTCTTCCAGTTGTCTGCTAGGAAAAACTGAAGCTGTTCTGAGGTGCAGCCTTCCCAGAGAAAACAAATTTCTCCAGCGAGAAATGGTCCCCAGCAGACTCATCCATTCCCTCGCCGAGCATATTTCCTTCTCTAAGAAGACCGATACTTTCTCTAAGCATTTTAGCTGACGTTTTATGGATGGAAATGCTTGAAAAGCCACTGAATCCATCTGAATCCCCAGATACACGATGGACTGTGTGGGAATCAGATGGGACTTCTCGAAGTTGACCAGAAGGCCTAGGTCCTTCGTCAGCTGTAATGTCGTATGTAGGTCCTCCAGACACTGTTCCTTTGACGTGGACCGGATCAGCCAATCGTCTAAATAGAGTGAGACTCTTATCTTCGAGAGATGGAGCCATCTTGCTACATTTCGCATCAGAAGCGTGAATATCATAGGGGCTGTACTCAGCCCGAAACAGAGACCTCTGAATTGGAAGACCTGTCCTTTCAGAACGAATCTGAGGAACTTCCTGGACCGAAGATGTATCGGAACATGGAAATAGGCATCTTGGAGATCCAAGGACACCATCCAATCTCCTGGTCTCAGGGACGCTAAAACAGACTGTGCAGTTTCCATCTTGAATCTTATTTTCCTTACAAAAAGATTCAGCCTGCTTACGTCTAGGACAGGTCTCCATCCTCCCGAGTACTTCGGAACAAGGAAAAGCCTGTTGTAGAAGCCTGGAGAGTTCCGTGATACAACTCTTTCTACTGCTCTCTTTGCCAACATTTGATCCAAAAGGTCTAATAAGATCTGTTGCTTTGAATCCTGATAGGAGGGCGAAAGGTCTATTGGTTCTATGCTTAATGGCGGTTTCGATAGAAACGGGATTTTGTAACCTTTCTCGATCACTTCGAGTGACCAAGAGTTCGCCCCTCTTATCCTCCATGCTTCGGCGAAGAGAGCGTCTCGCCCGCGACTGGTGTCTGGAGGGCCGAAAAGTCATTTCTTTCCCCTGGGTTTTGAGGGGGCTCTGCCCCTAGGGAAACTCCTCCCTCGAGCAGCAGCTCTTGAAGAGGCTCTTCCACGAAAGGGCTTATAATTCTTCCTAGAAGGTTGCGTGGTTCTTGAAGACATCTGATCAGTAGGACGTTTCGAAGACCGAGACAATAAGTCATGCGTCGTTCGTTCTTGGAGATTTACTGATAAATCCTTTACCATCGATTGTGGAAAAAGATGAGCAGAAAAGGGAGCGAACAACAATTCTGCTTTTTGCGCTGGCGACACTGACTTAGCTGTGAAGCTACAGAAGTGCACGCGTTTCTTCAGGACTCCCGACGCAAAATGTGATGCCAGTTCGTCGGAGCCATCTCTTACTGCTCTGTCCATGCATGACAAAATACTCTCTAAGTCCTCCAATGAGATGGAATCTGGGCTTCTAGACTGAACATCCAAGACGCCCAAACACCAATCTAGAAAGTTAAAAACTTCCAAAGTTTTGTAAAGGCCTTTGAGATGGTGATCTATCTCTGACATTGTCCACGAAACTTTTGCTGATGCCAGGTAAGATCTTCTAGGAGCTTCCACGAAGTTGGCGAAATCCCCTTGTGCGGAAGCGGGGATTCTTAAACCTGCTTCCTCTTCTGTCTCGTACCACTTCCCGCATTCCTTCCACTAAGCCTTGTTGGGGTGGGGGGAAGTGCAAAAGAAGTCTTATGCCCTTTGTCTTTTTGGATTCCATCCAATCATGGATTCTTTTAAAAGCCCTTTTAGTCGAGAGCGAGGTGGCCATTTTGACAAAATTTGGAGTCTTCCTTGCCTTCGAAGAGGTTAGTTGCGAAGGTGGAGAGAGAGGAACTGGAGCTCGAAACTTCTCGGAAAACAATCTTTTAAAAGACGAGTCAAAAAAGTCTTATAATCCACAGAGGATGAGGTTGTAGGATCCTCCTCCTCTTCCGAAACAGCCTCGCTTGACGATTTATCTTCTAATGGAGACAGTCTTATTCTGAATTGAACGAGAAGAAACCAACTTTGAAGAGGAGAGTCTGCTATGTTCTCCTAACCTTGACTTTCTCTCCGAATTTTCCAAACTAACGTCATACGATTTCTCTTGACGAGCACTCATATTGTAGTTTCTACTACCTTGAAGCATATGGCGCTTAATTACTGACTAGCGACCTGTTCTTTTCTTCCCAGGGTGACTTTATGCATCGGAACGCCTAGCGCCCTCAAAAGCGTCCTCATTTGCGTCCGGAAAGCGTCCTCATTTGCGTCCCTGGAAAGTGTTCCTCATTTGCGTCCTGGAAAGTGTCCTCTTGCGCCTGATAACCGCGTCCTGATATGAAGGACGACGAGCGTCCTTACTAGCACTACGCCCTCGCGTCTCAAAAGCGTCCTCATTTACGTCCTGACGTGATGGACGTCGTGTAAACACTCCTTTAAAACGGTCTTGAGTTGTAATACGCCTTGCGTCCTCAAAAGCATCCTCATATGCATCTTCATATCCTTCTTCTGAACTAATATCGTGCGTCTGAAGTCTCTCCAGCCGACGTTTACGACACCGGAGCTCCCGATAAGCCCGTCCTTACGAGCTTTACGAGCGTCCTGGTTAGCAAAGCGTTTCTTTTGTTGAATATTCTCTTACTGTAAGCCAAGATCAAATCCTCCCAATTCTATTTCTGAGCGATCCTTCTGAACGTTCTTCGACTCTTGGAAAAGACGACGGCCGCCTGTGCGGCACCTATTGTCTTTTTCTTTACCGCCAATACTTCTAGAGACTCTCTCAGCAGGACTGCTTGCGCGTTCCTGATTAAGTCGATGAGGTCTAGAAGGCGACGAATCAGAAGATGACGAAGAACGAAGAGAAGCCGCAGGAGAACGTCTAGATTTCTTGATGGGAAGCCATAGATCTTTTTTACGACTACGTGATCTTTCTTCTTTTCTTGGCGAAAAAGAAAAAACGCATCCAACTGTTGACGAATCGCTTCGAGGGTCTTTTTTGATGGTGACGAACCATATGATGGAATGAACCTTTGAGAAGAAGATGGGCGAGGGGACGCCTTCTTCCTTCTCTCCGGACTCGAATCAGGACGCTCAGAAAGCGTCCTAAATCTCTTGTGTGGGATACTGTCTTCGAAGTCTTCCGGGGAAGACCGAAGCGTAAATCGAGGCGGAGGACGCTCTCGATCTCCCGATGAATCGTCCTCTTCCATCATACCTTTCCTAAGAGGGCGAGAAAGACGATGGCCGCCAGTGCGACGTCTTACGTCTTCCTTACCACTCTCAATTGGAGAGGCTGCGTACTCTTCCGTAAGACCTTTCCTAAGAGGGCGAGAACGACGATGGCCGCCAGTGCGACACCTTACGTCTCGTCTTCCTTACCACTCTCAGTCGGAGAGGTCTTCCGAGATTCCCACCCACGGTGAGGTGAGGACGTCTCGGAGGAAGAGAAGCATTCCTTCAAGGTTCGAGCTTGCGCGCGATCTTTGGCAGCCTGGGATGCGTCTTCAGGATCTGCCGAAGGGACGCCAGACCGGTGTTTAATTCCCGTAACCCTCCTTCGGCTTTCGACATGTCCATTCCCTGTGTTCTGGGAGTCCGACAGAGGTCTCAACCTGGAGGCATTATAGGACCGATCTCTTCACTAGGGGCACAACATTATCACTAACACCTTTTGGCACATTAGATTTGTAGCACTTTCATTTTCGATTCAAGGTTCCGAATCGATTCTAAAATGGTAGAAAGGGCATTCCCTTCAGTAACAATCACTTCCTTATCTGAAGGAGAAATTATAGGGTTATGCGTAACATGTTCTACATTTATGTTAGATTGAGCAACTTTACTTTGACTTTTAACAGAAGCACTCCTGGAGGAAGACCTCCTAATTCTGTCACGCTCAAGTCTACGAATGTAAGATTCATACGCCTTCCATTCAACATCAGTTAACACTTCACATTCTTTGCACCTATCATCCAACAAGCAAACATGCCCTCTACAATTCACACACACTGTGTGAGGATCTACCGAGGCTTTTGGTAGCCTCACCTTACATTCTTCTACACCACACACTCTGAAACTAGTAGAACTAGATCCAGACATCTCAATTCTAAGAAAAATCAAAGCCAAAATCCAAATCCAAACCACAATAGTGTATGCCAAATCACTAAGCCAAGTCCGAAACCAAAAGACAATCCAAATACTCAAGTGACAAATGAAGTTTTCGAAATCCTAAGCGGAGGTCTGTAAACAGATGTTTACCGACCGGCGACAGAAGAAAATCTGAATAGAAAATGGGAATGGTTCCCGGTATCCGCCTCCCAGCGGCGGGAATGGGTACTAACCACCTAGCCGACCACTGCGTTTGCCGGGAGTTTCGAAATTCTGTCGGTCGTCAGAGAATACAGCTCTATATCTGGCAGGTAAGTGTCATGAACAAAATAGGAATATCTGGCATGTTTGACATGACACCTAGGAAAAGTTAAGTGCTTGAACCTGATATGTTCTATATGAAACACAGTTCCTTTATCAGAAAAGGGGATTTTCCCTAAAAGAGGTCCTCAATCTTGGCCATGAATGACAAGTCAGGAGACAACTGACAACTGTAGTACAGTCCTGAAATCTGTGTGATCGAATTGTGCGATACCCCCTTTATATGGATGCTAGTTTTTAAAAATATATTTTCTGTATCTGCTAAGCTGTTGAAAGTCTGCGAGTCACGCTCCACAAAACGTATCAAATCTACTGTCTTTTCAAGTATGGGGGGGGGGGGGGGGGGAGGTTTTGCTGGTGTCTGAGAGAGGGGTGGGGATGGGAGAGAGATTTCCTGCTCAACCATTGGTTAAGATGGAAGGCTCCTGCTCAGCCATTAGCTAAGATGGAAGGTTCCGCCTCATGCATTTGGGATGTCAGCGCAGTGTGTATTGATCAATATCATCATTATTGCAATACGCATTATTCAGATCTGCAAAGTGTATTCTGATCATCCGCATCATGTATGCATCTGCACTAAGTTGAAGAGGAAGGCCTATTCTCTCAAAACAATAGCTTGTTCCTATTTAAAGGACAAAGGAGAGAGCAAGTGTGCAATCAGCTGCCACCTGAACATTGTGTGCCATGTCCTCCATTTAGGCAGCAGTCAACAACTTGAAATCTGTCACTGCTGAGCATGAAGTAAGAATTTTTTCTGTCCAGGTTAACTTGCTTTGATTAACTTTTGGCATTTGATCATTTATTTTTTTCTATTGTTGAGATAGATTTTGATGAAAATGAACAACAGAGAAGCAGATGAGAGAGAGAGAGAGAGAGAGAGAGAGAGAGAGAGAGAGAGAGAGAGAGAGAGAGAGAGAGAGAGAGAGAGAGAGAGAGACATTCAATATAAACTTTTCACAAAACTGTCATTTCATGCTGAATTTTGAATTTTTATCATTCTTCATTATCATACAGTAAATTCAGATGAAAACAATTACATAGTGAATGAGATGGACAAAGAAACTGAGATAGGTGCTCATAACCAAGTTTGTTAGGTCTAACAAGAGTGAAGAAACGCATGATCCGCCAGTCCCCGAAACCTCAAATGGTTCACAAGGCCTTCCTTCTGCAGAAGAACACTTTACAGGGGATGAGATAGAGGAGTCTGAAGGTTTTTTGGCAGAGGATAGGTAGAGGAAACTCCACCCAAAAGATTTTTACAGCAGGAAATGACTGTATCATACTTTACACTTGCACCCAATGGTGGCAGTGTTTGTGTGTGGGGATTTTCATCATCCTGGGTATAATTTTAAACTTTTCTAGTTATTAAAATCTTAAAACCTTATTTCATTTATCCATAAGCACAATTTCATATTAGCAAAAAAAAATTATCTAGTGCATAGAAAGTATCGAAAATGGGTAGTGAAAAAGTTTGATTGGGGAAGTTGCCATTTGCCTTGGCCCATAATGGAATTATTCCCATAATGTATGTTTATCGAAATCAGCGATTTTCCAGTTCTGCAAGGCCTTGGACCGACCAAATTCTTGCATAATTGGGGACCATACTGTAGGTGTAAGAGTGGTGAATTACTGTCCTTGTCTAAAAGATCCAAGTAAGCTAGTCTTTGTTCCTGATGCCCAAGCAGTCAAGAAGCATATGAGTTGTAGTTGCATATCGGACCTGTGAAATGCGGGGATGACAGGAGCCTAAGAACTTTATTTAGGGACCAAGTAATGGGAAACCATAAGGTAAATTGTTCAGCCAATACTGCCTTGTACACCATGGTTGCTGAAATAACAAGGGGCTTGATAAAAAAAAAACATATAACAATTGTAAAACTGTTTCAACAGATTTGAACTGGACTCTCAGTGTGGAGGTAATCTAATTATATTTTCCATACAGACTGATATGTTAGATAAATGAAGTCCTTAGTTCTTCCATTAGGTACCTAGCTTGGTTAGGCCAATATTCTTCACAGCTTACTAATTTAAAATTCCATGTGAAGGTCACGGCTCAGAAGGAACCAATGACGTGAAAAGATATATCATCCTCCATTTGTTCCAGTCTTGTATGAATACACCCTCCTGCTATTCCATGAATGTCCAGGTTCAAAGATATACTGAAAACTGTTGGTTCTCACATGTGGCAAACAACTCCACATCCGGATTGTGGAAAAATGTTAGCAATTACCGACTTGAGAGGAGGTCAGCATGAGCCTAAACTCTTGATATGAGAAACTGCAGTCATATTGTCTTGGACCAAGAGAATGTGGGTCACCTTTGGAGGTTTCAATGTTCTGAAGAAAAGATAGTCAATAGCTAAAAGAAGCTGGTATAACACTTCCTCAGAACAGGTGACTGACCACCTTCCCCCTAACTGACAATTCTCCCAATGGCACACTCTTCCTGTTAAGGAAGCATCCATATGTATTACTACTTGTATGAATGGTGGAGTTGGGTCAGCCTGTTTGGCTGAGACCCCTTCTAGGTACACGGACAGTGTGTCTTCCCAAACTCAGACGAAGGTGATAACATAGCATGCGAGAGCCATACTCTATCAAATCCTACAGTCACAATCTCAAGATTATATCTACCAAGGACCCAAACTGTAACAGGAATATACATACTTCCAATTGTTGTCTGGAAAAGCTGCCCAAAAAATTCCCAGCCTCAGTAAAAGTCTGCTGGATGGAAGGTGAGACTTGTTCTTATTAAGAAACCTGTTGACTGGAGTCTGTCTACTACCATTCTCAGCTTTCGTTAGCTTTTGATTTGATTTATATAGATTTTTGGCATTACGCCGAGCACTGGGGCAACTAAGACCATTCAGCACTGGAGCGGAAATGAACAGTAAAAGATTTGAAAGGTGTCACAGGAAGGAAACCTCCCAGTTGCACTATGAAACAATTGTTAGGAGAGGGTGAACAGAAAGATGGAAGAAAGAGAATAGAAGAGAATATGAACAGAGGTACAGTAAAAGGAATGAAAGTAGTTGCAGCTAGGGGCCAAAGAGACCCTGCAAAGAACCTGAAGTAATGCCTACATAGCACCAAAAGAGGTGCACTGATGGCAGTAGGGGGGGGGGGGGTTAGCAATCTTCTAGGTAGATCACCATTTAAAATCCTTTATTCCTGACAAGTCAATGATCATCCTTTGTTCAAAAGTATGCTTCCTGGGGGGCAGTGAAGATTGGAGACAAATAAACCTTCTTTTGCTATGGCCCCCTTTTAAAAAGGGGTTTGGTTTTTTGGGAAAAACTACTTTCGAGGAGGAAGGTGAGAAGAAGGTGAGACCATCTCTACCCTAGCCCACTGAAAATTATACAATGTACCACAAGGGGAGGACTTCCACTGCATGTTATGCTGTAGAAGACAACCGCAACCATGCTAGTCCTGTGGGGCTACGTCTCTTCCCTTCCTTATAATACGAAGTCCAGGAGTTGATAATTCTTTTTCCTGGTAGGAAGGTCATGTTTGCTTTGAAAGTGGTGCTGATGCTGTTGCTGTCGTTTCTTCTGTTGTCAGAGTGGTCCTTTAGTAGTGACTGGAGGCTAGTATGGCTCTGATTCATACCATGTTTTCTTATGCTAAGGAAGAGGAAACTGTCAAGTATATTGTTTCCTAGAATTCCATTTTTCAAGAACAGTATATACAGTGGGTGCAAGGTAAATGTTGAAAGCGAAAAATGTATGCAAACATTTTGGTTGCGCTGGTCAGGTTACTGGGTAGCGGGCTTTGCTCACGTCTGGCAGTTCGAAACACCCTCAGAAGTGAATTAAAGCCAAGACAGACTCAGTGCCAACTTGGCTGTGGATGAGAGTAGGTGAATGTCAGACTGCTTCATAGGCCCTTCTATCCCTAATTTTTGTGTATTTTTGGAGTGGTGTATCAGTGATACCAACTGCTAACATGGGGTGAAAGAAGCTTACTATTGCAGAAAAAACTCATGCCTTGATGCTCCTTGAGCAGGGAGTGTCAGTAATTCGTGTAGCACGAGATATTGGGACTTCACGACAAGCCCAAGACAAGCCATTTACGTCCTGAAGAAGGCTTCTGCGGTACTCCAGCCAGGAGAGTTACTGAAGAGGAAACCTGCCTTGGGGGATCAGCAAGACTTCTCCACATACAAACAAGCTCTTGAAATGTGAAGTTATGAATGATCCATCAATTACAGCTGATGCCTTAAAGAAAAAGATGCCCACTCTGCTTAAAAATGTTGCCGTTCATACAATCCAACACCACCTTCGGGAGAACCTTGGCCTTCTTGCCACCGTACTGCTAAGAAAGCAATGCTGAATGACGATATGCAGAAGAAATGCAAAGCTTCTTGAAGGAAATATCATGCATAGAAAGTGAGCAGTGGAGAGGGGTCATGTTTTCTGATGAATCAATCTTCAGACTCTTCAGAGCTACGTCCAAAGTTGTTCGTTGCCCCAAGACTGTGTTGCGGTACCACCCAAAATTCACCATGAAAACTGTTAAACATCCCTCCAGTGTCATGGTGTGGGGAACATTCAGTGGTGCAGGTGGTCGTGATGAACTCCATTTCATGCCTAAAGATGAAACTATGAACAAATATATACAAGTTTTTACATTTTTATTTTATTTTATTGTAGTAAACTCTAGAAATCCCATATTCTATTACCTTTTCCACTGTTTGTCAACATTTCCTTTGTGGCCACTATATATTAAGCAATTCTGTTGTTGAGTTCATTCAATGTGTTATGTGACAAAACACTTCAAAAACAGGGCTCCAACAGATAGGGGAAGAAAGTAATATGGAGATTACATTGGGGAACGAAATGTTAAGGGCCCACAATTGCTTCCATTCAAACCTTAACACGACATTCCAGAAAGTTATAGTGTGCTTTCAATAGGATCCAGATAAAAAGTTTTGGCTACTGCAGCGAACACTGTTCTGGAAGACACTGGAAGCTCTTTAAATAGATGGACCCTAACATAAAATTATGCCATGGCTGTCTTGAGATTTTTCTCAGAAGGGTCCCAAATTGCTTGATAGCCTTGTTCAATGGGAGCTTTTTCCTCTCATAAGGGAGAATAAATGTTCCTAATTCCTTTGTAGCACTATCAGATACTCGGATGGTGGGGACAATGGGTTTACTTGTCATAAATTCTGATAACTGTTTGTTTCAAAAAATGACAAATTTTCAATCAATTTGTATCATTCATAGCTATGCAACCTTCGGTCTTAACAATAGGATAATCTTAGCGCCAGCTGGAAAGCCAGTCAAAAAACAATCAAAGATTGTATAGCAAGGAATCTGTGAGGTGTGCCAACTCCTGCGCGTATGAGGTGATAGCTTGTCAGAGACTGCGCACCGCACTCTGTGATGTGTTTTAGTCTTTTCTTCACCGAATTGGAGAATAGATGCTTACGCTTTTGCTCTCCTTCCAAGCCGGTTGATTTGTGCCCGTGTTTCCTTTATTTTTTCAGCGTTTCTTGTGAGAGTTTTTGTTTTGGAATGAATTCCTCAGAGTCTTCATGGCCTCGTCAATACATGTGCCTGGGGATTACTTTGCTCCAGGTTTTTGGCGTCTATGAACACTGATCCTCATATGACATACAGTAAGTGCAGAACTAATCTCTCCATGGAATGTTGTTCCTGGCCCAAGTCGCAGTGGAGGGTGTTTTACAAGCAGAGGGAGCATCGCAGTGTGTCTACTTGTCCTTGGGAAGGTTTTTCTTCTCCTTGTCTGGACGATTTGGCTTCTTTCTCTTCTGTGAGCATGCTCTCTGTGGCAAATTCGTCTGTACCCCTGTCGCCTTCCTTTTCTTCCAATCGTTTTATCGTTGGGAGTATCAGGAGTCCCTCAAGATAATATGTTTAATGTAGCCCCCTCTAGCTCGGGTTCTAATGCTCTTCTCGAGAGGGAGGAGGCTACGACACCTAATTCCTTAGTTTCAGATTTCGAGTCAAACAAGATGGTGGCTATTTGGGCGTCCCTTGGTCTACGGGGTTCTTCATCCAGTGTTCGGTGTGCTGAGTGGGACGACAGAGAGGTGGGGAGAGGGAAGAAAGGGGTCTGCTTCCTAATGACTTATCAGTTTAGCTAGGATGATTATTCGCTCATTTCTTTCATTTATACTCAATTTCCCACCAAACTAGCACTGCATTCAGCTTGTGTGCGCCTTTGATTGTTTGTTTAAACGTTTTTTTTGTGAAAAGTTATTTTATCTCTTCCCTTTTCTTGCATTCTTGACTTATTACTTATTTGTTTTCAAAATTCTCATGTTTATTTTAATTCTGCCATTTACCAACAGGAAGTTGATGTATTGTGGCACAATTAATTGCTTTTGTGCACTTATGGTATAAACACTTCAACAGTGCACTTATGGTACAAACACTTCAACAATCAAACAGGCTTATTACTCTCTCTCTCTCACAGACAAAAACGGTCACATCCACACTATCAATGCCTTTGATTATCCTTGTAAAATGTAAATAAAATTTATTTTTATCAACCTTTGCCTAATGCAACCATTTTGTTTTTCTCAAAGGGTTCCTGTCTCTCCTCCCTCCATCCACCAGCAGACAAATTTTCAACAAACAGTTTGTAAATCTACACAGAAGGCATAAATACTTTATATAATGTACTGTTTCACTACTTTACACTCCTAGTTTAACTTTTGAACATATTAATAATAGAAAAATGTGAAAAGAGGGATTTTTTGGGTTGGCTGGAACATTATTATCCCAATTCCTTTATTTCTCATGGGGGATATTAGTTTCATATTTCAAACAGCCTTCTGGAACGGATTAAGTTTGAAGTCTGAGGTACTACGGTGTAACTAGTGCACCTTTTTTGTTAAAAAGAGGACACCTTGATCAACTAACCTTATGTTTAAACCCCTTTTTGATTTGATTAAAACTTGAGACACTGTAGGCATTCTTCTCTGAATCAAACCCAAGATATAACTGTCCAAACACATTTGGATGCTGCTCCTTCATGGCCTCAAATATACGCCTGCAATAAAAAATAAGGCAACCATAATAGAATTGAGGTTATAAATTGATCTACAGTATAATAGTAATTAATGATAAACCCAGGTGAAAACCATTTCCCCATTAATGTTATGTTTTTAACACGTTGCTTCAAGACATAACAATGAAAATGGGATAAAACGTATTGTGCTGGTATTTTTGTTGACTGGCTAAAATAATTATTGCATTTCCTGGCACTGATGTTCTCCCCTTCACACCTGAAATAAGTCTCAGAAATTTACTGTGCCTCTGGAGGAAATTGTTATATTTCCATAGACCTATCTCAACCCCGAAAAAGGTTATCTTTGCTGGATAGTGATCATAACTCTGTGTACTTCTAAAATGCACTTAGCATCACACCTTAAAATAATCAATAAACAAAGATTCATCCCCACATTGGCAGATTATGGTAGATGAGGTAATAGACAAATAATAACTCAACCTCCAAATCTTTTTTTGTAATATGGAGGATAGGCATACAGTGGTCCCTCTGTATTCGTGGGGGATGTGTACCCAATCCCCTACGTATACATCACCACCCCCACGAATAGTTAGAACCCCCTGTAAAAATGCTGAAAACAGCCTATTTTCTTAATTAAAACTCAAGAAAAAAACACTAAAAATTTTGATACTTGTCTTTTTTTAAATATTTTTATCACAAAAAGTGCATTTTATGATGAAATTGATAAACTCAGGAATTTCTGGATATTTCTCATCACAAAAAGTGCGTTTTATGATGAAACTGATAAATAAACTCAGGAATTTCTGGATATTTCTCATAGAACAATACAGTGTGAATAGGCAAACTTTCCGCGAATAATGGGGGGAATTGTTCCCGAGAGAAATCCGCGAAAGCGTGAGTCTGCAAATCCGGAAAGGAAACGGAAGTGGGGAATTAAAGGGGGTTGGGGCTTTTCCCCCCCCCCACTGTGATGCCTAAAATACTAACGAAGTCGCCTCTGAGGGAATTTCATGTGCCTTCACTTTCAGAATACGAAGAGTATGATCTTGTATTTGAGCATAAGCTTCCAAAATCAAACTCCTCAAGAAGAACGAAATCGTGTTCTTAGAGAGAGGACGAGCACCAGAGTCGATTCGAGTTTCCTCTTAACGTTTCTGTCTTAAGCAGGTAGTGCCTAATGGCTCTGACAGGACATAACTTACGTACTCATCGTCTGTTCCCACTAGGTACGTCAAGCTCTTAATTATGATAGTGCGAGGCCAAAGTTTCAATGGATCCTCGTTCTTCGTAAGAAATTCTCTTACGTAGGAGCACACTGCGTCACTCTAGGAGAAACCTACTTCTTTACTAATCGCCTGCACTTCGCTTACCCTCCCCACAATAGCTAAAGCGACTATTCGTTAAACCTCTTAAGGACGAGGCATTTAGAGGCTCGAACTGAGGACTGGAAATCCATCTTAGCACAACATCCAAGTTCCAGTCCACTTCCCAGGCTTAACTACTTTTGAGGAGTCAAAAGATTTAATAAAGTCGCTGATCTCTGATTGTTCGAGATGTTAAGGCCTCTATGTTTAACATAAAGACTGACAAAAGCATGGACCTATAGCCCTTAATAGTAGAGGTGGACAGCTTTCTTGAATTCCTCCAGAATAACAGGATATCTGCACTTTCTGTTATAGAAGTTTTACAAGAAGAGATGTGATGTTGTCTGTACAACCTAAAAACTCTCCTCTTCAACTGGTAGAGCTTAACAGAAGAGTGTCTTCTACAACTCGCAATAGCTTCAGACGCTCTTCGCAAAAAGCCTTTTGCTCTGACAAGATCCCTGACAATCTGAATCCTGTCAGGAACAGAGCAGACAATCCTTGGTGATATCAGTCGAAGTGGGGTTGTTTAAGCAGATATGGATGTTGTGGAAGGAGCCTGGGGAAGTCAACTAGGAGCTTGAGCGGGTCAGGAACCCATTCTTTCCTGGGCCAGAATGGGGCCACTAGAGTCATCGACACACTGATACGACTGAAGCTTGTTGATGACTTCTCTTAACATCCCGAAGGGGGCAATGCATATACTTCGAGTCAACGTCAAATCCAGCAGCATTGCACCTGTTCTCCATGCTAACGGATCTGGAACTGGTGAACAGAAAATCAGGAGACAATTGATCCTTGGTGTGGCGAAGAGATCTATCGTTAGCTTCCCCCATAACTTCCATAGATTTATACAACCTCTTTCGTTCCTTGTTCAGAGTCCAATCCGTCGACAGGACCTGATTCGAGCAGCTCAGTTCATCTGCTAACACGTTCATTCTTCCTTGAGCAAACACGTTCATTCTTCCTTGAGCTAACACATTCATTCTTCCTTGAACATACCTTGGAAACCTTGAGGACTTGTACCCAGAGGAAAAGGTCTTCTGCTACTCTGTTGAGAGAGAGAGAGTGTCCCTCCTTGTATCCAGATATATGATAGCGCTGTGGTGTTGTCCACGTAAATCGCTACCTTATTCCAGCGACTAAAGGAGTGAGTGCTTGTAAACCTAAAAGGATCCCCTTCAACTCTTTCACATTTATTCCTAACTTGCTCTGTCCAAAACCTGAGACCCTCTTGTCTCCTGGTAGAGCTCCCCATCCCTTGTCTGACGCGTCTGAGTAGAACTCTAGGTCGGGATTCGACATGACTAGGGAAAGTCCTTCTTGGAGTCTCTCCTTCGACTGCCACAACTGAAGATCTGACTTGATCTCTTCCGTCAAGGGGAAGACTAGTGAGCCTGGTTGTGTTTTCCGATTCCAATTCACTTTTAGTAAGAACTGGAGAGACCTCATGTGGAGACAACCTAACGTTACAAAACTCTCCACTGAAGCAAGGGTTCCAAGGAGGCTCATCATTTTCCCAGAGGAGTGAGTATACATGTAAATACTTGAGGAGCCGTCGATAGTCTGAACCAGAGGGCTCTGAATTGGAAAACCCTCTCTTTGAAGACAAACATCAGAAATCTCTTGGACTCTAGATGAATGGGGACATGAAAGAAAGCATCCTTCATGTCAAGAAACACCATCCAGTTGCCCAGTTGGAGGGCCAGTTTCCATCTGACATTTCGTCTTCTGAATGAAGAGGTTCAAGGTGCTTAAGTCATCTAATACTGGCCTTCAGGCCCTGATGTCTTGGGGACTACAAAAAGTCTGTTGTAGATTTGAATTTTACTAGCCTACTTTTTTTTTTTTTACATAAATGAATAATGTACCCTCCTGTACGCGTCCTCCAACTCTTGTATACTCCAGAAATCACCTTAGATCAACAACACAACAAGACTTCTTCTTCTTCCCAGCTTGTTCCCATTTTAATATGGGGTCGCCGTTTCGGATGAGCCGTTTCCATCTATTTCTATCCAACGCTTCTGCCTCATCAATTCCCTTCTCATGTAAGTCTCCTATCACACAGTCCTTCCATCTCTTTCTTGGTCTCCCTCTTCTTCTTCTTCCTTGCACCTCCACCCCCATAGTATGTCTCCCAGCATGGTCCTCTTTCTCCTCAACAGGTGTCCATACCATCTCAGCCTCCCCTCCTGCACTTTCTTTGATACTTCCACCACCTTAGTCGACCCCCTTATGTAGTCATTTCTGATCCTATCGTCTCGTCACCCCAGACATCCACCTAAGCATTCTCATTTCTGCCACATCCATCTTCTTCTGCTCTGTTTTTCTCATGCTTGCTGTTTCCGTACCATACAGCATAGCTGTTCTTACCACCGTCTTGTGAAATTTTCCTTTTAACCTAAGCGGCACTCTTTTGTCACAAAGAACTCCAGAGGCCGCTCTCCAGTTGTTCCAGCCTGCCTGTACCCGATGTTTTACTTCTTCCATACTTCCTCCAGCGTTAACAAAAGATCCCAAATACTTAAACTTATAAACTCTCCTTATTTGCTCTCCACCAAGCTGAATACTTTCTCTATCATCCCCCTCAGTGGTGGTACACATATATTCTGTCTTAGATCTACTTATTCTCATTCCTCTGTCCTCCAGTACTTGCCTCCATCTTTCCCATTTCACTTCCAGATCTTCCCTGCTCTCTGCACACAGAACAATATCATCCGCATACAATATGTTCCATGGTACTGTCTCCCTTACTTCCTCTATTATAACATCCATCACTATGTTAGAGATAAATGGGCTCAGAGCCGACCCCTGGTGTAATCCTACTCTCACCTCAAAACCTTCTGTCTCCCCAACACTGCTCCTCACTCTGGTAAATAAGCCTTTTCAAGGTCAATGAATACCATATGTAGGTCCCTTGGTCTAGACGTTCATTTCAATCTATTGAAACCGTAAGGAGTTATTCTCTCTCTCTCTCTCTCTCTCTCTCTCTCTCTCTCTCTCTCTCTCTCTCTCTCTCTCTCTCTCTCTCTCTCTGCTATTGGCTGTTTATATATTTCTAATGGTAAAATGTTTAAGATGACTTTAAAATGATATTAATAATACCAATTCAATGGTATATTTGATGTAGGATAATACTTTAAGTAGACATTTGGTATTTGTGATTTCACATACAATTGTTTCCTTTGTAAAAAGAAAATGGATGTCTCAAATATTAGCAGTATGAAAGAAAATGTGCATGACTGAATACTTATGGGGGACTGAATTATTTTCACATACGTAACTAAGTCATGCAGTACGTACATAGTATGTATTTATGTATAACCATAAAATGTAAGATTTACTTTAAAACAGTATTAATAATATTTCAAAGATTAATATGAACCATAATAGGATATTTTATGTATATTTGATGAAGGATGGTCTTTTTAGGGATACTTTGGTGTTTGCATGTTCAGGATAGGAGTTTATGAGCATTTTTAGAGGGGGGTTCCAAAAATTCGTGGATTCTAACTATTCGCGGGGGGGGGGGGGGGGGGGGGGGGGGGGGGGGGGGTCTGGTACGCATCCCCCGCAAATACGGGGGGACCACTGTATTGTGAATCCTTCGTCTCCTCAGATAAAGCAGCGGGCGCAGGAGAAACCTGGGGAGAAGGTGCTACAATTTCTACTTGGGAAGAAGCCGGATAAGAAACAGTAACTGATTCATTCAAGGCTTTGCTAGATGAACCCAATCTCTCACTCCGAGATACTGATCTCCTAACACGATCTTTCTCCAATCTCTCCACATATTTAGTGAGTCTTCCACTCTTTCTCATTCAAATTCTCATTCTCATTGCACCTATTCTCCCCGAAGCTTTCGGTAGTCTCACCTTACATTCTTCTTTCACACATACTCTAAACATGATACCTGAATCAGACATTTCCAGGAAAATTCAAAAGCGATTGCCAAGCCAACTTTCCAATACGATACCCAAAATCAGTCCAAACAAAGTGAAAAGTCAGCCAACGAGCTCGACATTCTAGCAGGGAACCCTCAACGATGTTGACGGTTCGGCTGGCAGAGAAAATCTGATGAAAATGGGAATGGTTCCGAGTGCCAGCGCCACGGGAACAGGGTGGCGATCACCTGAACTAGCGGTTGCCGCGAGTTTTGAAAATTCTGCCAGTGCGACAGGAGTTTTGAAAATTCTGCCAGTGCGACAGAGGATATAGCTATATATATATACATGCCAGGTAAGTGCCATGCATAAAAAATTAAAGTAATGAGGATACTCCTCACACATCCAAGGGCACCGCCCTCCGAAGTGAGAGGAGATCCCCCAACATCAACACCGCACGCCCATCCTTCTACCTTCTTCCGATAGTAAGTGAAAGGGAGAAGGAGAAGAGAAATTACCATAACAACAAAACATGGACAAACCTTTTAAGTTCCTTTGGTAATTCCCAAGCGTAAGCATAATTTCCGGATGAGTACATGTCCCATCACAGGATCAATATCACTTACATTAAATACATGTCTCATCCTCACGATAAGAATGTAAATAATATGTTGGCATACCTTAGCTGCCGACACTTAACACAAGTAGAGGGGCGATTACAAAGGCTATCACAAAATGTGGGTTTGTATATTAATTGAAAAACAAGGACAAACCTTTGTTTAGTATTAATATCGAACACTGTATATGCATAATTATTTAAACACAAAAAATAAACCAAAAGGATCCCACCGGGAAAAAAGATCAACGACCAGTCCGGAGCTCACAAACACAAGTCTTCATCGGAAGACAGCTGAAAGCAAAGTGGAGTGTTTACATCCAGGCAGGCTAGCCAGCCCCACGGTAGTTACTACCTAACCACCTTGTTCAAGATTCAACGGCCGTAATTCCAGCTACGCCATAAGTACATTGCTTATGTTAAAGGACCGAGGGTTTGTATTACGTGTCGGAACAAATCCTCATCCAGAGACCGCCAATCTTGAATTTTTCTGGCTAACGCTGCAACCGTCCAATCCAGAAAACTGAAGACTTCGATCACTTTGTACAAGTTCTTCACCAGGTGATCTAACTTGGGTGAAGAGAACAACACTTTTGCAGCCAAGAACGCTGCTCTTCTGTGTGAGCCCACAAGGCCGGAGAAGTCTCCTTGGGAGGAGGTAGATACTCATAAAGAAGGAACTTCTGTTGCATAAAACCTGTAGGTTTATTCTGCAGCTTCAATGGAGGGTAGGCAAACGAAGCCTTGCCTGACTCCCTCTTCTTTGCAAGCCACTCTTCTACTTCCTTCAGTGCTTTCTTCGAGGACTGAGAAAGAACTGGTTCCTGTAACCTAGAAGGCGCTGATCTCCTATCCTTCACAAACATCGACGGAGGGGAAGAAGGCAAAGCTGACTCAAAAAGTCCGGATATGTCTGTAAAAGGAACTTTAACAGACTAGAATAAGCTGAAGAGGGCTTCGAATCCTGGCCTTGGGTTTCCTCTTCTGACGGAATGGGACGACACCCAGTCTTCTTCCGTCTGGTTCATTGCCTTCTTCAAAAAGACCATCAATTCTTGAAGTTGATGTTTAAAGGGGCCCAAAGTGGAATTTGCTAGCAAGGTTTTGGTTTTCGAATCATCCTTAGTCGAAGTCGTGGCTGTTGTACAGCTCTTCTTCGAAAACAAACGACTGGGAGTCGAAACAACACGAGACATATGAGGTGAATGAGTCAAAACAGCGCGAGACGTACGAGGTGAACGAGTCGAAACTCGTATCGACACACAACGAGGCGAGTCAGCCTCGTAAGCACGCGAGCACTGTACCGCACGTGAGTGTTTAACTTCATCCAAAGTTACACTATCCGAAGAGGACTGACGATCTTCCCGGAAAATCTGGTCCGGAGCGAAACTGCAGGAAGGTTGTGGACTCCAGTGCTCCTTGGATTTCTTAATAGGCAGCAACATCCCTCTCGCACCCCGGGCATGCCTCTTCAATGGACGCGACAGTAAATCACTCCACACTTTTTGCCTCGACACAGTCGACTGCACTTCCGAGTTAGACGACAACTGCACGTCACTGATATCTACGCCTTTCCAGCGGCGTTTCCCGGGCACTCGCGAGTCGACGATTGACCGTGGGCAAACTCCCCGGGAGCTGGGGAGCAGGACAGGGACCTTTGTCTAGGAGAACAGGGGGAACGGACAGCCGCCTCCTCAGACCCGACACTGACACTTGGCCTAATACTGGCCTTATCACTTGACTTCTCTACAAAAGCTCGAAAGGACATTCCTAAATCCATAACGGATTTTGCCAAGTACTAAAATTTCTTGTCCATCTTGGACTCTAACACGGAAATGGTGTTGGGATCGGAAACATGGTATACCTGGTTTGGAGAAAATGGTACTGAAGTTGGAGGACTATCAATAGGTGAAATATTAGATAAAAGTGAAGATAGTGATGGTATGTTCCCCTCTAAAGGCACAGGAGTTGTCTCTACTCTAGTTTTACTACCCGCTCAAAGAGCTGCTTTCCTTTTCCTATCGTTGTCCATTTTATCCAAATGAGCTTGAAAAGTCTTCCATCCTTGTTCACCTAAACTACTGCACTCCTCACAAGTTAATTCCTTGCTACAGCACTGACCCCTACATTTAACACATTTGGAGTGCGGATTGTAACAGAGTTTAGCTAATCTAGTTTTGCAGCCATTGCTGAAAACCTAATGGCTGCAAAACATAACTGACAAAGAACTAGCATCAGACATCTTCGTAATAACTTGTTAACCCTTTAACGCCGACTGGACGTATTTTACGTCAACATTTTTTCTCTCGGGTGGCGACTGGATGTATTTTACGTCGACATACAAAAGTTTTTTAAAAATTCGCAGAAAAATACTTATAGGCCTACCAGCCGAAAACTTTTGAATCACGCGCCTTGGGGGATGCTGGGAGTTCACGGATCAAGGTGTTGTTTTGTTTACAATCGTTACGCAGGCGCGCAAGCGTGAATTTCTTTCTTGCCGCACTAAAAAGTATTGGTGACACATCTCAGAAATTATTTTGTCACCTTGACATAATTTTTGTACCATTTTAAATTAGCCGTTACATGAAGTATTATATATGAAAATATGCGCATTTGTATGTAGAATACAACAAAAAAATACTCATGATTGTAGCTTTTATCAGTTTTGAGATATTTTCATATAAATAATGATAAGTGCCAAAATTTCAACCTTCAGTCAACTTTGACTCTACCGAAATGGTCGAAAAATTACAATATGTCCAAAATTGCATTTTTCCTAACTATACAAACCTGAGGTCCTTTTACAATAGGAAGGTTACTAGCGGCAGCTGGATAGGTCGTAAGCTTTCGAACAAGGGGTTCGGTAGTTAGCTGATTGTCCGACAGGCGTGCGCGACTGGGAGGTAAACAATCACTTTTGCTTTTGGCCCAAGCAAAAACTGCAGAGTGAGGGGTGGCATGAGGTGGGACTATGTGTAAAAGGACATCAGGTTTGTATAGTTAGGAAAAATGCAATTTTGGACAAATTGTCATTTGTTCCGACACGGCATACAAACCTTCGGTCCTTTTACAATAGGAAGACTCACTTCTTGGTGGGAGGAATCTGAGTCTTTTGTGAACAGACTGGTGTTCGCCCAACCTTGGAATGCCTCTCTGGTCGTAAGAGCAAAGGAGGGATCCAAGCCTCTGTCCGATTGATCGGGGTGTGCACCGCAGGATCAATGGTCAGACCTCTGGACCAAGTACTAAGAGAGAGGCAAGCGTATCTCTTCGTACCAGCAAGCAAGAACAAGTTCCTATTTGCAAGAGGCAACAAAAAGTTATGGTTTGTCTCTTGTTGGCATCCACTTCCCCCCCCCCTTGTAGTAGGAAGTGGTGGATATTCGCTCCCATCCCTAGTGAAAGGGATAGGATGGGGCTCTGTCTAGTAGCATCTCGTCCTTATCCAGCAGGGTGATGACCGTATCCCTCTACCCACAGGTAGAGGGGGAGAAAAAGAACAGGTAGAGGGGGAGAAAAAGATAGGAAGAGAAGCCAGTCACTCTCTCATTCACTTATCTATTCTTACAGTCACACCAGGACTCGATGCTGTTCAGCCTGCTAGCTGGGTTAGCTACACAACGTGTTGAGCAGCCACCACGGGTCCCAAGGAAAACGATCCAAGGACCGGACCTGTGGGCAATATCCAAAAGGTAGAAGGAGGTGCCAGTGGTCTGGTTGTACCAGACCCCTGCCTTCAGTACCTGCGCCACGGAGAAGTTCTTGTGGAACTCGAGGGAGTGTACTTCTAGGTCATCTTGGTGCTGACGAAGAGGCTTCAACACTCAGCCTGGGATGTCGAGTTTCTTCAGAAAGCGCCGTCGCGCTTTCACAGGACAAAGCAGCATCTCCTTCGCATCGAAGGCGGTGAAGTCCATTAGGGAGGGGATTGTGAAGGACTCTAACCGATCGTCAGGGACCGAAGGGTTCTGAGTCTTCGCTACGAAGTTGGGTACGAAATCGAGCGTCACGGATCCCCATCCCCTGGATGCTTGACTTCGCAGGAAAAGTCATGCAATTACCTCAGAGGAAAAAAAGGGAATGGTAGCATGACCTATCCCTCTTCTCGACTTCGGTGATGTCCTGTACCCATACTGGTCTATCCGTCTGCAGCGAAGTGTCTCACATTCTCCTATCCTCATGCAGTGAAGTTCTTCTTCTCGGTAGTGGATAGGACACCGACACTCAATGATGGGTGTTGATGGTATGGGTACTGGGACAAGCCGTTAGGACGAAGAAAAGACTGTTATGGAACAACCGAACTAAGTCCACAGTGAAGTTCGTAACTGACTTGGGCGCTCTGACAGCTGCCGACTGACTGCGTTCAGTAGGAGGCAAGTTGTCCAAGCACCCGAGCAAGTCACGTGACCTTCGCCTTAAAAGGGTTATGCCAAGAGACTAAATAAATAATTTGTTCGTCACCGATGCCAGACGGCGAGGTGATGATTCTCTTAAGGCATGTGCCCAACAGGCGAAAGTCAATTGCCTTCTAGAGACCGAGGTCCCTGATGGCAAGATATCTCATAGTATAGTTGACTCTCAGCTAAGGAGAAACAACACTATGTGTCGTTGAAGACGAAGGTGTACAGAAAATGCAACCTACGTCTTCATAGCTGAATCGAGAGAAGGATTCTCAAGTTTCTGAACCTGTGCTACAAAGATTGAGAACGCTAACCGCTATTTCATTGCTGTCCGGTGAGGATCGTAGTTGCAATGAAAGCGGAGCGCTTTTCAGTAATGAAGACACAGGGAAATAATGCCTGAAGAACTGCTTCTCATGGGCTGAACATTTGGAAGTAGAGCTGTCAGGTCGGAGAGTAGGCGATGTCTTCTGGAAGTACGTAGAGCTGTCAGGTCGGAGAGTAGGCGATGTCTTCTGACACATCTGTTAATTCGGGGCGAACAATGCACAATTGCACACCTGTGAATACGAGATATTTTGAAGACAAACTCAGATGTCTGCAAAAATCATTCGCATTATCGCGGTGCGATGCAGCGGGAGACTAGTACAGACTTCTGTTACCGTGCGGTAAACAGAAAGATGAAAGAGTCCAAGAGATATATCTGTTGAAAATTCTCGCAATGTCGAAGGCGATGAAATCGGGCGTCACAGCAGTAGATGGTCCTTCATTATTGTGAGAATCCCCGTTAATCAGAGACCTAAGTCCATGATTGTTGGGCAGAGATACGGTTCGGTAGTCAATCAAACCAGGGGAGAGAGAGACGTAACAGACAGTGCATCTCGGAGACCTAGCTGATACTGAGCTGCCTATCAGGCAGTTCAATAAGCAGTAGCTCTCGGTGACTCGTCATCCTGAGTTGCCAGGTAATCCCTTCCACGAAGGAATGCGTTCGGCTAGAACCATCGAGCATAAAGAATACGCTCGAGCAATTATATTTAAACGAAACGGATTTCGGTAAATACAAAAGCTGATTTGGTGTTGTCGTGACAATACCAAGTATCTAAAATCGAAACTGATAACTCCTGGGAGGTTGCAGGCAACCCTGAGTTGCAGTTCAATTAAGATACAATTCGTCTCGGTCACAAACCGTAGAGTCAACTACGGTATGTGCCTACCGCCCGGGACAATTCAACTGTTAATAGAATCATGTCGCGAGGGTAATATACGTAGTATATTTGTAGGTTCTGTACAACGACCTCCATCCTAAATTCTTTTCCCCTCGAGGAATGAGAATAAGGATTGGAGATCGACCGCCTCCGTTCTCTAGTCAAGAGAGTGAAGGAAAAGTCTTTCCCAAAGGAAAGCTTCAATGGTGAACAGAATACCGAAGACGATAGTTCAAGCCAAACTGGATGTTCCCGTCCGTTCTTCTCTATTCCAGGTTAGTCGCCTACTGTGAGATACTCTTCTTTCAGCAGCAGTCTTCTTCCAAATGCTAGAAACTACAGGAATTCGAGCATAGGCAAGGTTCCCGATTCTCGTGTAACGATTATCGGGGATTCTCGCTCACTTTGGACCGTGGTCTCGCCTAAGTGTTTGGAGATCGTAAAAAACTCGAACACTCTGAGTGCGCTAGAAATTCCGTAGAATTCTAAGCACTCTGCGAAACCCCCACCGAATTCGTCAAACGAAATCGGCTGGTGGTCCTCTTGATTCCAGTAGAAATCGAGAAAGGGGCAGGATACCTCCTCAACGACCGGGGCTTACGTCAGGTAGGACCCGAAGGTCCCCCCGGTTGTGCAGTCCCTAACGTGGGATCTTACAGAGAAATCTCTGTAGGATCCCTCCCCTTTCCCTCGTAGCCGTAAGGAGGGAGGGAATGGGGGAGGAATTGGATACTCGCTCGCCTTCCCAGCGGAACTAGCAGTTGGAGAAGAAAAGGAGCAGCCATCGCCGGCGATGGCCTCTCAAGAGCCTGGGAAAACGTATCGTCAGGAGAAAACGTTTTCCCGAGGAGGGTTACGAACTCATACTGTAGGTAAGGGTCTGCCGCCACTGTGAACGTCGTCTGGGTGGGGCTGATCGACACCTGACAGGAGAGAGCCGATACCGTCCTCCGACTCATTCCAGTCCTCGTCGAGGTCAAAACCTCTCAGGAGGACCGAAGGGGTATTTAAATACGGTGTCTGCAGACACGTAGAAACGCCTCTGCCGCAGTAGAGGAGGTGGAAGTAGCTTGTTCGACCGGCCAGAACTGAGAGAGCCTTCTTGTCCGGAGACGAGAGACTACCTGGTTCAACACAGTCGGCAAGCTCTGATTGCGGCAGACCCACCGTCGGTTAGGGTTCCCTCTCGGGCCCCAAAACGACTCGAGCCGAGACGTGGGCTCTGCTGGTGGGAGCGGCGATCCTTCCCCGAATCAGCGCCATAACCTCGGCAAAGTTCCTCTGGATCTCGGTGTCACAGCATCTTGCAGAGTAGGACCGTTAAGCCCTTCGAACAAGAGCATATTCCGAGAACCTCCCCCTTAAGGAGGGGGAACAGGGACAGCCCTCTCGGTCTCCTCCTACCACTTGCGCGTACGTCCTGGTCGGTCAGAAGATCGTGCCTGGTACATACGGCGTCGTGACGGGATCGTGCGGGGCGCGCCCCTCACGATCACTGCGCTGTGCCTCGCTCTTCCCGGTGTAAACCGAGGAAGTTGAAGGCACGGGAGAGGAAGACCTGACGCTCCCCTTCGCTCGCTGGCCGAACCAGCGGGCTTGGAGGGCTGCAGGCGATCGCCAACCCGTGGTGGGGATCGAGCTGAAGGCCTAGTAGAGTCGTTTCCCTGGGGAGAACGGCTGGACCGAGAACAGAGACACCGATCTCGTGTGTCAGGGGAACTGCTGCTGGTTGCCGTACCCGCACGTTCCCTGTGGGAGCGACGGTCGGGCTACCTGCAAAGACCACTGTCACGGTGAGACCGGTGCCAGTCCTCACGGCTGGCACCGGCGATCGGGAGGACCTCTTCCCAGCCTCGGCACGTGGCCGGTCAGAGACCGTCACGTTAGCCCGGGTAGCCAGCTGATCGCCGAGAGAGCGAGAGCTGGCCTGGTGGGAGGCGCCTGAGCGGCTCTCACCAGCCTTCCGCCACGTGCCGTGAACCTGGCGCCGAGCGAGCTCTGGCGCCTGATTCTTGGCTTTCACGGCACTGGTAGGTGACGGTACACTCGTATCTCTCGCGACGAGAGGCCGAGACGGAACCTGGTGTAGTGGCAGAGCCCCTGACACCAGGTGTTAGCCGGTACCCCTCTGGTCCCCGTAGTCGTCTTCCTTGCGGAAGAAGAGACGGGCCCCGCTCCCGAAGGAGCAGGAGGACCAGCGGAAGGAACCCTCCCGTCCCACCGAGGTGAGACGGGTCCCGAGAAGCTCCCGAGGAAGATTTCTTAGGAAGGAAGAGGCAACCTTCTTCTTCCTCGGCTGTGAAGCCTTGGAAGTCGAAGGGGAAGAGGCGGCAGCCAACGACGATGAAGAAGATGAAGACAGCGACGACGACACCTTCCTCCTCTTCTTCGTCAGCTTCCTCAGGACAGACGTAAGATCTGCCATCCAGGGCGGAGCCGGGGCTGCTGTAGCCGAAGCCACAGGGCCCGGACGCACCTGTACAGACAAACCAAAGTCTGGGGTAGTACCACCACGAACAGGGACGACGTCAGCAGGTATGGGCATCTCAGGAACAGCAGGCACTGCCAGCACAGCATCGGTAGGGACAGCTATCGCAGCAACGGCAGGGACAGCCAGCGCAGCCACGGCAGGGACAGCTAACACAGCAACTGCAGGGACAGTCAGCACAGAATCGGCAGGTACGGCAGGCAGCACCGGAAACACAGGAGGTGGAGCAGCAGCCAGCAACATCCTGGTACCGGCGGCAGGTCCAGGGGCGAGCTCTAGGGCAGCGGAAGTGTGGTCGCGGCAGCGCGGCAACCACGAGCGGCGGCGGCACGCCCCCCTCTCGGTACGGCGAACGGCACTTCACAGCGGCTGTAGGCAAGACTGTTACCACGTGAGGCGAGTACACCAGGTGAGGAGGGACGTCGTCACCTGGAGTCGATCTCGTTGTCGTGGTCACTGCTCCATGGGTGACCGCAGCAGGCCCAGACATAGAACAGCAGCCCCTGGACACTAGGCACGCCCTGCAAATCGAAGGATGCCCATACCTTACCAAGGTCCACCCTCGTGGCAGTAGCACCTGCGGAAATAACAGTAGTAGTGATTAGTGGGGGGGGGGGAGCCCCACACCGAACGAGCGGAAGACCCCTAATACAAATGTACATCGGGCACCGAGCGCCCTCCCCCGCGCTCGACGGATCGGGCGAGGAGAAGGACCCAGGTAACCTCCCCCCCGAAGGGGAAGGGCCATCTGTGGGAGCTGAGCGGGGGGGTGGGGGATTATCGTTCCCCACCCCGGCACAGCACCCATGTACCCAACAATAATAAAAAAGAGCCCGAGAGCAATCGTGCCCTCGGCACCGAATGCAAGGCATAAGGATCAATTCCCTGACTGACTGGAACTTGAACCAAAATAAATATTGATACAATCAATAATAAAAGGAATAAAATTAAAAAGAATCTTGCATTACGATTTCACTCCACAATGAATAAGGACTCGGATCGAGCGCATTTGCGCCCTCGGTACCGAGCGCAAGGGGAAAAGGATCCGTTCCCGATTATGAACGGAAACCTTGATCCATGATGAATTGATGCAATCAAAATATATATGAAAATGAAAACGAATACTGCGCTTGCGATTTCACTTCATTCAAAATAAAAGGGGGTGGAAGGATCAATTCCCGGGTGGAGAGTTAACGGAAACATTGATCCAAGTAAATAATGCAATCCCAATAAAATATGAAAATGAAAAAGAATAGTGCACTTGCGATTCACTTTCATTCAAATAAAAAGGGGAAAGGATCAATTTCCGGGTAAGAGCGGAAACTGATCCAAAAAGAGTATTGATACAATCAAATTCAATATATGAAAATGAAAAAGAATACTGTACTTGCGATTCCACTTCCATACAGAATAAGTTTTCGTGCCGAGCGCATTCGCTCGGCAACGAGCGCACAGGTCAAAAAAATATAAATGAAAAGGGTACTTACTTACGATTTTCATCTAGACATTTCCAACCAAAATATAAGGCTCGGAGCGAGCGCTCTCCCGCCCTCGGCACCGAGCATACACAATACGAGGATCATTTCTGGGAAATATGAATTCCCGCACGTACGCCCTTCAGCCCCGGCACTCGGGTAATCGGAGGGCGCGGTGAAACCAAGATCCTTTAATTCACAATTGAATTCAATGGAAATAAAGATGAAATGATTGTACTTACAATTCAATTTCACTAGATAAATAGAAAAAGAAAAACAACCATGCGAAAGCAACGACGATGAAGCGGGCAGAGAGCGATGATACACACGTCTACACACCAGCAGGCCGAAAGCAAAAGTGATTGTTTACCTCCCAGTCGCGCGCGCACGCCTGTCGGACAAGCAGTTAACTACCGAACCCCTTGTTCGAAAGCTTACGACCTATCCAGCTGCCGCTAGTAACCTTCCTATTGTAAAAGGACCAAAGGTTTGTATGCCGTGTCGGAACAAACACAATTGTAAGCTAACACTCTTATATTTTAGTAATATTCAATCATTTACCTTCATTTTGCAACAAATTGGAAGTCTCTACCACAATATTTCGATTTATGGTGAATTTATGAAAAAACTTTTTCCTTACGTCTGCGCGATAACTCTTCCGAAATAAATCATATGTGCGATTGTGGTAATGTTTGCACCATTTTAAATTAGCCGTTACATAAAGTTTTATATATGGAATGTGCGCAATTTCATGCACAATACAACTAAAAACAACCCATGGTTGTAGCTTTTATCAGTTTTGAAATATTTTCATATAAAAAATGATGTGACACATTTTCAACCTTCGGTCAGCTATGACTCTACCGAAATGGTCGAAAAACGCAATTGTAAGCTAAAACTCTTATATTCTAGTAATATTCAATCATTTACCTTTGTTTTGCGACAAATTGGAAGTCTCTAGCACAATATTTCGGTTTATGGTGAATTTATGAAAAAAATAACATTTTCCTTACGTCCGCGCGGTAACTCTTCCGAAAAATCATACGTGCAATTGTGGTAATGTTTGCACCATTTAAAATTAGCCGTTACATAAAGTTTTATATATGAAAATGTGCGCAAATTCATGTAGAATACAACAAAAAATAATTTAAAGTTGTAGCTTTTCTCATTTCCGAAATATTTGCATATAAATCATGATAAATAGAAAAAAAACCACGTTCGGTCAACATTGACTCTACCGAAATGGTCAAAAAACGCAATTGTAAGCTATAACTCTTACAGTCTAGTAATATTCAGTCATTTATCTTCATCTTGAAATAAATTCGAAGTCTCTAGCACAATATTTAGAATTATGGTGAATTTAAAAAAAAACTTTCTTTCCCTCCGCGCGCAGATTCTCCCCCTCAAATCTCCGAAATGCGTACGTCGCATTCTCAGAATATTTGCTCCATTTTATATTAGGCATTTCATAAAGTTTTATATATGAAAATGTGCGCAATTTTATGTAGAATAAAACGAAAAATATTTGAATGTTGTAGCTTTTCTAATTTCCAAAATAATTGCATATAAAAAAAATATATATAAAAAAATTCGACATTCGGTCAACTTTAACTCGTCAGATATGGTCAAAAATTGCAATTGTAAGCTAATACTCTTACAGTATAGTAATAATCAATCATTTGTCTTCATTTTGAAACAAATTGGAAGTCTCTAAGACAATATTTAGATTTATGGTGAATTTTTGGATAAAATATGTTTACGTCAGCCCGTTACGAATTCATGCATCATTTTGTGATAATATTTTCTCTGTGTTGCTTTTATCGTTTTACAATGTGTTATATACCAAAATGATTGCAATTTAGTGTACATTACAACGAAAAAACACAATATTGTTATGATACAATAAAGTTTGTTCATACTTACCTGGCAGATATATATATAGCTGTATTCTCCAAAGTCCGACAGAATTTCAAAACTCCCGGCACACACAGTGGGCGGCCAGGTGGTTAGTACCCATTCCCGCCGCTGGGAGGCGGATATCAGGAACCATTCCCATTTTCTATTCAGATTTTTCATACCACTGTCCCCTGAGGGGAGGCGGGTGGGTACTTAATTATATATATCTGCCAGGTAAGTATGAACAAACTTTATTGTATCATAACAATATCATTTTGTTCATGAAACTTACCTGACAAATATATACATAACTGAATCCCACCATTGGAGGTGGGAAGGGACAGAATAGAAGGATTTTAGGAAACAAATAACATGCAGATGATTGACATCTTGGTTCCTTACCTGTTAGCATAGCTGACTTCGTGATTACTGTCACCCAAGTCTGCTTCTGCTTTACTAGTCTCCAGCAAGGTAGTGACATGTGTAGCTGGTGAGTTCTAGATGATCTGTCAACGGGAGCGTGACTACAATGCGACTAGACCATATTGACCATACTGTGAAGGCAACGAAGCTAAAAACCACCACCTGACCTAATCTATCGAAGTTAGTCCCATAACTTCTAGGCTAAAGAAAGGGAAAGCGCCTCAAGCGACCAACCCTTCAACCGTAAACCAACACCATAAAATTAAAAGCACACCTATCCCTTTTCTATAGGATAGGATTCGTGCTGCTTCCTGCCCCCAATAATATTTCTGCGGATATGTATGGTCATAGCGATTCGCAGTTCTCATATGCCGTCTTCACATCCCGCAGGTAGTGTAAAGCGAACACAGAGTTGCTTCGCCAAAATGTAGCACTTAGGATATCGCTGAGTGCCATATTCTTTCGAAACGCCATTGAGGTTGCGACAGCTCTCACCTCATAGGCTTTTACTTTCAAAAGTTTCAGGTCACCATCTGGACAGGACGCATGGACCTCCCTGATGGTGCTTCGTAAAAAGAATGCCAGTGCATTTTTTGACATTGGAAAGTCGGGTCTCTTAACAGAACACCACAGATTTTCTGAAGGACCCCGACAGTCTTTAGTTTTCTCCAAATAAAACTTGAGAGCCCTGACAGGGCACAGGACTCTCTCTGGCTCTCGTCCAATGATCTCTGCTAACCCCTTGATTACAAAGGTCTTCGGCCAGGGGTTAGACGGATTTTCGTTCTTCACTAAGAAGGAAGGGCTCAGGGAGCACACTACATTGTGTCCCTGAAGCCCACATGTCTATTTATTGCTTGAATTTCACTAACCCTCTTCGCTGTGGCAAGAGCGGTTAGGAAAATCACCTTCTTGTAACGTCTTTCAACGAGGCAGCATGCAGAGGTTCAAATGGACTTGACATTAGGAACTTCAGAACTACGTCCAGGTTCCATGATGGGACCTTCGGTTGCGGTACTTTCGATGTTTCAAAGGACCTCATAAGATCGTGAAGGTCTTTATCATTTGTCAGGTCTAACCCCCGGTGACAGAAGACAGCTGACAACATACTTTATATCCTTTGATCGTGGGCACCGCAAGTCTGTCCACATTTCTCAGATGTAGGAGAAAATCAGCGATCTGGCTCACAGAGGTCGTGGAGGAGGAAATACCTTTCTTCCTACACCACTTCCTGAAGACAGCCCACTTAGATTGATAAACTGCTCGAGAGGAAGCTCTTCTAGCGTTGGCAATAGCTTCTGCCACTGGTCTTGAAAAACCTCTCGCTCTGGCCAACTTTTTGATAGTCTGAACACAGTCAGACTCAGAGCGGAGAGGTTTCCGTGGTACCTCTCAAAGTGGGGCTGTCTGAGAAGATCAGCTCTCTCTGGAAGGGTTCTTGGGAAGTCTACTAGAAGAGATATGACCTCCGTGAACCAGTCGCTTGAAGGCCAAAACGGGGCGATTAGTGTCATTCTCGCTCCCGGAGACGCCGCAAACTTCCCGATTACCTCTCCTAACAGTTTGAACGGGGGAAAGGCGTAGACGTCCATCCCCATCCAGTCCCATAGGATGGCATCTATTGCTATCGCTTCCGGGTTGAGAACCGGCGAGCAATAAATAGGAAGCCTTTTCGTTTTTGAGGTTGCGAAGAGGTCCACTAGCGGGCGTCCCCATAGTTTCCATAGCTCTTGGCAGACCTCTAGATGGAGAGTCCATTCCGTGGCAAGCAGTTGATGTTGGCGGCTTAGAAGATCCGCCCGGACATTTTGCACTCCCGAAACGAACCTCGTTAGGATTACTATGTTCCGAGCTCTCGCCCATAGGAGGATGTCTCTTGCTATCTCGAACAGGGACTGAGAGTGTGTCCCCCCCCGGTTTTTTTTATATATGCGAGAGCTGTGGTGTTGTCCGAGTTGATCTGGACAACTCGGCCAACCACTCATTCCTCGAAGAATTGGAGAGCTAACCAAATAGCTTCCAACTCTTTTAAGTTTATGTGCCAGGACCTCTGTTCCCCTCTCCAGAGGCCTGACACTTCCTCCTTGCCCAGTGTTGCTCCCCAGCCCGCCATGGAAGCGTCTGAGAACAACACTAGGTCGGGGCTCAAAAGGCTGAGTGACAGTCCTTCTGACAGTTTGTCTGGATCTTGCCACCACTTCAGATAATCCTTGACCGATTGGGAAACTATCAATGTCGTGTCTAGATCTTGCTTGTCCTTCCAGTTTTCTGCTAGAAAAAACTGGAGCAGCCTGAGGTGCAACCTCCCCAGGGAAACAAACTTCTCCAGCGAGGAAATGGTTCCCAGCAGACTCATCCATTCCTTCGCCGAGCATGTTTCCTTCCCTAAGAAAGCTGACACTTTTTCTAAGCATTTCTGCCGATGTTCCTTTGATGGAAAAGCTTGAAACGCCACTGAATCCATCTGAATCCCCAGATACACGATGGACTGCGTGGGGATCAGATGGGACTTCTCATAATTGACTATAAGGCCCAGGGCCTTCGTCAGCTGTAACGTAGTTTGAAGGTCCTCCAGGCACCTTGGCTCCGAAGACGATCTGATTAGCCAGTCGTCCAGGTAAAGCGAGAGACTTATTTTTGATAAATGAAGCCATTTCGCTACATTTCGCATTAGGAGAGTGAATACCATCGGCGCCGTACTTAGTCCAAAGCATAGAGCCCTGAACTGGAAGACCTGTCCTTTCAAGACGAATCTCAGGAAATTTCTTGATTGATGATGAATCAGCACGTGGAGATCCAATGACACCATCCAGTCTCCTGGTCTGAAAGCCCCTAGTACAAACTGGGACGTTTCCATCCTGAACTTTTCTTTTCTCACGAAAAGGTTCAGCCTGCTGACGTCTAAGACAGGCCTCCATCCCCCAGACTGCTTCGGAACCAGGAATAACCTGTTGTAGAAGCCTGGGGAATCTAACGTTAGGACTTCTTCTACGGCCTCTCTTCTCTAACATCTGGTCTAAAAGGTCGAGCAATATCTGTTGCTTCTCCTCTCTCGATTATATTGAGGGACCAGGTGTCCGACCCTATCATTCTCCACGCATGAGCAAAAGATGTGAGTCTCGCTCTGACAGGTGCCTGAAGGGCAGAAATGTCAAGTTTTTCCCTTGTTCTTTGAGGAGACCTTGCTTCTAGAGAGCCCCCTTCCTCGAGGAAAAGCTCTCGAGGAAGGGCTTAAACTTCTTCTTGGGGGCTTGTGTGGCTGAAGTAGAAGCCTGGGCTGTAGGACGTCTGGAAGACTGTGTCAAGAGGTCCTGCGTCGCCTTTTTCCTGCAGGTTAACAGACAGATCTTTTATCATGGACTGCGGGAAAAGATGTGTCGAAAAAGGGGCGAACAACAATTCTGCCTTCTGCACAGGAGACGCTGATTTTGCCGCAAAACTGCCGTACAGAGCTCTCTTCTTTAGTAGTTCAGTAGCAAAATGGGATGCCAGTTCATCAGCGCCATCCCTTACTGCTCTATCCATACATGCCAACACGCTGGATAATTCTTCCAATGAAATTGAGTCTGGACTTCTGGATTGCAAGTCCAGGGCCCCCAAGCACCAATCCAGGAAGTTAAATACTTCTAAGGTCTTGAAGATACCTTTCAAATGGTGATCCATTTCCGACATGGTCCAGGAAACCTTTGCTGACGATAGGTACGACCTCCTCGGAGCGTCAACCAAGTTAGCGAAATCGCCTTGAGAGGAAGACGGCGCTTTCAATCCCGCTTCTTCTCCCGTTTCGTACCAGATTCCCGCTCTCCAGCTTAGTCTCGATGGAGGAAGAGCAAAGGAAGTGTTGCCTTTCGCCTTCCTTGATTCCATCCAATCTTGGATTCTCTTAAATGCTCTCTTCGCAGAGAGCGAGGTGGCCATTTTAACGAAGCCAGGTGCTTTCCTGGTTTTTGATGAGGCCAACTGTGAAAGCGGAGAGCAAGGAACCGGTGCCTGAAACTTATCCGGGAACAAGTTTTTTAGAAGGTGCGTCAACGTCTTATAATCCGAGGCGGATGACGTTGTTGGCTCTTCATTGTCCGCAGGACACGAATCACTAGACGATTCTCTTTCTGTAGCAGCAGCGTCCTTCAAAGATCGCGATGTTATTAATCCTTGAGGCCCTGTTCGCAAGAGGGTGCCTCTGTCTGAAGTAGGGTTAGAAATACCAATCCGTTTCTGTTTCACTGCTAACTTCGACACTAAGATCTTGGAAATTAACATCCTGCGGAACATCATGACGCTTCGGACTTATATATTCTTCCAAGGCGTCCTCCCAAGCGCCCTGGAGAGCGTCCCGATGCGTAGGACACCGAGCGTCCAGCGAAGCGTCTTCCCGAGCATCCTGGCAAGCGCTTCGATGAGCAGGATGACGAATGTCATTGGAAGCGTCCTCAAAAGCGTCCTGATTAACGTCACGCAAAGCAGGACGTCGAGCTTCTTTAATATCATCTTCATTAACGACTAAGTGTGCAGGCTGTCGAGCGTGTTGTGCGTATTCAGAGACGTCCTTACGAGGCTCTTGATCTTGGCGAGCCTCGCTCTCTTGACGTGCAAGAGAGGAAAACTTAGAACGATGATCGTCAGTCGGAGATTTCTGGACGTTCACGACCTCTTGACAAAGACGCCGGCCGCCTGTGCGACAACTCATGTCTTTGTCATGCTCGTCTCTCCTAGACGCTCTCTCACAAGGAACGCTTTCACGTTCTCGAATGAGTCGGGGACTGCCTGGTTCTCTTGACAGGCAGCCACCAGTCCTTCCTCCGCCGACAGGGTTCTGTCTCTCTCCTTGCAAAATAGGACGCCAACTGTTTCTGCATGTCCATCAGTATCTCCCTTGACGGAGAAAATTCTTGATCAGGAGAAGGACTAATCCTGTGAGAGGAAGACGGGCGAGGGGATGCCCTCTCCTTCGTCTCAGGAGCAAATTAAGAGCGACTTGGACGCTCAAAAGTGTCCTCCCCCGATGAAGTCTTGGTCCTTTTCTGTGGTGGGAAGGCTTCAAAATATTCAGGTGACAAATGAAAAGGTCGATAAGAAGGACGTGAAGAGGGGGACAAGGACGACGGCCGCCTGTGCGACATCTTGCGCCCTTGCCACTCTCCCTGCGAGAGGCTCTCCGAGAGCTCCAGCCCCGGTGAGGGGAGGACACCTCGGAGGATGAGAAACATTCTTTAAGGACTCGTGCCCGCGCACGATCCTTGGCAGTCTGGGACGCGTCCACAGATTCTGCCGAAGGGACGTCAGACCGGTTTTTAGTTCCCGTAACCCTCCTTCGGCTTTCGACTTGCCCACTCCCTAAGTCCTGGGAGTCCGACAGAGGTCTAGACCTGGAGGCATTATGGGACCGATCTGATGCACCAACACTTTCATTATACTTCAACACATTCGATTGTAGCGCTAAGCACTTTTGACTCCAGGGCACGAATCGACTCAATAATCGTAGAGAGCACATTTCCTTCTGTAGACACCTCCTGATTGCCTGAAGGCAACACTACAGGGTTAGGTTCAATTAAATCTACAGGGGGATTCGATGGAGATACAATATTACCCTGACTTCTATTCACAGAAGCACTCCTGGAGGAAGACCTCCTGATTCTATCGCGCTCAAGCTTTCTTACATAAGAATCATACACCTTCCACTCAAGATCTGTCAATTCCTCACACTCTATGCATCTATCGTTCAACAAACATACATGACCTCGACATTCCGTGCACATAGAGTGAGGGTCTACCGAAGCTTTCGGTAGCCTCACCTTACATTCTTGCACACCACACACCCTGAAACTAGTAGAACTAGATCCAGACATCGTATTTAAAGAAAAGTCAAAGCCAGAATCCAAATCAAACCACTATCGCGTATGCCAAGCCAACAATCCAGTCCAAAAAACCAAAAGTCAATCAGGATACTCAAGGCAAAAAGAAGTTTTCAAAATCCTAGGCGGAGGTAATGGAAACAGGTGTTTACACTACCGGCGACAGAGAAAAATCTGAATAGAAAATGGGAATGGTTCCTGATATCCGCTTCCCAGCGGCAGGAATTGGTACTAACCACCTGGCCGCCCACTGCGTGTGCCGGGAGTTTTGAAATTCTGTCGGACTTCAGAGAATACACCTATATGTATATCTGTCAGGTAAGTTTCATGAACAAAATTAACTTGTTACCTTTAACCGTTTTGCGCATAGAGCGATTTGAATACAATTATATATGAAATTTTGTTTTCGCGCTATCATATATCGCATTATTTATATATGATAATGATAATTTTTTTCATTTCTGATGGTTGCATACTAAACTTCAGCCAATGACAAAAAAAGGAGCCAAAAATGAACTCTTAATCTTGAAAACTAAGCGCGCTGTGAATTTTTGAAAAAAATATTTTTTCCGCTTCCGCGCTCACTCCGAGACTCCCGCGGCACACGGAAGACGATTTTTAATATACCCCTTCGGCGTTTAAGGGTTAATAACTAGGCAGCTGGCTGATGAAGCAAAAAAAAGCCAACCAAGAAATTGTACATCACCAAAAAGATATAAACCACAATGGTGACGAAAGTTGACTGCAACAACAAACCACCGATGTTACCCCGTGGCTGGCAGACAATGAATTGAAGAGTTTAGCTCAGCAGTACCAGGTGTTCCCGAAAGAGGGGGGGATCTCTATCACCTACACAAACGATGGCAGCGCCGCCACTGTCGCCAGGAATTTGAATTTTCAACTGGCAGGTAAGAAAGCGTACAGCTAATGTAATTGTTTGGTAAGTCACTTATGTGAAACTGGAAAACTATAATTATGAGACAGACATACTTACATTCTCTTGGCTTTGGGAATTTTAACCTCCTTTCCTCCTGCTTCAGTTATGACAACATCATAGTGAATCAGCTCAATATTTTTATTTTTCACTTGCACTGGGAAATAATTAGCTTTAAGTCTGATTGATCGACCTTTAGTTCCTTGACTATTTCTAACAGGCGGCCTAGGCTCTGAAAGATAAAACCACATAGTAAAATATATAATCAGCCCTGAAATACTGGAAATTCATGCAAAAGATCATGAGACTTACTGACCTTGTGGTAGTTTTTTATTTTATATATGTGTTTTTTTATATCTAGCAATGGGAAAGAAATTGACTCTGGGTTTAAATTGAAGGCAATGGGTTTGTAAGCTGGGTTTGTTAAGTTATTAGTTTTTTTCTTTTTCTGTTACAAGAGACTGTTGTGTAATTGATGTGGTGCTTCTCTGTACTGAATGCAAGTCTCGTTCAGGTACACTGAACGTTCAAAGAAAGGAGTCTGCTGATCGGCAGTTGATGACAGCAGTTGTCATCCTGCCTGTAGTGTGAAGGTTTCAAATGCTATGATTTCACACCTCTTGATAATTGTAACTTTTTTAATCTCCCCCTCCTATACATATTTCCTAAATACATTTTTTTTTTTCTTATTAAATTAAGTAAGAAAACCTGTTGTTTTTTCTGAACTTTATCCAGTACTATATATATCTGTGTGTAAGATAACCTTTTAACCTTAAAAAATCTCCCATAAAATGAGGGGTCATCTCATGCACAGAGTATAAAGAGCAAGCCATAAATCCTGCTGAGAATTTCAATGATAGGCTAACTCTTATCAACACGTCATAGTAATGGTAAAAACTGAAGGTAGTTCAAGTTAATCACTAGTGACACAAATATTGATACTGTATACAAAACAATTGCAATTACCATGGGTTATATTAACATGATTAGACGCTAGGATGAGTGAGCTCTCACTATGTTACAGATAAACAATCTCTATTTTTAATCCTAGGAACGAAAAGCCCTTTAAACCTAAATATTTTCTGGAGAAAATGATCATTTGTTAAAGTTAAACAGATTACAGAATGTAACCGTTGTCTTCAGATGCCATTTGCATTTGATTATTGTTTACATTCTCAAAATCTCAGACAACCTCATGCTGTCCAACTCCCAATACTTCCAATAACCAATCGATGGAATACTTCCAATAACCAATCGATGGAAGAAAAGAAGGAGACAGCAGTACAACCAACACAGAAGAAATGCTTCTGGAAGATGGGGATGCTGAACCATCCAACTGAGGAGGAAAAAAACCCTCCCTAGAAGGACAAATATATACTCTACGATGCTCCCCCTCTTGCAGAATACCTTCCATTGTGACACACCAAAAACATGAAGCACGGAAATCCCCAAATGCCGAGGCACATGCGTTGCTGAGGCCTAGAAGAAGTGGAAGGCTCCATGATAATCAAACAAGGGACACGCAAGCACACTGAAACAAAGAAATCCCCATTCCAATTTGCCTTTCAACCAAGGTATCAGGTTGTGGGGTGGCACGAGGTTGGCATGAAACGTGAAGTATCGGACCTCACGTTTGTATAGTTAGGATAAAGACAAATTACTCTACAATTTGTGATTTGTTACTACACGGTATACAAACTATCAGTCCTTTACATCAAGAGGACTCACTGGTTGGAGAGAGGAATTCGAGCAAGTCTCTGAAATGACTGGTTCGCCACACCTGGGTTATGATGACTGGTCGAAAGAGCGAGGAGTACCGTGCCTATGATACATTGATCCGAGTATAGGAACTGCAAGATCGATTGTCAGACTTCTAGGTTTTTTCGAATGAGTGGGCAAATCGTAATGTCACATGTAAGGACTGAGGGTTTGTATATTGTGCAGGAACAAAGCTGTTTTGTGATTGCGAGGGATTTTACTCATAAAATAGCATATGTTAGTTTACATTTGTATATTCACATTACATCATGTTGACAAAACTAGAAATATGGCAATTTGTCAAAAATTGCATTTTTCCTAATTATACAAACCTGAGGTCCTTTAACAATAGGAAGGTAACTAGCAACAGCTGGAACGGTCGCAAGCTTCGAACAAGGGAGTTCGGTAGTTAACTGCTTGTCCGACAGTACGCACGCCGCGCGACTGGGAGTTGAAGAATCACTTTTGCTTTGGGCCCAGGAAAAATGCAGAGTGAGGGGTGGCATGAGGTGGGACTATATATGTAAAGGACCTCAGGTTTGTATAGTTAGGAAAAATGCAATTTTCGACAAATTGCCATTTGTTCCGATACGTAATACAAACCATCGAATACAAACCATCGGTCCTTTAACAATAGGAAGACTCACTTCTTGGTGGGAGGAATCTGAGTCTTAAGAACAGACTGGTGTTCGCCCAACCTTGGATTCCCTCCTTGGTCGTAAGAGCAGAGGGAGGGATCCTAGCCTCTGCCCAATTGATCGGGTATGTACCACAGGATAAATGGTCAGACCTCTGGACCCAAGTAATAAGAGGGAGGCAAGCGTACCTCTTAAAACTAGCAAGCAAGAACTTGTTCCTATTGCAAGAGACAATATGAAGTCATGGGTTGTCTCTTGTTGGCTTCCACTTCCCCCCCTTGTTGGGGGAAGTGGTGGATAATCGCTCCTATCCCTACTGAAAGGGATAGGATGGGGCTCGGTTGAGTAGCTTACCTGCATCGCCTCCTGATCCAGCGTAGTGACGACCGCGTCCCTCTGCCCACAGGTAGAGGGAGAGAAAAAGATGCAGTCACACAAGGATGCGATGCTGTTCTGTCCGCTTGGGTGCTGGGTAAGCTACACAACGTGTTGAGCAGCCACCACAGGTCCTAAGGATCAAGTGTCCAAGGACCTGTGGGCTATATCCTGAAGGTAGAAGGAGGTGCCTTCAGTACCTGCACCACGGAGAAGTTCTTGCGGAATGCAAAGGAAGGACCAACCTCGTGGGCTCTCGGACAAAGGGTACGGATGTTGTCGCTACCATTAGGTTCGTACGCACTCCTGATCACCTCACGCAGCTAGAAAGAAAGTGTGTTCCTGTATACTTCTTTCTTGGTCATCCCGGTGCTAACGAAGAGGCGTCGACACTCAGGCCTGAGGTGCTGAGTTCTCTTAAGATAGCGCCATAGCGCCCTCACAGGACAAAGCAGCATCTCATCTGCATCAATGTCAGTGAAGTCCATTAAGGAGGGGAATTGTGAAAGACTCGAACCGAAGTTCGGTACGAAATACAGCGTCACATATCCCCATCCCCTGGATGCTTGACGTCGAAGGAAAAGCCATGCAGTTCCCCTACTCGGAGGGAAAGAAGGGAATAGTCGCAATGACCTATCCCTCTTCTTTGACATAATCTTCGGTGATGTCCAGTACCCATACTGGTCTATCTGTCTGCAGCGAAGTGTCTCACATTCTCGTATCCAATTGCAGCTAAGTCTCTCGCGGTCTCGTACCGCACCGCGGCGAAGTCTCTCCGTCTCCGAGTGGATAGGACACCGACACTCCATGGTGGGTGTCGATGGTATGGGTACTGGAACAAGCTAGTAGGACAAAGTAATGATTCATCTGGAACAACCAAACTAAGTCCACAGCGTAGCTCATAACGGACTTGGACGCTTTGACAGCTGCCGACTCACTGCGTTTGGTTGTGCGAGGCGAGCTGTCCAAGCATCCGAGCATAGTCACGTGAACCTCGCCTTTAAAGGGGTATGCCGAGAGACCATACAAATCATCTATTTGTTGCCACCGATGCCGGAAGGCGAGGTGATAATTCTCTCAAGGCATAAGTCAATTGCCTTCTAGAGACCGAGGTCCCTGATGGCAAGACAGAAGTTCTCATAGTAGTTGAATCTCAGCTAAGGAGAAACAACACTATGCGCCGTTGAAGACTAAGGTGGAAGGTAAATGCAGACCTACGTCTTCACAGCCGAATCGAGAGAAGTAATTCTCAAGATTTTGAACCTGTGCTAAACCGCCATTTCATTGCTGTTCGGTGAGAAGTCGTAGTTGCACTGAAAGCGGAGCGCTTTTCAGTAATGAAAACACATGGATGTACGGCCTGAAGAACCGCTTCTCATGGGCTGAATCATCATTATCTTCTTTCAGGTTATCCAGGGAGGACTACAGTAGTACCTCGAGATACGAAATTAATCCGTTCCGAGGCGCCTTTCGAATCATGAGGTTTTCGTATCTTGGACCACATTTTACATGTAAAATGGCTAATCCGTTCCAAGCCCTCCAAAAACACCCCAGTGAATTTCAAAATAAAGGTAAGTTGACCTATAAACAATGAAATACTACAACAATTTGGACCATTCAATACGTAACTTACAAATAAAAATGCAAAACCTGTAAATAAAGTGTATATTAGTGTACACGATATATCATTACTGTAACGTAAAATGTGGAAGCTTACCTTTCGAGTGAGGCTATCTCCGAAAGTGGCGGCAGAGGAGGAGGAGGAGGAGGACAAACGGCAGATACGTACACTTAACTTTACGTAACACATAAAAAAATGTCCGATAAACAAACTTAACTTTACAAAACACATTAACAAAACTGTAACACGTAACTTTACAAACAACTTAAAATACAATTTATTTTGTCTTTTTTTATTTTTACATTTCTTTTTACTTTTTTATACTTTACATAATTTCAATTTCTTCACCACCGAATGGATGCCAGTCTGTTTACGGAATTTTTCGAACCACCCATGAGAAGCCTTGAACTCTGGGGTTGCCGTTGATGTCCCCTCTCCGCCGTTGTCTTCGGCTTGGGCAATCAAATCGCCGAAAATAGCCCTGGCCTTCTGGCAGATTGCCGTCTCTGTTATCGTATCGCCATCGATTTCTTTGTCCTCGATCCATACAAGAAGCAGCCTTTCCATTTCATTATGCACATGGCTCCTCTTGTTGGACAAAATAGTCACGCCCTTGGAAGGTGTAGCTGCTTTGACGGCTTCCTTCTGCTTAAGGATGGTGCCTATCGTAGACGGATTTCGGCCGTATTCCTTAGCGATCACACTCAACCGCAAGCCAGCTTCATACTTTTTTATTATCTCCATCTTTGTCTCCATAGAAAGCATTCTCTTCTTTCAGTGAACTTCAGCAACTTTCTTGGGACCCATGACTATATGTACTGTACGTAATTAAGTTACGTATGTTAGTATGTATACTAAATAGGTTCTCACAACACGGTAAAGTAGCACAACGAAATCACTAACGAATTTACGATACTAAACGAAATCGTTGGACCAAACTAACGCCGCATGCGTACAATAAAGATTCTGGTACGAGGTGGCCGGGGTAGGGACGTCACCACGTACGTACGTATAAGATGCATAATGGGAGGGATGCTGTCCAATAGGAGAGAAGGATCTCATGGCTTGGCTAGCATCAGGAACCAATGGGAGAGCAGGAGGATGGTGGTGAGTCTACTAGAACTAAGATGGCGGCACACGGCGCGAGTTTCAAAATTGTTATCGGGCGAATCTTGGACCTTCAGAAACCTTTCGTATGTAGAGCAGTAAAATTTTTCGTGTCAGCTTTCGTATCTCGAGTTTTTCGTAAGTTGAGCCTTTCGTATCTCAAGGTACCACTGTATATATGTACTTGGAAGTAGAGCTGGCAGGGCGGGGACCAGGCGATGTCTTCCGTTATACATCTACAATTCGGGGTGAACAATGAACAATTGCACACCTACGAATACGAGATATATTTAGAAGACAAACTCAGATGTCTGAAGAAATCATTCTGCATTATTGCAGTGGCAGGTGCGATGCAGCGGGAGACTAGGCTACAGACTTCTGTTACCGTGGGGTAAACAGAAAGATGATTAGCGTCTATTGAGATATCTCTGTCTGAAAATTCTCGCAATGTACAAGGCGATGCAGTAGAGATGGTCATTCATGTATGCGAGAATCCCAACCAACCAGATTGTCGGGCAGAGATACGGTTCGGTAGTCAATCATTATAGAGGAGAGAGACAAACCGACCGTGCATCTCGGGGAGCCAGCTGGTACTGGCCTGCACCGCTAGCTCTTGCTCACTCGTCATCCTGAGTTGCCAGGTAATTCATTCCAAGAAGGAATGCGTTCGGCTAGAACCATCGAGCGCAAAAAAATATGCTCGAGCATTTGCATTTAAAAGAAACGGATTTCGGTGAATACAAAAGCTGTGGTGTTGTCGTAACAATACCATAAGTATCTCAAAATCGAAACTGGTAACTCCCGGGAGGTTGCAGGCAGTCCCGAGTTGCAGTTTAATTAAGAAGATACTATTCGTCTCGGTCACAATCCGTAGAGTTAACTACAGTATATGCCTACACCTCGGACAATTCAACTGATTAACAATCATGTCGCGAGGGCAATATACGTAGTATAATTGTAGGTTCCTGTACAAAAAGACCTCCATCCTAAATTCTTTTCCATTCGAGGAATGAGAATAAGGACTGGAAGCTGACACTCTTCACTCTCAAATGAAGAGAGTGAAGGAGAAGTTTCCCCCGAAGGAAGACTTCAATGGTGATAACAGGATACCGAAGACGATAGTTCAAGCCAAACTGGATGTTCCCACCTGTTCTTCTCTATCCCAGGGTTGGCCGCCTACTGTGAGATATTCTTCCTTCAGCAGCAGTGCTTCTTCCAAACGCTAGAAATTCCAGGAATTCGAGCATTCGGCGAGATTCCCAATTATCGTAGTAACAATCATCTGGGATTCTCGTCTAGCACACTCTGGACCGTGGTTTCGCCCAAGTGTTTGCAGATCGTAGAAAACCAGAACACTCTGAGAGTGCTAGAAAATCTGGAGAATTCTAAGCGCTCGGCGAAACTCCAACCGAATCGTCAGACGATCATCGGTTGGTGGTCCTCCCGATTCCCGTAGAAATCGAGGATGAGGCAGGATCCTCCCTCAACGATGGGGACTTACGTCCGGTAGGACTTGAAGGTCCCCTCAGGAATGCAGTCCCCAACGTGGAAGCCTAAGGAGAACGCTCTGCAGGATCCCTCCCCTTTCCTTCGTAGCCGTAGGGAGAGAGGGAATGGGGGAGGAAGATTGGATACTCGCTCGCCTTCCCAGCGGAACTAGCAGTTGGAGAAGCGAGTACGAGCAGCCATCACCTTGTGGTGATGGCCGCTCAGAGTCTGGAAAAACGTTACAGTCAGGAGAAAAAGTTTTCCCGAGGAGGGTTACGAACTCGTACTGTAAGCTAAGCGTCTGCCACCACCGTGACCGTCGTCTGGGTGGGGCTGAGCAATTACCTGACAGGAGAGAGCCGATACCGTCCTCCGACGTGTCCCAGTCCTCGTCGAGGCCAAAACCTCTCAAGAGGACCAAAGGGGGCGCGCCCTGTTCTCTTGAGTGCATGGTCCAGACGGACCGTCACGTAAACAGCGGTGATGGTCACTCCAAGAGTCTGGGAAGCGTCATTCACCCTTGCCAGGCCCCCCACGATCTTCTCCAACCACTTGAGCCAGGATCTGTTGGTCCCAAGACCGAACCAGGCTCGTGGCCGTATCGTAAGAAGTGCATTCCTCACGGTCACTCCTGTTCGCCTCATTCCTCCTGTACACGTGTAGCCTGAGGAGGTTGAAGGGACAGGTGAAGGAGACCTGATGCTCCTACCCTGCCTACTAGCAGAACTAGTAGGCTGGGAGGACTGCAGGCGATCGCCATCGAGCTGCAGGTCTGGACCAGCGGCTTTTTGCGAAGAACGCTGGACCAAGGAACAGGTTAACCTGTTTGAGCGGCATCGGATCCTCGCATGGCACATAGAAATTTTCTGTTGCAGTAGAGGAGGAGGAAGTAGCTTAGACTACCTGCCAGACTGAAGCGAACCCTCCTGTCTGGAGACGAGAGAGTCCACCTGGCCTAGCAGTCGGCCAGCTCCGATCGCGGCAGACCCACCGTCGCCCTGGGTTCCTTTTTAGGCCCCCAGAACGACTCGAGCCAGGATGTGGGCTCAGAGGGTGGGAGCGGCGATCCTTCCCCAAGGTCGTTGTGCTGACGAATCAGAGCAATGACCTCAGCAAAATTCCTCTGGATCTCAGGAGTGACCGCATCTTGAGGAGTAGGACCGTCAAGCCCCTCCAGAAAGAATGACTCCCGAGACCCTCCTCCTTCAGGAGAAGGAACAGCGACAGACCCCTCCCAGTCTCCTCCTGCCACTTGCGAGTACGACCTGGTCGATCCGAGGACCGTGCCTGGCACATAGGGCGCACCCCTCACAATCACTCCTTGTTGCCTTTCCCTTCCCGGTATAACCTGAGGAAGTTGAAGGAACAGGAGAGGAAGACCTGACGCTCCCCCTTCGCTCACCGGCAGAACCGGTGTGCTTGGGGGGGCGGGGGTTGGCAATCGAGCTGCAGGCCTGGTTGCCCCGCTCCCCTGGGGCGAGCGGCTGGACCAAGGACAGCGGCCCCGGTCCCGTGCGTCAGAGGAGCTGCTGCTGGTCCCCCTATCTGTCCGGTCCCGGTGGGAGCAGCGGTCAGGGGACCTGCAGAGACCACTGTCGCGGTGGAACCAGTGCCTGTTCTCACGGCGCGTCGAACTGCTGGCTGGTTCTGCGATCGAGGGGACCTCTTACTAGCCTCAGCCTGTGGCCAGTCTGGGACCGTCACGGCAACCCTGATAACCAGCTGGTCGCTACAACAGCGATCGCTGGCCTGGAGAGAGTCACCTGAGTGGCTCTCACTAGCCTTCCGCTCCGTGCCTTGGTCCTCGGGAGACCGTACACTCGGTACCTCTCGCGAACAAGAGGCCGAGCCGGAACCTGGTGTAGCGGCAGCGCCCCTAGCACCAGGTGAGGAAGTACCGGTGTTAACCGGTACCCCTCTGGTCCCAGTCTTCTTCTTCCTTGCGGAAGGAGAAACGGGCCTCGCTCCCGAAGGAGCAGGATGACCAGCGGAAGAAACCCCTGTCCCACCAAAGTGAGACAGGCTCTTAGAAGTTCCCGAGGGAGCCTTCTTAGGGGGGGGGGGGGGAGAGGCTGCCTTCTTCTTCCTCAGCTTGGAAGTCCTGGAAGTTGAAGGGGTAGAGGCGGCAGCAGGCGACGAAGAAGACGACAACGACACCTTCCTCCTCTTCTTCTTCGTCAGCTCCCTCAGGACAGACGTCAGGTCCTCCATCCAGGATGGAGCTGGGGCTGCTGAGGGCCTGGCTGCACCTGTCCGGAAGGACCAGCGACTGGGGCAGCAACACGACGATGTCGGCAGGTGCAGGAACAGCAGGAGCGGCAGGTACGGCAGGCAGGTCAGGTACAGCAGGAGACGGGGCAGCAGCCAGCGACATCCTGGGTAACGGCGGCAGGTCCAGGGGCGAGCTCTTCGGCCATCAGAAGTCAAGGGCTGGCAGCACGAAGACCCCGGGAGGGGGAGGCACGCCTCTTCTCGGCACGGAAGCGATTGGGCCCTGCACAGCGGCCGTCGGAGTCACTGACATCACATGCGGGGTGTAGACCAGGTGAGGAGGGGCGGCGTACCCTGGAGTCGAGACAATGGTAGTAGTGGTGGTCACCGCTTCATGGGTGACCGGCATAGCACCCGCCAGATGCTGGAGCAGCCCTTGGACGCTTGGTATGCCCTGGAGCCCTAGCGACACCCGCACCTGGCCAAGGTCGTCACCCGCAGCAGGAGCACCTGAGGAAGCAACAGTCGTGCGGGGGGGGGGGAAGAGCGCCCCACCCCGAGCGAACGGAAAACCCCGAATACAACTGCACGTCGGGGCACCTCGCGCCCTCCTCTACGCTCGGCGAGTCGGGCGAAAAGAGAAGGACCGAGAACCCCCACCCAGAAGAGTAAGGCGCTGTACGCGGGAGCTGAACCGGGGGCAGGAAAGAAGAGGAAGTGTCCGTAACTAAGGGAGTCACTGGAGAGCTTTCGAATACTCCTTGGCAGGTCTACGCTTCCTCCTACCCTCATACAGCACCCACTGCACCTCCGACCAATTCACACAAAATTACATGGCTCGGTCTGAAAGCATTCACGCCCCCGAACAAAGGACATGATGATCTATCTTGGGGAAAGAGCGAAAGACCCCACATTTGTGACCCTCCACACCAGGGCAAACTCTGCCGCTGATGGGGGGGGGGATAGCTCCATTGCATGAGAATCCATGATCAATGTAATCAAAAGTAATAAAGAGAGTCAAGTACTTTCAATACACTTTCACTACACTGACAAACGAAGTTGAAGAAACGACACACAACCAAAGCATATGACGATGAAGCCGGGCAGAGAGCGATGACGAACACGTCCTCCACCAACGTGGCCAAAAGCAAAAGTGATTCATCACCTCCCAGTTGCGCGGCGCGCGCACTGTCGGACAAGCAGTTAATTACCGAACTCCCTTGTTTGAAGCTTACGACCGTTCCAGCTGCCGCTAGTTACGTTCCTATTATTAAAGGACCGATGGTTTGTATTACGTATCTGAACAATTTCATTTTTCCTACATACAAACCCACAAGGAGACTCATACAGGAGGGAGAAAGATCTCTCCCAACAAACCACACATAGCAAGAAAAGCTACAAGAAAAAACAACAATCAAAGGATTAATACTCACTCTTTGCACGGTCTTCCCTGAACATCTAGGTAATGTGATGGAGATATTGTAAAAGCTCCAAGTTCCAAAGTAGCTAGAATGTACTCCGTGAACATCACAAGCTCGAACCAAGTAGTTACAAAGAAAGGAGCACTCTCCGTAATCCAGAGGTAAGAATCCACATCGATCAGGCCACTTGCTGAGGTGACACCACCGGACCCAAGGTGAAAGTGTCCAGGGATTTGTGAGTGACATCTTTTAAATAAAAAGATGTGAAGGTAGTTTGTCAGTTTCCCACCAGGGCATGAAGAATCTGTCCCATGGCGTAGTTCTTTCTAAAAGCAACTGTAAGGCCAATACTTCTGATGTCATGGGCCTTGATCTGTTTCAGGACACAAGATAAATATTTTTCTGAACTGTAGGCTTTGCTGATCAAATCTCTTTAATGTAGTCTGTACTAATGAACAGTCTATGTTGTGCTGGTCTTAGGGTAGGTTTTAACAGCACGTACTGGGCATAGCAACATTTCCTTTGTTGTAATAACAATTTTATTAGTACATTAGTTTCTTTTTGCAACTAAAATCATTTTTATCCTACTATTTTCAGTAGTAGACTGAATCAGCTGATTCTGAGGATCCTTTATTCACCACAGGTGGAATGATTTATTTATAATGGGTATAGGGTAAAACACCACGGCAGGCCAAACAGGCCACCTACAATCAACGGTTGCCACCCTCCGAAAAAGTACATTATAACGCGTCCTGACACCGGAGATGGGCATCAGCCACGACTTGTTGTTGGTGAGAAACGGAGCTAAAGACCTCTACTCTCCTTTCTAAGTATTTTCTCCAAAGTTAGAAATTAAGGCCAAATTTTAAGATTTAAACAGAGGGTACTGAAAACGGTCTCAAACGTAGTGCAAATCTCACCAAAACGCGTTCAACATTTTTACCTACAACTCGAGGTATTTAGAAGATTGACGCCATCTCGATGTTTACGGAGTCGCTTGTGTCAATAAACTAACCATTTCCTGTGATACATCCGCAAACCACTTGTGCCCACAGACGCTGGGGCACTTTTATCACAACAAACGGAAAACTTTTCCTCATCGAGTAAACAACTGTTTTGTAGAAGACGACGACGAAGAGTGCACTTCGATAATTTTTTAAATAAATAGTAAAACATCAATATTTTACATATTTATGATGATTAATTTGAAAATATTTGTTATTGAAAAAGTAACTCGATTCTGACTCAAATTTAACTAATTATTTTTTGGAATTAGAACGTTCTTTCAAGTCCTGTATTATGACGTCACGACATCTTGACTTTCGTACCTATTGTAAATAATTGCTTTACTCAACTTTCTTGCAGAACAGTTTACCAGTTATTCATGCAGATTATCAGCTCTTCATGTAATTGGTATAATCGTAATGCGCACATATATCTTCATTATTTACTTTTTGGATATATGAAGATGTTTTATTGCCGGATTATCGCCGTAGTGTGACGCAATCGTTTTCGGTCGATGCGCCTCTGTTTTCGCACCATAAGAAATTATGGGGCCGAATTTGCAATGACCAGAAAGTCGTTAAAAGAGGAAAGTTAGCATTGAGGGGCATATGTTTTGATTGAGAAAAATAAAAATTTATTCAATAGCTAGCTTGTAAAAAAATACTTGATTACAATAAACTTGATTGACAACTAAGCAGCATACCTACTATGGGTTTCAGAGACAGTGCAAGCACGTTTTTGGGCAATACCTATTTCTGTAACGAACACTCGTATCAGAACGAGATTTTGCTATAGTGCATTACACCCAGTGCCGTAATTTATAAGGGTATCGTGAATCACTAATCGTAAAGAATAACGACACTTGTCCTTGTACCAAGAGACAAAAACTCCATTATGCAGAAATGGATACGAAAACGCGTATAAAGCTCCACCTACCCTCTCCCCCCCTCCACCGCCACCCCTTTCCTTCGTTCCTTCGCCTTCCCCCCCCTCTCTCTCTCTCTCTTGCCATTCGGTATGTGTTGACCCTCCAAACTGGGTATAAGACTACACACACGTTGAAATTGGTGAAATTAGGCTATGTATTGGAAGTATATATACATAAATATTAAAGCAATTTTATCATTATTGCATTACTGTGACAACTAGAATTCATGGAAACTGTTTATAATAATGAAACAGCGTATGTGTGAAGCCTCCACTAATGTGGCAATGATGATTTTGCCATTCTTAGCATGCAAACATTAAAGGTTACATTTATTTCTGGCATACGGTTATTAAAGAAATTCAAAATACTAATATATACTGAAATCTATGAAAAGTGCTAGCAAAAACAAAAAAAGCAAAAAAAAAAAAAAAAATGTATATAATTCACTTCTCCGTAATTGTTCCTCTATGCACTTATCCGTAATCGTTCCTCTATGGTTTTCGGCAGCCAGATGTACAAAAACGTTAGAAAAATTTGATTGTATCTACTTTAGAAATATCTGTAATTTTTCGGGGTAATTTGGTTGCAAAAAAGGGATAATATACATGAATTAAATTAAAATTTTTAAATAACAAAGTAAATTTAAACTAAATAACGAGTAAAGTAAACAATTTAGGGATAAAACTTTGCAGTTTCGTCGTCTGCTGTTTGTAACTGTGTTTGTGGCGCGCGCACTTAGGAACCAGCAACAACAACGGGTTTAAAGTGCAATGTGGAGTGAACTGAGACCAAAATGTGTATAATAACAATCAAATATGCACTGTGGAGTTTCAGTTGTGATGGCAGTAAGGATAAAAACCGCCGATTACAAGGTAAGAATGAATTCAGTTCAAACCATAACCCCGGGAATAACAAGTTTCATACTTTCACTAATATAGGTAACAAAATGTTGTTTTATTGTGCTGATTACAACTGCAATCTTGAGTAAGATCAATAAACGTTACATATATATGCTAACATTGTTCAAATGAGTGCTGGGAAGGCTGGGGATAGATGGTGGCCATCACTGATCAGAACCTTCCATGCAAAACGTGGCCGCCATATTGGATTTCAAAACTGCCCTTGAAAACATATTTTACGAAGAGCTCACATGCTTATTTTAGTTCGTATGGGGCTTTCATATATCACATTATGTTGACGAAACTTCAGTCTTTTAAATGGTATGCTTAGAGTTGCAATTGTATTCTTGTTTCACCAATTAAATATCGAGTGAATAAGACCCGTCCACCGTGATGAGGGTTGGCCTGCCGTGGTGTTTTACCCTATTATCACATAGATAATATATCAATATAATTGGATTCTGTAATAAGTAAAATAACAGTTGCATTACCATTACCTCTATCTTATATACATCTGTAATAACTTATTTGACATTTGCAAAAGGCTACTAGGGTATGGGAGTAACACCTCATAGTTCACAGAGCCTACAAATTACCATCTAGTACCTAATATACACTATGGAAACAACTGATAAGGAAATTTCTGTATAAAATATATTACCAGTAACAATATCATGCTAGGCTGTGGGTATAGCCTAGAACAGGTGAGGTTACTGTTACATGTAAATTGTACTGTATATCCTAGTATAGGTTAGGCTAATTTCAAGTTAGGTTTTTTCAAATGATGGGGTCTTTGTAACCTAACCCCATCAGAAGGCTGAATGGGGAAATTCCTACTTGAATACTTTTCAAGTTTCATCAAGCCTATCAGATTCTAATTGATAGCCCAGCTACATTCTAACCACCTTAGTTGATCAGAGGTTAGTCTAGGCCCTAGTACAGGCTTCCTCAATTCTTAAACTCTCTCAAGTCCAGCCTGTCTGGATTTTTGGGGTTAAAAATTGCTTAACATTTGATGTCAGGCCTATGATATCGAAGGTTACACCTCCACAACAATTGGGGTTAGCTAGAAGCTACTAGGTACTAGGTAAGGTATACCTACTTACCTCTTCTTTCAAGAAAAGCTCAATGAAGATACTACTATCTAGGTTAGGTAGGTCTGGTAACATTCGTATTTTATACATAGGTAAGCCTATAAAACAGTGGCTCCTGGTATGATGAAGAGAACTACCTATGGAGCTCAAAGACTTCAGGCTTAAGACAATCTATACTACTATAGGCCTAGCTAAGCCCATACCATCCAATTCACGGGCGTGACACAGGTTTACTCATTTGGTGCACGCTAAAAATGAAAAAATAAAAAATTGGGGCTAAACACTCATTTTGCTGAACAATATATCTTAGAATAAACCAACCTAGAGCAAATATAGTAATCGGGCCAGAGATTGTTCACTTTAATGGGGCAACTTTTACCTTGTCAATCAATTCGTAGGCCTAGCTAAGTCTAGCTTTAGATCTAGGTTAGACTGCGCTACCATAAGCTAAACAACAACCATCAGTCATACTTACCAGGTGGCATTGATAACCAAACCATCTCGACAATGAATGGTGATGACGGGTGGAAATGATCACCAAGAAAAGTTAACAACAGAAGCTCGTCAAGATAAGCGGGTGCTTGGGCAGCGGGATGGTGTGGTCACAGTCAACACTCAACTCGAAGTGAAGAATATTCGCGCTTGTCGGGCTAGTAGTGCTCTATCGTCTGTGAGAAGTTCATCATACGTATCTCCAAAGTAGTTGTACTTGGCTGACGGCCGAATCCTAATATTTCTTTTATAAGATGAAATAGGTTTATGAAATTGATTTGGTTAATAATCACGAAAATGTCTTCAAAGACCTTATCATTAGATAAAAGAATCTGTAACTCAGCATGTTGATCTGTAGAGATCTTTGGGACCATGCACTAGACCATTATGTTTTCCCAAGGTCTACAGATATAGTGTTTTCCAAATGGTTGAAAACGTGTTGATATATATAAATGTGATGATTTTTACCATCGTGTCAGAGGGTTATAAAAGGCTGATGACATAAAAGGTTTCTACATAAAGCCTATCTTTTTAGACCCTGGAAAGGTACTCGGATAGAATTAAACGGTATAGACTCGCATAAATTTTTTTTTTTATTTATTTGGAATTAAAATGGGCCTAAAATAAGGCTAAGATAATGATAAAATATTTCATGAATTAGATAGGAGCACTGGGCAAGCTTTACAGCTTATTCTTATAGCAGGCCAACTCAATTATATTTGGAATATTCGCTAAGCATATGCCTAGTTTGGCCTAGGTATTATAACCTTCGTTACATTTTTCTGCTATCAAGGAAATAGCCTAAACTGCTAAGTTAGCCGGTGAAAACATGGTATTAAAGCCAGGAAATTGCTTTAATCGGCAGAAGACAAACTTTTTTTACTTCAAATCAAATATTAGGACGTAGGCACAGCAGATTATTAACGTACGTTGGCCCACTACCAAGAAATAAATAATCGTATCGGTACCAATTTCTATATCAACAGAAGCGTTATTGATAGTCAAAACTATATATACTGTCAACCATACATATCACTGAATGAGAATAATTTTACTATTTTTCCTATGATCTTGGTTTGACCTGCCTCTAGCTATTCTTCCTTGCAACGTCGAAGTGCTGGATGACGAACTTGGGCGTTTTCACATTTGCCGCCACTGCTGGCATCAATATGCAAAATGATGCTAGACATTTGTCTAGCATCTTTTTGTCCTTGTGACAGCAACTTTAAGTTTGTTAATCCATGGCAGCAAACATGAAACTACCTTTGAATTAAAGTCATTATTTGTGGAACACAAACAATAACCTGGCCTATATTGTAGCAATAATATACTGCGTGTACCTAGGTCGTGAACAGTTTCAATTTTATTTCTAAACAACACCTGAAAGACTGCGTCTACGGCTTAGAAATAAGGTTGACACCGGTCAAGGACTACAGTCATTATGTTAATTCTTCACCTGTGATTTTAAATGATAAAGCACGTGTTCAATGTGATCATATTTCTGATTCCTATAAATGCTTTTGGGATAGGGGTGTTAGCCCCTACATATTTTTTCTCTGGTTATCACCCACCACTGTCATCTATATAGGTCAACAGATGGAATGTGCATATTTCCTCAGTGGTTGGGTCCATGAGAATCCAAGCGCATTATGAATAATGAAACATTTTTAAAACCTATTTACTTGAACTGTTGCATTAAAAGTCAGCAAATATTCAGAGTATATATTATGCATAAGCAGCCCAACGATTCCATTACCATTGACAAAGTATAACAGGGCCACTGAGAGTATATTTGTGAAGTTCCAAAATTGGAAAATGAACAAGAACTGTTAACATGTATACAAAATAGTTACGGTACTCATAAACGATAGATAGGATCTCCTGTATCCCACACGACTGATAAGCTGTCCTCCACTAATATATGGCTGACCCCTCAGTGTTATTGTTTCATTTTTTTCTTTTTTTTAGGGGTGTCTGCTTTGAACAGAAATGATTTTATATACCACATTAAACGACAAACTTCATCAGTTAACTATATTTGCACCAGCTAAGTATGTTTCGGTATATTTACGCGGTTCGTTTATTATCCTCATCGTTAATTTCATTTAGTTTTCGCTATCACAAGATTTTGCCTTTGAATTTCTTGTCAAAGTTAAGAGATTGTCTTAATTTGGTATCCACAGCAGTGTCACTTTTGATCGGTTTCCACATGTTTATGTTTACATTCGACGGAGGCTACCAGTGTACGATAACTTTACTAAACAACACTGTAAAAGTCCGCAACTATCGTACTCTGGTAGGTACGATAATATACCTCATCGTACATCTAGAACTCTACAGCTCACAGGAATTGGGATTTCACTGATATTTATGAATATATATATATATATATATATATATATATATATATATATTATATATATATATATATATATATATATATATATATATATATATATATATATATATGAACAAAGTTACGATACGAAGGAAAAATGCAACTTTGTTCATATAATCATCACGTTTTTACCTTAGGCCGTGATTAAAAATCACACACACACACACACACACACACATATATATATATATATATATATATATATATATATATATATATATATATATATATATATATATATATATATATATATATATATATATAACTGGAAACTGGATCTATGGTTATAAAGTATATCTAAAGAACGAAGCAATTTCCCAATTAAAAATCATATCTAACCATTTCTGGCAATGATGCCATTGTTTCAGATTTTCAATTAGACAAGCGTTTTACACGTATGCTGCAAAGGAAGCGGAACCCTAATAACTTCCCAGGTATGGGGAAAATAAACTTTTTATTGCTTTGTAGACAGAAACAGGATAAACTGTAAACATGGAGGTTACATTTCCTTTTCACAATTTTGTATAGATCATTTCTACTCTTGTGTGTATTACTGAGCTTTCAACGCTAATTCCAACACCTTCTTTGATTGTGTGCAACTATTCACCCATATTTATAATTATCTTAATTTTGGAGGCCCTGTAATTGAGCATCACTTAGTAGTCCATCTGAGGGGCCAATTATTATTGCCTTGGATTTCTTTACTCCTTAACTGAAGTATTTTTGCAATCCTCTGCTTCTTATATATATGGAAATGTTGTCACTGAATCACCAAATGATTTCTTATAACGTGCTCAGATGCTGAAAGATAACGTGATATTGTCACATGTTTAGTAAACGTGCATGCACACAAGTATGTCATTATTACTTGACATATTTGTACAAACCCCGTAACGGTTAGTTTCTACTGTATATAAAATTGAGTAGTACCTGCGAGGTAAACTGTTTTATAACACTTATAAAATTGAGTAGTACCTGCGAGGTAAACTGTTTTATAATACTGAGTACCTGTGAGAGGTAAACTGTAAGACGTTTGACCGCTAGTTACATAGGCCTACCCATCTTTAAAACATCTGTTCGTGCATTAAGAACAGAGGTTCATCGCATGCACGTATTTACTTTTATCCGGGAAAAATGAGGCAACACACTCCTGTTGCTTCGGATTTCACCTCATCGATCTGCAACCTAAGCGATGCCGACGTGACAAAGACCGGTACGACTCAGCAAAGTTGCATTGTGTATACGTATTTTGTCTCCACCCACCGACGTGTAGCCGCAAATTCAAAGTTACCACATCATGTTCACGCGATGATGTATATGCACACACACACACACACACACACACACACACACACACACACACACACACACACACATATATATATATATATATATATATTATATATAGTTTTGTCACCTGTGCACACTAGTAACTTTTTATACTCAAGGCACAAATATCCCTCAAAATCTAATCAACGTTCGATATAAAGTGGTATTTGTGGCTTTATGCAAACACACAATGTATATATATATATATATATATATATATATATATATATATCTATATATATATATACCCTAAGTTGAGTTGAATATGGAATTTAGGCCAAAGCACTGGGACCTATGAGGTCATTCACCGCTGAAATGGAAATTGACAGTAAAATGTTTGAAAGGCATAATATGATGAAAACCTCGCAGTTGCACTATGAAACAATTGTTAGGAGAGGTTGGAAAGTAAGATGAAGAAAGAGTATATGGAAGGATGTACAGTAAAAGGAATGAAAGTGGTTGCAGCTAGGACTGAAGGCACACTGCAAACAACCTTAAGTAATGCCTACAGTGCACCGCATGAGGTCCACAGAAGGCACTACCCCCCTATGGAGATATTACCGTAAGTCCATTTAGTCACGAAAATCCTAAACGAGTTACTTCGGCGCAGTCGAGTTTTCCTTACAATGTATGATGCTTGTATGGAAATTTCAGTTACGCCCTTGAAACTCTCAGCCACGGACCATGAAACTTTCAGCCACGGCCTGGTGGTGGTCTGTGTTGTTGAGACCTATAGGGCTGCCAGATGCACGATCATGGCTAAATTTAATCGTAAATAAACTAAAAAATAATGAGACTAGAGGGCTGCAATTTGGTATGTTTGGTGATTGAAGGGTGGGTGATCAACATAACAATTTGCAGCCCTCTAGCATCACAACTTTTCAGATATCTGGGGCCGACAGAAAAAGTTAGGACGGACGGACAAATGGCCATGTCATTA
>NC_087202.1:90493171-90505671 GCF_015104395.2 Macrobrachium nipponense | reverse complement strand
GCACCACGTATGCCAAGTCTGAGATATGACGCAACCATTTGAAATGTCCCTTGACTTGAACGAAACGTGTAGCTTACTGTACGAATACGTTCTCGTTCGTTTTTCGAATTAAATCTTCAGGGTGACTGACGTCGTGACGAAAGACGATCAATATGATATTCAGATTATTGCAACCAATTTAGTTCTTATCAATAAGGGAATGTTTCCCTTGGAAGGGTAATTGCGTGATTGAATATTGTAGAAAATGTAAAAACGGTCTTTTTAGGGCCAGCATTTAAACCAAGTTATTAATCTTGAAAATGGGACATAATTAAACAAGAGCGATATTGAGAAAAAAAATAACTGCTGAAGTGAGGAAGTTATATTGACCACGTGAGATAAAAAATAATCGCTAAAATGAAGAAGTTAGAGTACATGCAAAATATCAGAGGACAAAAATTCACTATGTATAGTATATAGTATATAGTAGTTTCATATGTGTGTGTGTATATATATATATATATATATATATATATATATATATATATATATATATATATATATATATATATATATATATATATATATTATACATCTCTCTCTCTCTCTCTCTCTCTCTCTCTCTCTCTCTCTCTATATATATATATATATTATATATCTATATATATATATATATATATAAAATCTATATACATACATATATATATATATATATATATATATATATATATAATATATATATATATATGAGTGTTATTATTTAGAAGAGCAGTTCCTTTTATCGGCTGTTAACCCATGCCACACAGGTACCTGCCTTGGCACCGTGGTTATCATGAGATTAGAATTTACACTCAATGGCAGAAGGCATTCATCATTCTGGGATCGAACTGGAGTTTAGATTCTGTTCCATTGAAGAAAATATGTGACATAAAGCCATCAGGCTATGGATAACCCATTTATACATTAAATTCTCAAAACATGTAGGTCAATGCAAATTTCTCGCGATAGCGCTTATTATATTAGTGTCCGATTATGAAGTTGGAATTACCCTTTTTTTTTTTTTATATCTTATTACGAGAAAATATACAATATTTTTACAATTTTAACAGAATTACATTCAGAATTATATCAAAGTGAACTTAAATTTACTAGAATTTAACAAAAATCTTATCTTGTACGTTTTACAAATAATCTATGTATTTTAATGTAAATATTTTTCTGTAGTTACCCACATAACATTTTATCAGTATATATCTATTTTTTTTATTATCCTTGATTTTATAAACATCTTTATACCATCTTTTTCATCTTTTACTCCTGCTTTATGGGATAACCAGATACCAACAACATAGTCACAAATTAAAATTACAGCAGTGTTCCTGTCCTTTTTTGAATGTGCTTCAAAATCCCATTGTAAAATTTTCAATAAACTTTGTTTTAATTTTCTCTCCCGCCGTTATCCCTACATTAAGGGGTCGGTTGCGTAATGCGCCTTCTTTACTTCCTTCTATCAAAGGAATCATCCTCCACCAAATCTCCTCCCTCCATATCTTCCTTCACTTTATTTTGCCATCTAATTCTCTGTTTCCCTCTGGATCTTCTTCCTCCAACAGGTTCCTCTCCAAGCCCTCTTCACTCCCTCCTGGTCATCTATCCTCAACACATGCCCGTACCATCTCAATCATGACTCTCTTATCACCTCTGTAATCTTTACTAAGCCTGCCTTCTTCTTATTTCATCATTTTCTAAACTCTCAAGCAGCAATATTCCCATAATCCACCTCAAACATTCTCATTTCTGTTCTCTCAAGCTTTACTTTCTCTTTTGTTCTTAGAGCCCATGTATCTGCTCCATACATTAATGCTGGTCTTATCACAGTGTTATATATCTTGATTTTTAGCTTGATTGGCATTTTCTTAGCACATACCACTCCAGCTACCTCTCTCCACTTCCCCATGCAGCTTTTATCCTACTGTCAACTTCAGCCTCACATTCTCCTTCTTGGCTTAAAGTAGATCCTAAGTAATTAAACTTTTCTGCCTGTTTTATACTATTCTGTCTCTAGGTTCCATACTGCTCAGCAAAACCTCTGTTTTATTTACATTCACCTTTAAGCCACCCATCTCTAAAGATTCCTGCCACTCTCCAACCCTTCTCTGTAGGTCCTCCTCATTTTCAGTAGTAATCACCAAATCATCGGTGTATAACAATTCCCACAGCTCTTCATTCCTTATCGCTTCACTCAACAAATCCATGACCTGCACAAACAAAAGTGGGCTTAATGCCGACCCCTGGTGTAATCCAACACTAACTTCAAAGTTTTCTGTTTCCCCAACTGCTGTTATTACTTTAGTACGAAATATTTTATATATCATCTCGACCAGACTAACCAACTTTTCTGGGACTTCCCTTTTACTTAAACACTAAAATATCACTCCTCTTGGGATTCTATCATAAGCTTCCTCTAGGTCTGTGAATGCACAATAGAGCTCCTGGTTTCCCTCTAGCCTGTTTTCCTGTAGCTGTCTTACTATGAGGATGGCATCTATTGTCCCTCTTCCTCTCATGAATCCATACTGCTGGTTCCCGATCTTTACAATCTCTCATCCAGTACTCTCTCTAAAACTTTCAATCCATGTTCTGTTAGTTTAATTTCCCTGTAGTTACCACAATCCATGACATCTCCCTTCTGCTTGTATATATATACCATTAGACTCTCTTCCCAATCTCTTGGCATTTTTTCCTCTTCACAAATAGCTTTTCATAAATCCAGCATCCATTTCTCCCCCTCTGTACCTAGTAATTTGAGCATTTAAATTTGGAACTCTGATGGACCTGGTGGTTTACCATTTTTCATTTTCCTTAATGCTCTCTTCACTTCTGCATCCTGTATCTCCCTCACTGGTCAATCCACCCTCTGAGCTTTCCCCATCTCCTCTCTCTCATTTTCAGTATTTAACAGATGTTCAAAATACTCTCACCATCTCTTCTTAATGTCTTCCTCCCTATACAACATAATTTCCATCTCTATCCTTGATGACACCCAGTCTTCTCTGCCTTTTCCTCAAGTTTGAAATCTTACAGATATCCTTTTCTCCTTCTCTTGTTCCTAGTATTTCATTCAACTGCTCTGCTGCCCTTCCCATAGCCATACCTCCTGCTCGCCTCTCTTTCCTCTTCGCTGTACCTTTCTTCTGTACCCTGTGCATGCCTTACTTTCCAGTCCTTAAATGCTTTTGATTTTCTTTTAATTGATTCTTGCACCTCTTGACACTCCATATCCACTGGTTCTTCCCACCATTACTTGGTTTTAATGCTGGCTCTAAAAGACTGTTTTTTGCATTCTTTAAAAGAGTTTAGGACTAGACTACACATTCGCAGTTAACATCAACTATTAATAACTAAATAGGCCAAACAAGATTTTTTTCCATTATTTGAAAACGTTAAATGTACTTGCTCATTAAGACCCCACTACGCTCTCATTACAACCAATTCGTCATTAATCGTAACTAAGTCGCCAAGTTTGACGACTTTGCGCCAGGGATGGCGACTATGCACGGCTGCTTGGCATGGTCACTGTCATACCACGACTACTGTCAAAAGTTGCCATGTGGAGACGCAACACACAACAATTTCCTAATGGCGTCTCGACTCCCGGCATTTGATCACGCAAGTTGTAACTAGCAATGGTGAGTTACTGCATTCAGTACAACATACACCATGTACTTGACAAACCCAAAATCTGTGCAGTGGGCCTGCGCAGTGAGTCAGAATGTGTCGAGTGCGTCGGCAGCCTATAGATGTATTTCGAGGGCTTAGTTAATTGCCCACAGCTGCCTCGGTTTTGGATTCAAGATTTTCTGTATTCTTGATATAATTTGAGAACTTCAGATATAGCTAAATTTGACAATGAATTCAACTTAAACGAAAATATATTCTGTTTCTTTAAATAAATATGAAGTTTAACTTTTATTCACGAATTTTACAGTTTTTAACATATTTTCTTTATTGAGTTCATTGCAATCAAGTCAATACATTGGCATGTACTGAATTATAAGAAATGAAAAGGCATTTTGTATTTTGACTGAAATATATATTGAATTAAAGATTTTCAGTAAGTATTCTTGATATAATTTGAGAACTTCAGATATAGGTAAATGTCAGAATACTACTTAAAAGAAAATATATTTGTTAATTATATAAATATTTTTGAATTTTAGGTTTTATTCAGGAAAATTTACATAGTTTTTCAAAATGTTTTCTGGAGCATGAAAATGCAATTTTTATCGTTTTATTAGTATATCACTAATTCCTGCCAATGAACGAAGCCTGAACGGGAGTTTGCGTGATCACGAAGACGACCTCATGTGACTCGATTTGCCTCACTCCTGGCAGTAGGATTTTAGAAAAATAAAAATTAAGTTGCGCAACAAACAAGCGGCGAACACCAAATACTCGATAAGATTATGAAGAATATTTATGGGAGTTCTGAAACACTGAATCTATGGGAGATAATTGGAAAATATTGATTTAGTTATTAGACTTCATATACATATGGAAGCATCCATGTTCACGACTCAGCACAATCCCATTACGTAAGTCGGAATATTACGCAACTAAATCGCAAATAAATCGTCAAAAATCATTATGCCTTCACGGAACTCGTCGTCCTGTAAAAACCGTTAAATGTGGGATGTGGGTGTGGCCTAAATCATCGGTGACTTGCGCGTGCGACTACGTAATTACCTAATCTCATCCCAACTTACGAAATGATGTTGTAATGATTCATTGTGGAAGTCGTCATGAGGTCGATATCAGCTGGCTTTTTTTTTTTTTTTTTTTTTGAGCCCAAGCCCGCGACTGTACGAGATTGATCGCCAAACCCAGCCTTTACGAGAGTCGCGGTCTGAAATAGCCAAAGTGGGGAATCGCCAATGTGTGACCCAGGCTTAATATACACCGTCAGAGAGCCTTCATTTTTAACTTATACCCGTATACCCGTAATTCTCTATTAACAGCTTTTTCCAAAGATTCCATATATGGTTTTAGAATGCTGCTACATAAAACGTTACTTTTTTCTCTTAAAAACTTATACTCCTTATATTTCCTTGGGAAAACTTTACAAGCAATAAGACGAATTAGTGTCGAGCAGCACATTTGGCGGAAGTCCAAGTGCTGCAACAATCTAAATATTGATCGTCTTACGTCAGTCTCCCTGACGACTTAATACGTTAAACGAACGAGAATGTATTCGTACGGTACACGTTTCATTCAAGTCCAGGGACATTTCAACAGGTTGCATCATATCTCAGACTTTGGGCGGTGGAGGCGGAGCCGATCGATGATGCCACAGGAGAGAGAGAGAGAGAGCGCTCTCACGACCAGAATCCGTAAGGTAAAAAGATTAAGATAGGAGAATGAACTAGATGAAAATTTCTCCGTAAAGTTTCGAAATGACAAGATGCAAAACTCCTATCAGCTCTTCTAAGGAGATTTATTTTTGAAACTGAAATATTCTGTAAGGTCGAAGTCCAGTTGACAGTTGACTTTTTTATAGAAAACTTCTAAGAAGCTTTTGATTCATAATATGGATAAAAGGTAGGAGGATGCATAGGGTGACTATTTATTTGAGTTTTGAAAGGGGGAAGGGGCATCCGTATAAATTAACAAGTACGTATATGCTATGCATAAGCGTAACCATATATATATATATATATATATATATATAATATATTATATTATATAATTATATATATATATATATGGTATAATATATATATATATATTTTATATATATATATATCTATATTTATAATCTATAATTAACGGATTGCAGCTGTCTTGACCTTTTTTTAATCCCGAGTCTGAATATGGGTTTATTCTTCAAAAGATTTTATATATAATATATATATATATATATATATATATAAATATATTATATTAGTATTTTTCTAACTAAAAGCAGCCCCATAAAAACACAAAGAGTATAGAAGAAAAGTACTATATTTCAGAGACTGCTGTCTCCCTCTTCAGTATATATAGATATATATATATATTATCGGGTATATTTTTATATTAAATTATATTATTCTCCTTTTAATAAAAGCAGCCCATAAAAACACAAAGATATAGAGAGAAAAGTACTATATTTCAGAGACTGCTGTCTCCCTCTTCAGGTATATGAATGAGAAAAGTTTACAGAAAAGGTAGTATTTATACCAAGAGATCCATCCACAGGTAAGCCATTTTAGGTCACCCTCGCTGATAATCTTCCTTTAATCTTCTTAAGAGTTGGTTGAATGAAAATCTTGTCGATCACATCTGAATCCCATGCTCCTTTTGAGATGTTCATTACCTGCCTCTCTTTTATTAAGGCCGATTCCATCATTTGACTCTTGTACTGGCAGTTGCTGCTATAAATTATATGTGACAAATTCCAGTTTTTTTCTATGGTTATGTTCATTTATATGGTTGAAAATAGCTAGTTCTGTTGTCCATACCTAACTGACCGTTTGTGTTGTATTAATATCTGGGGAAGTGATTTTCCTGTAAATCCGATGTAAGATGTTGTATTAATATCTGGGGAAGTGTTTTCCTGTAAATCTGATGTAAAGATTGGTCATAAACCCCAGTGTCCTTGGGGGATGTCTTTTGTTGGACGTTAATCAGGGATTTGGCTAAGGTGTTTGGGTAAGTAAATGCAAGAGGTTTAGATTTTCCGAGGGTTTGAGTCACCGTCTTAATCCTGTCCAGGTGAGGAATTTTTACTTTATTGTTGGGTGTCTCTATGGTCTTGTCTTGAGGGGGTCGGTAGAAAATTACGTTTGCTTTGTGAATTGCTTTCTCAATTATATGATCAGGATACTTTAAAGATGAAAGTTGCTTACAAATAATTAGTTCAAATTCTTTTTCTAGGAAATCTGGGGAACAAATTCGTAAGGCTCTTAAGAAAAGGTTGCTGGCTACACCTATCTAGATAGCAATGTCGTGATAGCTAAAGTAGTGAATGTATGAAAGTGAGAACCTTGGTTTTCTGTATATGGTAAATTTGTATTCTGTCGTGTCTCTGATTATTAAAACATCAAGAAAAGGAATTTTGTTGTCTGTTTCCCATTCAACTTTAAATTTGATGCTGGGCACTAATGCATTAAATTTTGAAAGGAATTAATTAAAATTGCCTCACCTATTATCGCAAAATGTTAGATTATCATCTACATATCTCATCCACAGCATGTTTTTGGGTTTTATTGCATTTATTACTGTAGGTTCAAAGTATTCCATGTACAGATTGGCTAAAACAGGACTTAAAGGACTACCCATACTACACCCGAATGTTTGCTTATAGAGTGATTCCCCGAATGAAAATATGTTATTAGATGCGCATAATTAAACTAACTTTATTATTTTGTCAAGCGCCAATGGGAAATGATCTGAATAGGGGGATAATTTTTCCCTCAAAAACTGAAGAACGTCCTGTACTGGTACTTTTGTAAAAAGGGAATCTACATCAAGGCTTAAAAAAAGTTTTATGTTGTGAAGTGGTATATATGCTTCTCTGAATTTGTGACAAAAGTCTTCCGAATGTTTAATGTGACTGGGAGAAAAAGTGCCTAAAAAAGGGGAAAGGAGGCCAGCTAACCATTTAGAAATTTTGTAATTGAAAGCTCCGGCACATGAAACGATAGGTCTGAATGGAAGATTGTCTTTGTGAGTTTTGGGAAGGCCATAAAAGTAGGGGAGTTTAGGATTAATTACTTTAAACTTCTCTAATAGTTCAATACTCTTTTTGTCTTGGCCAATTAATCTTACTTTCCGAAAAAATTCTGTGGGGACGTTTTGGAGGGGATTTTTCGTCAGTTTGTCGTAAGTGTTTGTGTTGCTAAGGAGTTGATTGATTTTGTCGAGGTAGAAGTCATTGTCCATTATTACGATTTTGCCGTCTTTGTCTGATATACTTATTTTAACATCTAACTTTTATAGCGAGCGGATGGCTATCATAAATCTACGGGGAACAGGATATTTCTTATTTAGGTCAGTTAAAGCATTTAGTAACACTCCTTTTAAACATATCACTTCACGGCTGTAGTTACTGTCAGATATGAATTTATCAAAAGCCACTAGACCTCACAGGTACTGTTCCTGTTGATGTCCCATGCTCTGCAACTGTTTCACTTATTTTTGTATTAAGGTATCGCGTAATTCTAGCATGAATACAGCCGGTTGTGATATTTTTTAACTTTCCTCAGATTTTTATGATAATTCAATGCTTGAGAGATATGTTCTACGCAATGCCTATAGATGTTGAATTTCCTGACAATGAATCATTTCTTGTTCACAGTTTTCCTCTTAAGGGGAACTTTCAAAGACATGGTGCTATCTATTTATTAATTCAATATAACGGCTGATATGAGCGCTTCAGTATCGCAAAACTGGGATGTTATTGTTCATGCATAAAGAACAGAATATTAAGAAACAGGAGGGTGAATGGCTTTGGTACTTGATTAAAGCGAACCGGGCTTCGTCTGCCCCATTCAGAATCAGTCGGGTAGCATCACTTGAGAACAAATGAGACAAAGATTGGCCTTCGCCAGAGATTCAGTTAGAAATGATCTTCGTGTGAATGGATTTAACGAGAGGATTCAGAGGGCAAAAGGTACGAAGCCCAGAGTCTTGAGGACGAGGACAGGCTTTCATGGCCTTATGCCAGACCCTCTCATACATGAGATTATCCATTGGTTTCGAAAGGTGATCTCCAGGCCTGAACTGGCCAAGGTTGAAATTACTCCGAAGAATGACCAAGTTGTCTAGTCCCTAGATAGCAGGGCCGGCCCAAGCATATACGAGTGGCAACCGTTAGCAGGACTGAATCCGCCCGTGGCCACCGAGAGTACATCCGCCCCCCCCCCCCCCCCCCCCAACACACCCACACATCAACAACACAACGATCTTATCTCGACACAAAAAAGACAATCAGCGCCTCAGTGGCGTGGTTGGTTTGGTGTTTGCTTATCACCTCGGTGGTCGCGGGTTCGATTCCCGGCCATTCCATTGAGGAGTGAGATGTGTATTTCTGGTGAAAGAAGTTCACTCTCGACGTGGTTCGGAAGTCACGTAAAGCCGTTGGTCCCGTTGCTGAATAACTACTGGTTCCATGCAACGTAAAAACACCATACAAACAAACCAAAACCCAATCACCACCACCACCACCAATACCACCGCTGCTTAACTATTACTTGTGCTTGAATACTTGATCATTTCATGCACTATAAAGATATCACTGACCATATAGGGGTAGGAAACTTACAATATGGTCCAATATTATTTGCACTTTTTAAATATCAGAGTGACGTATTGTGTGACATTCAACTTTGTAAGTAACAGAACATGACAGCAGGTCCGTTGCCGAATTAATTTGACTTCACACGTTAATCATATGGATTTGCGATTGCACCACGAGGTAGGAACATTTGGTATCTAATTTATTTAGCTTTCCATTTTAATTTTGACTAATATTTTCCAAGCTCTGTAGGGGCCTCCATAATGGCGTTAGTTCGCTTATGCCTTAGGCAGGCTCCAGGCTCTGCCAGCCAGCCTCAAGTACGTCACCTGTTACAATCAACCCGTATCCAGGTCGACTCGTTCCCACTGACATCAAATAAACAATAATTTGTAAATGATGTCAGAGGATGGAAGGCTAAGTTAACTCAACCAATTAATATGACCAGTTTTGAAAATTTTGCTGACATGTCTAGAGTGGTACGTTTGTTATTATAATATAAGCGAAGCTCCATATTGGATTAGGTGTCGTTAGTGCACAGCGCACGTGGTGCACCGTTGGCATCGCTAAAGGGTGTTGGCTGCGGCTCTTAAAGGCATTTCCACTTTTTAACCTATTATTCCACAACCATTCCAGCTTCTTTTCTTCAGCCTTGCTGTATGCAACAACGCAAGTGTTACTTCTTAGTGCAACTGTGGAGTTTTCTCCTAGTTCCAATAGATTCTCGTACTTCATCTCCAGTATTTTCTGGATCTCTTTAACTTGCTGTCAACCACCCTAACTCCCTCTTTTTTACTGCATAAGCCGTGAAGACTGAGAGTTCCATAATATCCGTCTACCTCCACTATCATCTGAAGAAGATTTGATGCCCAGACTACCAGAGATGTACGGAAGTGGTTAAAGCTGCCAAAACAAGAGTTAGAAGTTTCATTGGACCGGAAAACTTCAGAAAAAGATGCTTCTCGCAGAATATTATGCAATATTTTTTAAGGTTTAAAGTGGTAGTGCCGTCAGTGCACCGTGGCATGACTTAAGGTTCTATGCAGCGTGCCTTCGCCCCTTAGCTGCAACCCCTTTCGTTCTCTTTACTGTACCTCCTTCCATATTCTCTTTCTTCTATCTTACTTTCCACCCTCTCTTAACAATTGATTTAAGGTGCAACTGCGGGGTTTTCCTCCTGTTACAACTTTCAAACCTTTTACTGAATTTCAGTTTTAGCGCTGAATGACGGAATAGGTCCCAGTGCTTGGCCTAAATTCTATATTCAATTCATTAGAATGAGCCTCACCCAAACGCCCACTTACGAGGATTGTCAACCATTCTTTTATTGCAAGAAATCGACCACAAACGGAGACAAACTGCCGGACTGAAGCAAGATATCACCGCCATTGAGGATCGGATCAGGCATACTCTTAGCAATATAATGATTTGTTTGTAATTCCATCAATATTGTGCGGACTACCAAAAGTTCATAAAAATGAATTACCATTAAGGCATATTTTCTCTGCCTTTAAAGCGCCATCCTATAAACTAGCGAAATTTCTAATTAGTTTTCTACGTTCATTGACAGAAAATCAGTATACATTAAAAAACACATTTGAGTTCAAGAACATCATCAATTCTTATATATTATGTATATGATATATATATATATATATATATACACACACACACACACACACACACACACACACACACACATATATATATATATATATATATATATATATATATATATATGGTACTGTAAAAATGTTACAACAGAATTCCATCTAATAAAAGGAGCCCATAAAAACGTCAAAATCTAGAGAGAAAATACTATATTTCAGAAACTGCTGTCTCCCTCTTCAGGTAGGTGAATGAGAAAAGTTACAGAAAAGGTGGTATTTATACCAAGAGATCCATCCACAGGTAAGCCAATTTAGGTCACTCCCACAGATAATCTTCCTTTAATCCTCTTAAGCGCTGGTTGAATTAAAACTTTATCAATGACATCTGAATCCCATGTGCCCTTTGAGATGTTCATTACCTGTCCCTGTTTAATCAAGGCCGATTCCATCATCTGACTCTTGTACCGGCAATTGCTGCTATAAATTATACGTGACAAATTCCGATTTATTCAGTGGTTAAGTTCATTTATATGGTTGAAAATAGCCGAGTTCTGTTGCCCATACCTATCTGACCGTTTATGTTGTATTAATCTCTGGGGAAGTGATTTTCCTGTAAATCCGATGTAAGAGTGGTCGCAGTCCAAGCATGGGATTTCGTAAACGCATATACATATATATATATATATATATATATATATATATATAAATATATGTATATATATATATATATATTATATATACATATATATATATATATATATATATATATATATATATATATATATAATATATATATATATATGTACTTATACACAATACATGGTACGAGTAAAGTAGTCGGTGGCACGAAGATATATTTCAATTCATACAACGCCTTTCCCTATTTTTTATTGTATCTAATCATCAAGCCGCGTATTGGTCTTTTAACCATTCTATAGAGCGTTCCGCGGCTTTTTCGCCGATGTATAACTCTTGTAATTTCATTATTGGTATACCTTATTATCTTTGAATGTCTCCGAGAAAACGCAAATCCTTTTGGCCAGGCCCCAGTTTCTCTCTGTTCAGGTAGGATACTACATATCCGTCCGCAGCCTCCTTTATAGTCTGTTTTCACCTGTAATAAATTATTAGTACCCAGCTACCGTCTTACTATCTGATCCTCACAATATAATGCAGTAGAGTTGGCATAATTTGAGAGATTAGGAATTTATCTAGATAACGAAAAACTTAACGTCTATTGTTTATGTGTTTTCTTCGTCTCCGAGGGGCTGGTACTAAACACAACGTCCCACATACGGGTGCTGCTCTGTGAGCAAGAGGCCGTGCTGGCACAAGGCCAGCTTAATCTTAAACAACAACAACAACGTCCCGAAGAGCCTTCGCCATGTTTAGTAAAAACCCTTGGGAGATGGACGTAAAATGGTATTATTTAGGCACCTACACCCTTTTCTATACTGTTTTGTAAAAGATAATAAGATAATAAGTCAATGAACGATATCTTCGTTATATATATTATATATATATATATATATATATATATATATATATATATATATATATGTATATATATACATCACATACATATGTGTGGCTATCGTAGTAAACGGCAAAACACAACGGTAGAAGAATATTGC
>NC_087202.1:90408171-90483171 GCF_015104395.2 Macrobrachium nipponense | reverse complement strand
GCCTTCAGAGCCAAGCATCGATGGACCTTGCAACCAACATGATGTGAGCAGCCGGGGGTCCATAATCAGACGGAACACGAATTACAGTAAGGAAATTATAGCAGTCTTGAAAGTTGAAGGATTAAAATGTATTTACAGAGTAACATTTGCTCGAGGAAGTTATTTACGTAGGGAAGATGTTTTTATTATTGTCATTAATTAAAAGATATACATTTTCTATTGATTTATTACATTTGTATGCATTCATTTCTAATAAATTCTTCTGTAAATTCTACCATACGGGCATACTATTCGAAACATGATATTGCACAATGATAGTATTCTTAGCTGGTTTCCGAAAAATGTTTGTTAACTGTGAATAACATGCGGTACTTACTGCCTCTACTGTTGCTATTACCATTTATACTACTATTAATGATAATAGTATCCTCATATAACAGACGAGTATGTTTGCTTTTTTGAACGTTGCTGACTACGGGGGTCTGCTATCCCCACACATGTGTGTATTGTGTGAGTGGTTGTTGGTATATGTGAATCCTAGAGAACTGTGACCATACAAGGTAACCGGAGCAGAGCGTTCCCAATTCACCCAGGCCTCATATTCCCGAACTGTAACCAAGCACGGGACCTTCCCTCAGAAAAACGGGACGCCATTTCTTAAAAACTAACCATAAAATCATCTTACAAATAATCTCATTATGTTTCCCACACCCAAATTATTAGGCCCAAAAAATTTATCAACCTAACTTAACCCAACTTAGGAGCTTGACAAAAAAACGGGCTAGTGCAATACTAGTAAACAGTGTATATATACACATTCATACATACATTCAAATGTATTTTTATCAAGAAGTGTTTTGAATATATATATATATATATATATATATATATATATATATATATATATATATATATATATATATTTGAATCACAGAAATATGGAGCGTGTTCAATATTATATAAATGAAGTTATTCTAGTCTGCTAAGTAAAGGACAAGAAGTCGAAAGGCCTTGTAGCGCTCCGTCGTTTCTCTTCGTTGGTTGAATTGTCTTTCCCTCGTTCTCTCGTAGTCTGAATGATCATCATAAATAGCACTGATGTTAAGAGAGTAATTACAGGAAATAAAATTTTCTCAATGTCAGTGAAACAGTATGTACTAATTCAGGAAGACATATCGTTTTGAAGGCAGTGTATCATACATTGAATTCCAGCCCACAGACATAAGAAAGCTAAGAGGATTCATTTCAAAATTATCGCAGAGAACCATTAACCGGCCACAGAATAAGCAAAGTTCATAAATTAAGACAAATACTGCACAACGTGGCACTGAAACGGATATCCCCTCCGGTACGTTAACCCTCTCAGTTTATCATCAGAATCTCTTGATATCTTTTCGAAAACAGACAGACAAACCAAGAGACGGGGAATAGGAAAAACCGCCTCCAAGAATTCTACTGGATGACTTTTAGGATGGAAGAGACCAGCTGACAAGTGCAGTATGACACCAGTTTGTTTGAACTGAAGCGTCTTGTGCCAGCATTGCTTGCATGGTCCGGGTGCCAATGGTACTGTCGGCCAAAAAACTCTTGGCAGAGTTTCATAATTTTTCGTTCACCTACCTGACGCACGATTCATGCCTTATTTACCTATTTTTCTTTTCAAAGATGGAAGAAATCATATGTAATGACGTTAAAAACAGTCACTGATATCTTTAGAACATTATGTTATGTTATTGTGTAAAACTATTTTCCATATAGCAAAATTGACGTGAACGAAACGAAGTGATAAAAAACGTCATATCACAACCATAGATATACATTACCAAATAAATAGGAGACACCTATCACTAGTAGTATCGCATAAACATAGTCCTTAAATTATCATTTCAAGATTAAGTTGAAGGCAGTTGAACTTTTCCATTTGTTAAATTTTACAGAAAACATTGGAATCTCACAAAATGCCATCAAATTTAAAAGCAAAAAGAAGAAGAAAAAAAAAACATATCCTAACAGTGCCAACCAGGCGACCTCACTCTATTGCTTTTGATGTTATGTGCACGGGAATCTAATGTCAATGTGTCATTTATCGGTCTAAGAAACATCCCTCGATGAGCGAGAGACAATTATTGCACTGCATTCGGTGCAAGTTCCTGTTGGAGAGATATCAAGAAAGCTTAATAAACCGGAGAGAATCATTCATAGAAAAATCAAATTATTTGAAGAACGGCAAAATTTAGAACATGTGCCTAGAGGTGGAACACCTCGAAGCACCACAAGAGAGCAAGACAATACAGTAGTGTAAATGTTACTGACAACATTAATTTGTGAATTTTGAATTCTAGTGCCTCGTCACGACATTGCTGAACCAGGAATCATGACTAGCTCTACGGTTATGACTGGTGTCTGATGAATACTTTAGATGGAGAGGAAGAGGTTTTTAAATCTACACTTGAAATCTTTGATAATTGTCTAATGAATAAGCAAACTTATCTTTGATGGATGAGAGATTCAGTTAGGCTTATTCTTTTTGTTTTGTTTTTTTATCGGTGGCCAATGAATACCACGGATAGGGAGGGAAACAGTTTCAATGAAGCATGCATTTTTTTTTCTTCACAACCTAAAGAATACATTTTATTGGGAGATACTTTAATAACATCGGCCCAATCCTTCCATCACTCCTATACGCCACCTCCGCTCTCTTCTCCATCTCAAGTTACTCGATCCGACGAAGTGGACGAACTCGTATCGCGTGAAAGCATCACTAATGATAACGGTTATTTTAAAATTCCCCGCACCGACAACGGACGCCTTAAAATGGATGTTTATAAAATATTTTCTGTTCAGAGAGACTTTATCTTTCATTCCTCAAAATATGTGCATACACTCGTGTTACACCTTGTAGCCGTCAAAGAGCAACCCTTGATTAAAGCAGTAGGTTTTACTTGGAAAAAGAAAAAAACATGAAATAGACTTAAACGAGAACGTCACCTTTCTTATTTCTTATCCTTTCAGCTACTTATAATATGCTTATGGTGGTAGGTCTAGGTATACGTGTGAAACTAATTTGAATTAATTTCTATTTAGATCAACCTACGAAAGCTTTATTGAATGTAAACCTTTCTTAATGTATTCATCAGTTTTGACTCCCACAGCTTTCCAACGTGTCCAAATGAAACAGGATGATATGCAAGGAATTCGATAAAAAATAAGACTGAATAAGGTCTGAGTTAATTATGTTAAGCAATTATGAAAAGCGTAAGAAGAAAGGCGAACATGGCTAATAAAATAAGAATAACGGGAATAATCAAATAAAGCAATTAATATATATATATATATATATATATATATATATATATATATATTGTCGATTTAAATATTAATTAATATTACGTATCCGATAGAGTATGCTGCCGAAAATAGACCTAGGCTAATCATGTGGGAAAATCAGAAGTCCAATCTAGGCCCACTAAATGTCATGCAAATTATTTTATTAATCAAAGAACAAAATTAGTTTAATTAAACACTGATTTCAAGGAATGTTAACGCCTTGATGTATTATTTATCGGCTGAAGGAGACGAAATGACAACACCCCAGTGCAGTACGATACGTTGAGTAAAGACTCGAGCGGCAGCAAAGCCAACTTTAAATCTTCGGTAGGCTGTCACGAAGCTAGAGTTGAGAATAAAATTAGAAATCGTGGACCCATCGGTATATATTTTCTTCACTTTGCAAAATAATTATCTTTAATACATAGAATAAGTCTACTCAGTTCTAATGTAATTTATTTCAAGTATAGCACCTTTGAAAGGAAATGTTATTTATTATCAAGTAAATAATCTGGCACCTGCATATGGCAATATTTCCATAACAAACAATGAATTAAGAAACTACGCCAATTCTTCGTTGGCCGTCTGTACATCTGTGGGCTGGAATTCAATGTATGGTACACTGCCTTCAAAACGATATGTCTTCCTGAATATTATATAAATAAATAACTTTATTTATATAATATTGAACACGCTCCATATTTCTGTGATTCAATTATATATATATATATATATATATATATATATATATTATATATATATTCATACAAAACACTTCTTGATAAAAATACATTTGAAGTGTATGAATGTGTATGTATATTCTCACACACACACACACACACACACACACATATATATATATATATATATATATATATATATATATATATATATATATATATATATATATATATATATGTATATATTTTCTCACATATTAAGTAATTAAATAAACAATTATTATTAGTGCACTGTACATTTGGAATAACTTAAACCTATATCAAAAGAGTTCAGCACATGTACCCTGACCAGGATTCGAATCTGTGTTGGTAACATTGCCATCTTTTCAGCTAACAATGGATAATGTCACTGTTATCAGTATATCAATCCAACAGGGCTTAAGTTCGAATCTTAGTCGCGATAGATGTGCTCAATATCAACATATAAAATTCCCTTACGGTGTAAATTATTCCAATGGTAAAGTGAATTATCTTTGAGTTATTTCAAGCTTAATATCTGAATGCCATTAAAATACTATGTGTGAAACTGGGAAAATATCATATAATATCCATCTATATATGCATAATATTATATATATATATATATATAATATTATATATAGATGTATATGTGTATGTATGTAGAAGTATACATATATAATATATATATATATGTATATGTGTATGTATGTATGTAAGTATACATATATATATATATATATATATATATATATATTACTATATATATATATATATATATATATATATACACGTATAACTGAATCACGAAAAATTGGAATGTGATGAATATATATTATATATATATATATATATATATATATATATATATATATATATATATATATATATATATATATATATATATATATATATATATATATGTATATATATATATATATATATATATATATATATATATATATACAAAAAAAGGCAAAATCCATGAATGAAAGTGAAACAATGGAGTACCGCTGTGAGACCATTCGACTTCTCGTCCTTTTTAGTAAGGACGAGAGTCGAAAGGCCTCATAGCAGTAATCCATTGCTTCACTTTCCCTAGTGGGTTTTATCTTATATATATAATATATGTATATTCATCCTGTTCAATTTTTTGTGATTCAGTTATATGTATATGTATATATATGTATATATATATATATATATATATATATATATATATATATATATATATATATATATATATATATATATACATACTGTATATTGTTCAGAATTTTAAGCCAGAACCAAGTAAAAGTAAACAATTCCCTATATCCTTAAGTCGCCCCTTGTAAACTGAAAGCCTCCATTCTCTCTAGACCCCCTCTTCATTCCCATTGGCTGCTCTGGAATTCATCTCCACAGGTGTCCTGAAGAGGGAGGAGCCTCTTCAGGCCGAGATTTTAAAAGGACGGGGCCACAGCAGCTCTTTTTTACTGCACGGCATCAGTCGGTTCGAGCTAACGCATCGCAAGAGATATCCTTTCATCATGTCTGGTCGCGGCAAAGGAGGCAAAGTCAAGGGAAAGTCAAAGTCCCGCAGCAGCAGAGGTGGCCTTTAGTTTCCCGTGGGACGTATCCACCGTCTGTTGCGCAAGGGTAACTATGCTGAACGTGTAGGAACAGGAGCTCCAGTCTACCTGGCTGCAGTCATGGAGTACTTGGCTGCTGAGGTCCTCGAGTTGGCCGGCAATGCTGCCCGTGATAACAAGAAGACCAGGATCATCCCCCGTCACTTGCAGCTGGCCATTCGCGACGACGAAGAACTCAACAAGTTGCTGTCTGGCGTGACCATCGCCCAGGGAGGTGTCCTGCCTAACATCCAGGCAGTTCTCTTGCCCAAGAAGACCGAGAAGAAGTAAATCTTTGCTCTTGCAAGGGTCTGCTTTTGCTCCCACAGCTCTTTCTCAGAAGTCTCAGAACTTTTTCAAGAGGCCAGATGCCTCTCAGCTGCAAAAAACTCCGTTCCACCCCCCTTTCTGCTCCCCTGCTTCCTCTGGGGATCCCACGTGTTCTTATACCATCCATAGTTCTCAGAAATATTAGCAGATGGGAGGACAACAAGACCACGGATTTCCAGGTACTGTGAGAATAATTTCCAATGCAGTCACTGAATCGTTTTTTCCTCTTGTCTGTATTTCATTTCATCCTTCCAAGGCGACTTTCCCCCATCTTTGTTCAGCTTCTCACTCCCAAATTTTGGTTCAATGCTGTGAATAATTCCCCTTGTGATGCTAGTAATGATATTAAACATCCCCCTAGTTCATTCAAGCAATGTAGCATTCATTCATGTATAAGCTCCTAGTCATTTTATGCCCCCTTGAGTGAGCTTTAATATGCAATGCTACGTAGTGTGTAATGTTCACGTGCCCCTTGCCTTAGTACTGATGCTAGAATGCAATCTCTTTGCAGACAAATATTGTGCCTGATTGTGGGAGAAATACTGGGAAACCTTGAAAACGCTGCTTGCATTCAAATAACCCGCTTTGCACAAATTCATATCTCTGGGGACTGGGTCATCTCCCAGCCACGTGTTTCCAGTGGACCTGCAATCAACCACCTTCCATTAATTTCTGGACCTACATGTAATTTAAATGTAAATATAGCTCATTTAAACTAGAGTCCAGAGTTTATGTAAATTCCTCCTTTTCGGTAATATTAGCCTTCAGCCATAGATTTTTGTTTATTATAAACATCATTCTGTCTCACAAGGCCATTTTAGGAGTGCCAGAAGGTCACATTCCCACATTGTATACTGAGGGACAAGCAGTTTACCATATATATATATATATATATATATATATATATATATATATATATATATAGTATATATTATATATATATATATATATATATTTATATATATCTATATATCTTATAATTATATATATATATAAATTATATATATATATATATATTTCTATAATTCATTGTAAACTTACCAATCAGTGTTAGAAATAAAGAAAATTTTGATAACTCAGAAACTTCAGCGATACCTAATCCTGATTGTCAGTATCGAACTTCAATCTGCAGATTATTATCTGAAAGCTCCTCCATCAAACCATCTGATAGCGGTCTGTCAACCGAATTCGAGGAGCAAATCTCTTCAAGCAAACTGAGAATTCCCGTGAAATATAGACAACGTCTTTGGTCAAACAAACACGCACACGCACACACATATCCTCAGCGTGTTTGCTCCCCTAACAACCTCCGTGCTTCCCGGGGTCATTTCTCGGATTCAGCCCGTGTTTCCAGCCGACCACTTTTCACTGTTGACTCGGGAAGTTAACGGACCAGAATGGGCATCCGGTCGTTCTATCTAGGCACTCATGGAAAAGCAAACATTAATGGCCTGTGCTTTATTCGTACAATGTATATATATATATATATATATATATATATATATACATATATATATATATATATATATATATATATATATATATATATATATATATATATGACTGGTAAAAATGTTCTGTTACAACAGAATTCCATTCTAATATTAGGAGCCCATAAAAACGCCAAAATATAGAGAAAATACTATATTTCAGAGACTGCCGTCTCTCTCTTCATCTACCTGAAGAGAGAGACAGCAGTCTCTAAAATATATATATATATATATATATATATATATATATATATATATATATATATATATATTATATATCGAGCTACAAATGTCCTTTAATGTCTAATTTGCTCTGCCTCGGAATTAATATATTTTCATATATGTTTAACAAAAGGGGAATTTTTTTAGGCGTTAATAGATTTGCTGGCTGACGGGCACGAACCATCGACACCTTCAAATCCAGGACGACAGTGAAGCCTTAGCCCACTCCGCCACCGCAAGAGGTGGCGGAGTGGGCTAGGCTTCACTGTCGTCCTGGATTTGAAGGTGTCGATGGTTCGTGCTCGTCAGCCAGCAAATTTATTATCGCCTAATTCCCCTTCGGTTAAACATATATGAAAATATATTAATTCCGAGGCAGAGCGAATTAGACATTAAAGGACATTTGTAGCTCGATATATGTATATGAATCACGGTAATGTGATATGACTTATATATATATATATATATATATATATATATATATATATATATATATATATATATATATATATAGCCATCTTAGAAAGAAAAAATAATGGCCGTGAGAATGTTTTAGAAGGAAGGACAATTGGTTGTCTCTCAGATTTTCTTTAACTGCATCCATCCATCTTCGCTTCGGTCTTCATTATAGTACCTCCCGTCCACGGTCCAGATGGACCGTGCTCGCGCCAAGGAATCCGTCCTGGAGACTTGATCCTTCCCGAGATATTCTCGAGAAGACATGTAGACCCCTGATGCAATGGTGACGAGGTACTCTACTCAAGATCTACTTACGTTCTCACTACCACGACGGAGGAGTCAAAGGTCTACGTAGAGGGTACGAGCATTATCTAGACCTTGGGAAGAGGTATACTAACGATTAATACATTAGAATTATCAAACGGTTATTACTTTCCCTCCTTATTAAACTTACACAACGTCACATTTTTTTTAAAGGGATTTGTTGAACGCTATTTCAGTCAGAATATCCGCAGAAGTTGCAAAACGAAATTTTTTTAAGCCTCACCAAAATGAAAATTTGCCATGGTTTTTATAATTAGAGAAACCATATTGTAAAAAGGCTCCCACATAAATACAGGCAGCTCTGAATGACTCCGGTTTATTTCTAGCTGGGGATAAATACAGATTCACCGGGGAAGGAAACTTACCCCAACCATCAAGTAGCTACAGGAGGATCAAAAATCCATCGCTAACTCACAAATCCGAAACAGATGAGAGACAGGTAGACGGATAGTTAAACATAGGTTTATATATGTTACAGTAAGAACACGTACCTAGGGATTACGCGTAATCCCTGAATATTTTAGTGAATACGCGTAATCACCGTTTGCGCGCTCAACCGACCCCTGACTTTGGGGATGGCGAGGCTTACCATGCACCAGTGTTAGTTTTGGCCAAACTTCTTTCTGCTCTGTAATGACTTGTGAAGTGAACTCGGATCCGTTATCGCTTTGGAGAATAACGGGGGCACCATGGAGAAGAAAAATGTCCAGTAGATGAAAAGCGACCTCTGCAGCTCTTTAGACGTCAAGGCTCGAAGGATGCAAAACTTCGTCAGGTGATCCTGGTACACCATGATCCATTTCTTGTTGGATCCACTGGGCATGCTTTGCATGTCAATTAGATCCACCTGACCCCTTGACGAGAATTCCTTGGTGAGATTACGCGTATTCACTGAAATATTCAGGGATTACGCGTAATCCCTAAGTACGTGTTCTTACTGTAACATATATATATTGGATGGATACAAAATCCCATCACTTATTGATAAATCCGAAACAGATGAGAGACAGGTAGACGGATAGATAAACATAGGCTTTTATATATATATATATATATATATATATATATATATATATATATATATATATATATAAAAGATCCTCACGTGAAAATGAAAGAAGGAGGTACCAAGACTTTCAACTTTTATTCCAAAGGATCTCTTATATACTTCACCCACGGGACCATTGAAGAATATATATATATATATATATATATATATATATATATATATATATATATATATTATATACATACATACATACATACATATGACGGATAGATAAACATAGCCTTATATATATATATATATAATAATATATATATATATATATATATATATATATATATATATATGGGATGAATACAAAAACCCATCGCTACTTGACATATGCGAAACCGGAATATGTTTGGGAATCAGTCACAGGGGTTCATCGAACCGCGTCCCAGAGAATGTAGGTTATAAGGTGCCTTGTGAACTCGAGTGTTTGTCTAATCCGATAGAAAGACAGAGAGGTGGGTATCGTAAAAGTGGTAAACAAATTGGGAATAGACGTGAAATGAGTGCAGATGAAGACAGAAATATGCTGTAGGAAAGAAAAAAAAATGGGGCAAGGCATGAGTGTTGTGCCTCACAGATTGCAATATTGCAACCATGTTTGTAATATCTACATTGAAAGCCAAAATATTTGCCCCTAAAATACGACCAAATATCTGTGTTTCGTTAAATTCTGACTTCGAATGAAATAATGCTGTAGCGCGACCAGATTACGATATAGTGCAAATTCGCTATGACAAGTAAAAATTACAATATACATACTTTGAGTAAAATATAATTTTTTTTAACACAAAACACTTTCAGCATCTATCCTTAGTACTTTGTTTATTTGTAGAATGTTGCAGCCAGGCAATAATGTAACTAGGTTGCAATGTATACTAATTTTGCAATTATATTCACTGTTTGCCGCCTGAAAAAAGGAAGAAATCAATTTAAGTCCAAAAAGGCTCAGTCCATATGCGACATTTCCATCTATTGCAGTGTTGTTGTATATCAGCTAAACTGTAATAGTTTAATACATTGCAGTGTCTCAACCATATCTACGTTTAACGACCAAAAATAACCCATAACAAATTTAAAGGCAAAACCATTTTAGATGAAAGGAAGGCCCAGCGGTATTCACCGGCGTTTCGCAGAAACTTGGAAATTTGGTTAACAGCTCTTCTGGGCTGGCCCGAAGGATAAGATATTTTTACGTGGCTAGGAACGAATTGGTTACCTAGCAACGGAATCTACAGCTTATTGTGGGATCCGAACCACATTTTACAAAGAAATCAATTCCTAATCCCCAGAAATAAATTACTCTGATTCCACGTTGGCAGGGAGGGGAATCGAACTCGGGCAACCGAATCGTTAGGCGAGCACGTAACCCACTCGTCCAGCGAGGAACAAATTTTCTACTTAAATTTTTTTTTTTTTTTCGTAATAGTACGCGATTCGTATCGCTGCAAATTTCGCGTTACTCCCAATATACTGCCCTGCAAGTTTTCTTATTGTGAATAAAGGTGGTTTTTTTCTTCTAAGTGAGCTCAATGAAGTATTTTTGGGTACTCGTCCCAAACACGAAGGAAATTAGCAATGCATATCCCGCTGCAATACGGCAGCTTTAGCGTTGGACTTTTTATTTTTTATTTTTGTTTTCGGTGAAATAGGTTTTCCTTCAGTTCTGGTTGAATGGGATCTTCCGGGCCATTTTCACCCGTATGAGTATGAACCGAATTTACGAGACCACAATATAAAATTCTATGGGTATAATGTTGGATGATTTTGGCTAAGTATATAGGGTATATATAGAGGGTCGCTAATTATAAAAAAAAAAATTGCAACGTATTGTGGTTTGGTTGCTATAATCCTGGCACGTTTTTAAAGTTTTTTTTTTTTATTTTGCTGACTTTGATTTTTTGTCCTAATGCTGTATGTACTGGGGCTGTTTTTGAGTCGCTAATCACGGAAATGGTTGCAAATTTCCACGTACTCTATTTGGTGAATCGCTCGTAATACTGTTGCCAAATTAAAAACTATTTGGGCTCCCTTTTCAAGAGAGGGGATTATGAACTACTTGAGAATATGTCAAAACGTGAAGATATTGTAGAGGCTAGACCGGATAAGGGTAGAGGGGTAGTTATTTGAGATAAAACTGACTATTTCAATAAATTGAACGCTATACTCGATGATCCAACCAAATTCACTAAAATTGGACAACCCAATTATCAAGAAATTTACCGGGTAGAAGATAGGGTTAATACGTTTTTACGGCCTCTCCAAACCGAAGGTATAATTGATGAGACAATTTATGACCATCTTTTATCCAGCAGATCCTCATTTGGTATCCTGCACGGCCTGCTTAGCTAAGATCAACAAACAAGGGTTTCCCCTCCGCCCTATCCTAGCCTCCTACAATACTCCCAACTACAAGCTTGCTAAGTTTCTGGTGCCTTTATTGAAGCAGTTGAGAGAAACTCCGAAGATTTAAAAACGAAGGCCCTTTCACAAGATTCAGATTTGTATATAGTCAGTTTAGATGTAGAATCCCTCTTTACTAACGTTCCTGTAAGACAAACCATTGACTTTATTTGAATCAAATTGTTCCCCACTCCTGATTTTATATATTGAATCTTAAAACACTCTTAGAATTGGCAGTGCTGGACACAGCCTTTCTTTTCAACAACCAACTTATTAAAGAGATCGATGGGATGGCGATGGGGTCTCCCCTCGGCACAACCTTCGCCAATATTTTCATGTGGTCCCAGGAAGAGTATATAATGGAGGAAAGACCTTTGTCCTTCTGTCCCTTATTTTATGCCAGGTACACGGACGACACATTCGTTCTATTTGAAAATGAATATGATGCTGATAGATTTTTGAGCCTAGGCAACAACTTCCATAATAACATTTATTTTACTATTGAAAAGGAACAAGACGGTAAGTTGGCTTTCCTTGATGTTTTAAATACTAAGGGCAATGATAATTTTAATACGACTGTTTTTAGGAAAACTAGACTTCAATTTTTAGTTCTTGTTTTATAAATTTTGAAATTAACTCTGTTCATACCTTAGTACATCGGGCTCTGTCTCTAACTTCTGATTGGCTTTCTTTTCATTCTGAAATTCTCTTCCTTAAGCAGTAGTTTCATAACGGTTTCCTTGCACGTCTAGTATTTAAGGTTATTAAGAAAGTTCTCGAAACAAAACTTGCTCCCTCAATACCTAAATGTAATGTACCAAACCTTACTAGACGTAGTATTTGCAAGGTTCTGTTTTTTTTTTTTTTTTTTTACCTAACAATCAAGATTTTGCTAAGTAGTTTGCTAAAAAAAAAAAAAAAAAAAAAAATTGGTGCTCTCAACACAAAATTAATGCAAAAAAATCCTACAACTTTTAGTTCCTTGTTTCCCTTTTAGGATCTGCTCTGTCCTTCGATGACGAAAAGCGCCGTATTTGAGTACAAGTGACCCGATGTAGTTCCGGGAATTACGTTGGTTCGACTCTGCGTCTCCTAAAGGTTAGGACCCTATGGGCGTGAGTTATTCTACGGACTGCAGATTGTCTAATCCCGAATTTCCAATATACGATCCCACCTAGAGGTTGCAAGACGTCAATAAAATACGATAACTTCAAAATAATTGGCTAAGCCAAGGAACCTCGACAACTGCTTCTCTTGGAAAGTCTGAATATCATAAGAACTGCACATACGTTAAATTGTCACTCATCGGCTGTTCCCCTGTTCATAACACACTCGATTGCTTGTTCACATTTGTCCGCCTTCTACTTCTTCTTTTCTTATGCGGTCTTCTTTTAGTGTTTTCCTCTTCCACCCTGAGAGGTGCGCCTTCTGCTCTCCCTTTTAACTTCACTATAAATGATTCTTGATTAAGTTCAGTTTTTTATTAAGTTCATTTAGTTTTCTATTACTAGTCTAAGTGTGTAAATATATTCAACGGCGACTGAGTATTTAAGTTTAACTGATTTTTCATTTTAAGCTTTATTCATATAATGTGTGTGTGTTTTTAAATTATTACGTTGAATGCCTCATCCACTTTTTTTTTAATTGTAACCATAGCTATCCTGACGACGTGACCACGGGTCAAGAAACGCGTTGACAATAAATGTATGTAGTAGATCTGCATTATTGTGTTCCTGCGGCCTTCCTTTGCCTACCATAGCGCTCTTGCATGTGTGGAATATATATATATATATATATATTATATATATATATATATATATATATATATATATATATATATATGTGTGTGTGTGTGTGTGTGTGTGTGTGTGTGTAAGAACTGGCATATATAATAAAGATTAATACGATTTATTCTGTAAGACTTCAAACAGAACGAATCTCAAATGTAGTATGAAATTTCAGTTTCACTGTTGTTTTAGGGAAGATTTAATTTGACTTCTGGTGGGCTTTTCGATTTATTCTGCTTTAATACGTTTGCAAATGACTACTACTACTACTACTACTACTACTACTACTACTACTACTACTTCTACTACTACTTCTACTAATAATAATAATAATAAGCTTAGGCTACTGAGAATCAGAAAAGAGTGAGTGAAATAATGATTGCGCTCTTATATTTCTTTGCTTTTTTATTCAATTCCCTGAGATGGTCGTTGTTTTCGAGGAGACTGAGTTTAATTTCAGATCTTAATTATCTTCCTAATTAGAGATCTCTCTCTCGGCGTTCATTAGGGATTACGTTTCTCATGTCTTTTAAAACGATCTCATTTCACAGTTGATCCTCTGAGATTTAGTGAGCGAATCTCAATAACGTCTTGTCCCTGCGGGTAAAGAATTGTTTTGTTTGTCAGTCCTGCGACAATGAACCATTTTTGAGATAAATTCCTTTAAGGCTGACTTTTCTTGGAAAAGAAATTTTGCTTTGTCCACGCCACACCACTTATGGACGACTTTTAGCATTTTTCTGTGAAAAAATGAGGAAACTCCTTTGCCTTCAGGTTTTCCCATTTCTATATGGGGTCGCTGTTTCTAGTCAGCTTTCTCCAGCTTCCGCTGTCCTGTACATCTTGTTCCCTTAGACCCTTTTCCTTCATGTCATTCAATAATTTATCTTTCCACCTGAACTTTGGCCTTTCCCTCCCTCAAACTCATAAGAGGAAATACAGTAATAGAGTCTATGGATGAATAACACACCTGACGATCAGAGGACTTGATTCTGACATCTTCTAGCCTTTTACTTTAGGATACAGCATAATGGACGGACGCTGATAAAAATATCGAATTTTTATCGACAGGAAATGCAACACTGAAGAAAATATCGAACGGTACAGAAAATGGACAGAGTTCGTTGAAACGATCGAACAGTAAGTGTGGTCACAAAGAAAATGAATAGAGTGATTAAAACCATAGTTTTGAAATATGGAAAAAAAAACTGCAAGATATTAAGAAAAGACTTGCCACATTTGACTCTTACTCAAGCTTGAAAGAATCCGTGACTAATGTCTTATCTTCATGTTTTGTTTACCAATTCACCTGTCCTCGTTGTAATACCAGGTATACTGGTCGCGGCAACACAATTTCTGAACACGAGGGAAGGACTTTCAGAAAAGGGCTTAATACGAAAAACATCCCACTCGGCTATTTGGGATCATTCCCATCAACAAGTCCATAGTTTCACACACAAAGGCTTCAAAACCCTGTAACAAGCCATAGACAAACTGGACCTTCTCATTACAGAATCTCTTTGCATCAGAAGAATGAGACCAGAACTTAATAGTGACAATGTCAATTCAGCTGTTCGTACCTACTTCAAATGTTACAGGTATTTTGGCTGTTGTCTAGTTTCCTTTTCCTTTTCTTTGTACTGTTGATCACCATCACTTCATTACAACTATGCTAACTCTAACTACACATTTGGATGAACATGCTAATCTACTTTCTATTAAGTATATTTTGTTACTGTATATAGATGACTCTGGTTAAATTTCATGTTATTGCATGCTATTATCTTTGTACATCTAATATAGTTATGTTAAAATATTAAGTAAATTTAAGTAACTTCAAGAAATAATCGGTTTCAATACCACAATAAATTCTGTTATTGTAATTGGCACGATTCTTTCGAGTAAATGTGATAGGAGGCACAACAGTCAAGAGCAAATTCTTTTTGCTTCAAACTTGGGCTTGAAAGTCGCATTTCCTTTAATAATGAAAGCGTCTTTCATCACACACATTTTTGGAGGTAGCCCTAACGACCTAAAAGATGTTTGTAAAAACATTCTTCTTTAAACATATCTCATTTTTTTTCTTTAAACATACCTCCTTTTTTTTCTTTTTCTAGGGCAGGAAGGGGATTTCACGATCTAGCAGTCCCTGGCCTGGATAAGAGTGTAATGTTGATAGGAGAGTTAACAACGCTGTTTGATAAGAAAACCAAACGTTACAACAATCTGTAACAAACGTTGGCAGTCTATTGTGGTTGGCAGTTGATGTTAATGAGGAGCATAACTGCATTAAGCTGGGCGTTAAGCTTGCTACCTCATCCCGTAACTTCATGCTGAACTTACAGTTTATTTTATGTGTATGTTGTAGACAGCAGATTGTCACAATGATGTCCAGGAAGTTACCACAATAAGAAAGCAAGTTTATGGTCCAAGTCCATTAGATACTATAGCTGTAGCATATAAATGATAGAAACTTTATGAGATATTTCCGAGCACCACTCCCAAAGCTTCTGGTACAAATGTCGTCCATCCCTTAAGTCTCTCACCAAAAACAACGGACAGACGTTTCATAATCGTTTACTTACGTAATTAACAGTTCCAGTAGACGGTAATTTCATGGAAAGAGAGATCCGGTTATTGGCTTTGCTGAATGATATACAGAAGATCTATTCCCCATGTGCTCCCCAAAGTAATATTGACACTACTCAATATCATTATAATGATGTTTAACCATGATTTTGACATTCCATTTGGGAAATAATTATAATTGATCACTTTATTTGCTATAAACCAAGGTCAACGTTTGAACCCAAAAGGAGCAAATCTGAGAAGCTTTTTCCTATGGAACCAGCTGACAAAATATTTGAATCACAGTACTGCTCGGGTGCCTACACAAGTCGATTCGATGACGCCATTCAAGAGGTACCACGGAAATACAAGTGTGTCAACGACACCCTTCTCTTTGATGCAAGTATAGAGGTGGCCTTTTGACACACCTAGGACTCCCTGGTGACGTTTGCGAGAAAAGGTATCACACTTAAACCTGAAAAATTTCAATTTTGCCGAAAGGAAGTAGATTTTGTGGGCTTTCATTTGGGATGGGACTATAAACCCGCGGAAGATAGGTTAGCAGCTATCAAGAACGTCTCCATGCCACCGAAGCCAACTATCACTAGCATAAGGATGTCATGATATGGTTTCGTGTACTACTTGGTACCATTTCTGGCCGCATCACCCTTTTAGAGAACTCCCGAAGAAACCTGCAAGAAAACACATCTATTGGGATGATCAGCTAGATAAGATTAGACAAAGCATTGGATGCCATTATCGTCACCTTACTAAAATAATTGCCTAAGTAATTTTTTCAACTTTTTGGGAAATCGAAAAAAAACTTTCTCATTTTCTTGATTTTGGTATCAGTGGAACGCTTATCATTTTATAACTTCCTGTATAACTTCCTGATAGATGGACAAAAACATTTATATGTTTTTCTTATGTGTAAAGTTTTCTTCTTTAACATAAAACGAATTAAACTGACATAGGCAATTTTATTGGAAAAGTTTTCATATGACAGGCAAAATGCTAAAGTACCAGTTAGTTCAAAAAAAGGAAAAAAATAGGTACACGTTCTGAAAAAGTAGTTCAGACATTCTGAAGATGAAAATCAGTGAAAAGTGCAAAATATAGCACCAATATATTTATTAGTAACAAAAAGTAAATAAGTATAAGACCTGAAAAATAAAGGAAAACAAAGGAAAAATGAATTATCTGATTCTCAAAACACTGTTTCCCTGCATCTTTTCGCAATTATGATTTATCTGTATAATAACCTTAATTTTTGAAGATAAACTTAAACAAATGAAAGGGGGAGACTAATCAAATACTTCACAAAACCTTGTTTCCTTGTCTTTGTTCATAATTATGACTTACAGTACCTAGATCTTGTCACTATTCATTACTCGTGAGGCAAGGTATCAAAGAAATTATAGCAGTCAGCTGGCATAACTGTTTTCATGGACTGTAAGTCGTTGAATTTACACATGGTTATAGGCAGTCTTGATGAAAACAATGAAATCCATTTAACTTCTACGTTTTGAATCCGGTGTGGCAGAGTCTTCCACGTTGAGTGGATGTTGAATGACACTCTGAACTTCACTGTTCCATCACTTTGGTACATTAAACCTCGCAGATCGTGAACCAGTGGATCTCCTGACTTTTTACCAGGTCTGATGCTGGTGAAGAATAAATTCTCCATCTTCATGAAGTCTTGGTGCTTCATCTCTCTGACTATGTATGGGGATGGTTTGATCCTCACACACTGAATAAGTACTGCATAATCTCGTTCTGTGAAGACATCATTCACTAGTTTTCATTCAAAAGTGCTATGCATGGAGTCGCACTCCATTTGCGTATGGCCTACAAGGTACTTCTGCACAATACTGATGCCATGTTTTCAGGCAAGAGCAGATTTCATGTTTCTGTTCTGGTAGGTACATCCATCACTCCAGATCACAAGCTCTTGTAAATTAGGGATCTCTGAAATTATAGTTTCAAAGTGATGGTACTGCAGATATGAAAAAATTTCATTTTTCAAGTCACCTTCAGTTTCATTCTAGATGTAGCAGTAACCTCTCTTGGATTTCAGATCATACAGTGTGAAGTTAGGTACCTGGAGCTGTGTTTTGTAGTACATAGTATATGCCATAGTTTTAGGACACAACAGAACAGCCTGCAGATCCACAGTCCAAACAGACTTACTGGCACTGCCAGAATCTTTATCAAGTATTTTCTCTCTTCGAGCTTCATCCTTGAGTCTGTCGTATTCATCCTTGCTGATATTACCATATTTGAGGGATACATACATCACACCGATCTTTTCGGGGATAAATACAAAGTTTCCCTCATTGAATTTATCTGTGAAGTAAGAAATTTCCACAGCTCTTGCTCCACTTTTCTGAGCTTCCATTTTATATTCCCGATGAAGGTTCCCAATTATGGTCCCAGGTCACAAGACTGACTTAGGCAGTGCAGAGACTAATACCTAAGTCATCTTGTGATTTAGGCAAAATGTTTACTGTGAATTCTCGACCACCCATACTCATCCATTAAGTTAGGTAAGTATATCAAAAGGTGCGCCACATCCGGGAAAACTGACTTGGGCAAAAATCCAAAAATCGCCCAAAAATGACTTGGCAATTATTTTAATAAGGTGACGATATGAAATCTGGCCAAATAAGGCCTTGCATGTTATGATAAAGCCTGCCCTATGGTAGGCATTACAGACTAGAGTAAAGAAGGGATAGGTTTCATCATTCCACACCAATATTGGTTGTGCACCTCAGCCGCATACCCAGTCTGCTGCATGGGGTGATGGAGGATTGCTTTATGTGGTAGCTGCCAAGCTGCTGTCTTACACCAGACGGGGCTGGACTTGCAGCCATGGAAGGGGAGGCTCTAGTGGTAGTTTGGTGCCTTAAGAAGGCTAGATTCTTTTTATTAGGATACCCGAACCTCATGATCATCACGGACCACTGCCCATTGGTCAAGTTTCTAGGTTATAAGGCCCTGGGAGAGTAGCTAACCCTAGGTTGTTTGGACTGAAGGAACAACCCTTCAGTGTCAAGCTGCCAGGAAAAGGGAACAACCCCGGCGACTTCCCGTCACTGTTCCCTTGCCCGTAGGACAACACACACTTGAAGCAGAAGGCACCGAGCTGGACGAAGACCTAATGATAGCGCATACTTTTCACAACCACTGAAGCCCTAAACTATGACGGACTCATGGATGAAGAGGCCATCAAGAGGTGTTTTTTAATGTACGAGTTGTGGGCTGTTTTTCGGCAGCTACGGCAACCTCAATACTGTGTCTGTTTGGACCTTGTCTTCCTCTGCAGAGCACATATCATTATCATTGAATAAAAGTATTCAACCCAAAACTAAGGGAGAGAGCACCTCGGGCAAAAGTGTCCGGGTTGAGTGATGGGAAGGGTTGCAAGTCCAAAGGTGACTTGACTCTAGGGCGAGTTCTTCCATTGTGCGTATCTTGTGTTGGTTGAACAAGGATGTATCTTCTTCTTCTTCCCAGCATTATTCCTATTCGGGGTCGCCGTTTTCAATGAGTCTCTTCCATCTACCTCTGTCCTGTGTCATTTCCTCCCATACTCCCTTCTCCCTCATATCATCTCTAATGCAATCTCTCCATCTGGTCTCAGGCAGTTTTCTATTATTACTTTCGAGTCTTCTCTTAGTACGGCATGAAATGCTCGCCTCACTGTGAAAAGGATCCTAGTTCGAGTCTTACATAAGATCAGAGCGATTTGGGCACACTGCTAAGCCCAATGTGATTCAGTTTAATTAATCTAAACTGACTCAGTTGCTTGGAAGTCAACCTACATAGGTGGGTCATATTTGTGTATGGAGAGAGAGAGAGAGAGAGAGAGAGAGAGAGAGAGAGAAATAATTTATAACGGTATGGCCTCTGTGAGGTAATAGCCCCAAACACCGGGGCCCGAACCATTGGCAAGGCATTCATCAGATATTCCCTCTATCCTCGACAACGAAGCGCATATTTGTCAATATGTTTGTCATTTCAGCAAACAATGGATGAATGGCCAGTATATCATCCTACTCGTCCCATCGTTGTTCATATACTGTCAATACTCATGATTACTGTTTTGCAGTATTTATCTCTCAGAGATATATTAAAACAGAAATGAATGCATATACAGATACACTCGCTTATATACTACCTATATACACACACACACATATATATATATATATATATATATATATATATATCTATATATATATATATGTATGTTGTATGTATGTATGTATGTATGTATGTATGTATGTAGTATGTATATATATATATATATATATATATATATATATGTATATGTATGTATGTATGTATGTATATAGTATATACACGAGTGTAATCTGTATACGTGTTAATTTATGTATTAATATATAACTTTTTTAATTATATTAATGGTACCGAATTGTCTGGTACCAACTTCTAGCGTCCCATATATATATATATATAATATATATATATATATATATATATATAGTATATATATATGTATATATATAGCTTAATTCTTAATGATAAAAAAAGTAGAGAATTTATAACGCTTAGAAAATTTAAACTTATAATCATTCATATGTTTAATAAAATGAAATAAATTGACTAATGAATTTTGCATTTATAACTGACCACAATGCTAAACAAATAAATTAAAACTAGATATCATGGGCAATCTCTTTTAAAAATTATTTCCTCTATGTTGGATCATAATTCTGTACCAGATGTGGGTTGCGCTTGTTGCAAGTTTTGTACTTTTTCTTTTGAAACACCTTTTATCCTTGTTTCAACTAGAGTAGTTTTGTTTTTGCAATATGTCTTCTTTTTACTGGGTATCAATGCGAGTCCAAATATTTGGATAGTTACTGGAGCCTGCTTTGATTAACGTACTGAGAAATGCTTCCAGGTGATTAGACAACACGTGGTTCCTCTCTTATGCAGCGTTCATGTATGTACGTTCCTCGATTTTATCGAAAATTTAGGATCTAGTCTCCTTCTTCTGTCACCTCTTCCCCTCACTGGTCCTATATAAGTATTTTTAAAGTATGACACAATGGTTGAGGAATATCGCCGTCATTCACCAATTCCTCGAACCTGTCGGCAACTTCATCCGGGTGCAGGAGAGCAAGTGATGCAAAACTTCTTATTTTAATACTAAATATGACATCTTCCTTTAAATTATTTCAATATATATTTTGCCCTAAGTAGAATAACATAGGACAACAAATTTGTTCTAAGGGAAAGTATCGAAAAGCGTATTATGAGCAGCCTTTTTCGAAGTCCATGATTACATTTTCAAGTCCTTCATTATTCACCAAATATTTAACTTTTCTGAAAAGTCTGCCACATGTGGTTTGGGATTTCTCGGGTGGTAAAGCATATAATCTTGGGGCCCTGAAGTTGTTAAACTGAGTAAATATAATCATACAGATGAAAGAATACAGCAGGTCAGCTCTTGGCAATTCCATCTCCTTCCCCAGTTCTCACACCGCCTCAAATCTTCAAGGGCTACACCGGTTGCGAAAATTAAAATTCATTTAGGGTCATGTAAGCCACTGTCGAATTAGGAGTACTATTGTGGTACAGAGAAGCCAACATTCGTCTGAGGAATCGGCGGATGATTGGCTCAGATCTCCGTCCAACATTCCGATAAATCTGCGGAACTCCTGGTACTTCAGCCAATGCAAACATTTAATTTTCCCAGTTCTTCAGTTATAATTGAATAAGGGAGAGTCAGACACAACCTTTGCACTGATTTCTGCTGCAGCCGATCAGTGATCATGATTTCCAATCGTCTTCAGTATTTCAAAATGTTCATCTAGATGAAGTCGAGCGTCGAACGAGCGACTTTTGCAACGCCTCTATATTTTTGAACCATCATCATTTCCTTTTATGTTTATGGTAACCGTCGTTTTCTTTACCGAATAGTTTCTTTCTTCCCTTTTCCGAACTGACAAACTTGCAAATGGCCATTCTATACCTTATGGGCTGATAACTGATACTAAAATTCTCTCGGTTGAAAAAAGAAAAAAATAACCAGATACTATACTTTAAAATAAGCCGATAATATACAAATGAATGAGTCTCCACCAATTGGCTTAAGTTGAAAGCCTTCCTTCCTGAATTGTTTGGTACCAAATTGTCGGGCATCAGAATGTCCGGTGTAAGTATAAATATATATATATATATATATATATATATATAATATATAGTATATATATATATTATATATAGTATATGGTATATATATACACACACACACACACACACACACACACACACACACACATATATATATATATATATTATATAATATATATATATATATATATAAATATATATATAAAACCGTTAAATAAAGCTCTTGAAGAGGCCTGGTGGAAGGCGAAATTATCGAGCTATCTTTTATTCTATCTCTTCTCCTGTGGGACTGTATTGACACACACACATACACACACACACACACACACACACACATATATTATATATATATAGTATATATATACACAATACTAAATACAAATAATTTGAAAAGGTTCGTAAATCAGCGTGTAATAGGAAACCAGCCTCTTTAATGATTTTTCCAAACGATTTACTAAACAAGTCACAGTATTTAATTAATAAAAGCTTGTTGACGAATAAAACTCCCAGACCAACTCGACGAGTGTTTCCTTGTAAAATCAGATTATCAAAGAGATATAAATGGTGTTACACTCTCACCACATTTAATCAAAATTGTTATAAATTTCATCGGACTTAATGCCTCCCGTTGGCGATTCATTTTCACTGGAACGTCCTTGTTTGCGCTGTAATATCAGACCTTTAGGGGAAAAAGTTAACTAAGGCTGGCCCGAAGGATTATAAATTTTTACGCGGCTAGGAACCAATTGGTTAGCTAGCAACGGGACTTACAGCATCGTGGGATACGAACCACATTATTTCGAGAAATGAATTTTAATCACCAGAAATAAATTCCTTTGATTCGAAGATGGCATATTGGAAAATCGAACTCGCGACTACCGAATCGGTAGGCGAGCACGTAACCCATTCGTCCAACGAGGAACTTAGGCCTTAAGGAAACCCTTTTAAATTTTATTCGCTTTTTTTTTTATATTCTAATAAATGACTGTTAAGGGTGAGAAGGGGTAAGAACTACGAATATCACTGAACGCATAGTTCTGCCACTCGCAGGTAATGAAATCCAGGGTCGCCTTTGATATCCCGATCCATTTCAGATCAGCTTTTCAATCGAACACGGAACTGGAACCCCTTAACGACCTCTTGAGATACAGAAAGGCTCACTCACAGGCGGCGGTATTGTGTCCTAATTAGGAGCAACGGGAGGCAAACGCCAAAGATGGAAAAATTATTTGTATCCCTGAATGAAACGGATGATTCGAGTGACTGACGTAAACAATTAGAAATTCACTGTTACTTTTGTTCAGTTAAAAGAGTTGTGGATAACTAGAAATGGCTCAAGACAGGATCAAAACATTCTCGGTGAAATTTTCTCATCGTTCTTTCAATTGTTTATGAGACACCGACTCTTAAATATTCACTTACTCGTACACCAGGATCCAATGGCCTGTTTTAAGTGGGCATCTTTTTTTTTTAGGGGAAGACTTATCACTCACGGCCACTCCTCCACAGATCATTTGTAGAGTTCACGTGCCCGTGGTCTCATTGACGATCGGAGTTATAGTTAAAGCTCTACCTCACTACCGATAGACCAGAGGTGTAACGAAGCTACTGCTTGTCCCTTCACTGGCGGACTGCAGTGCGTATACGCCGAAGACATCCTACTCCTTGTTACTGAGATTCTTCCACGTGATGAGAGAAGAAGACTGGAGGAGATGAAATGGGACCTTCGTTAAAGGCCCGAAGAATGTAATCCAAAGCGATCTCCGAGGGTCCTTCATTAAGAAGCAACTGAGAAGGAAAGTGAAACTTCATTAACAGGAAAACCAAGACGCACCAAGAAAAGGCTGAGGGAAATCAATCAAGCGGAGAACTCTGCCATGAAAAGGCAGAACACATCAACTCCAAAAGCCTTGTTTTGAGAAAATTGAAGTTGAAAGATTTGAGGGCTCATGTTTTACTGCTTGTATGTGTGCCATAATGGCTACATTTCTCTCTTTCTGCTCTCTTTGTAGATATCAAGTTGGCAAAAATCGCATTTTTGGAGTTAAATGCCCCCTGCCTTTGTACAGCAGTTACTGCCTGGAAACCAAAGACGTCTCTGACAACTGGATACGGACATATGTATGATCCCGTTCTTCTTTCCATTCTTGTTATTACTTCTTTTTTTCATCAATTCATTATTATTATTATTGGGCACAATTTTCCGTGTCGAAAATGAGGACAATGGTTGCAGGTCCACAATAATATCGCGTGTGAGTATTTAGTCTTTAATAGATAATAAAAGCTCTCGAACCTTGTACTAGGTTCATCTTCAGTCAAGTGACTGAAGATGAACCTAGTAAGAATTGTTCGAAAAGATTTCATTATATTAAAGACTAAATACTCACATGTGATATTATTGTGACCTGCAACCATTATTCTTTATTATTATTATTATTATGATTATTATTATTATTATTTTATAGTTTTTTTTTCTTCATACCTTTATTATAAACAGGTCAACGACAGACAATCACAATAAAAAGAATAAGATCACCCGTTTCCAATCTAAAAGTTACCATCTTAATGGTGTGGGTCCCTTCGGGACTCTCTTGGGTTGGTGGGCGGTAGGACTAATATACACAAAGGTCTTGTAGGTGTGAAAAAACTGTCCTTTTTTTGGAAGGGTTTTGGGAGAGAAGAGGAAGGGAAGTCATCTTCCATGACGGCCCAAAGCCTTAGATCTTAGAATAATGAGAGGAGCGTTTAGCACAGAGTTACTTACGACCTCGTGTGAGAAAACTTCCAGCTTCTGAATCGAATTCCTGTGCGAAGTTTTATCGACGGGTTGAATCGTTTTTCGCATGATGTCGCTATGACTTTCACCCAAGTTATTCGTAGGACCAAAAACAGCCATGAAGTCAATGATTTTGACGGTAGTTTTTAGAAGATGGTCGGGCCGTCGTTTATTAAAACAGGACTTCATTATTGGCTTCTCTTATTTTGGTCCATTTTCACATACGGAAATAATGCTACTTCTTCTATTATTGAGATATAACAAAATGGAAAATGCTGATTATTTCTGTTTGACGACGCTCTCTGCATGTAAGAAGGCATCAGTTACGGGACGAGGAAGACCTGAGATTTTGAATGAGTCTGGATCCGGAGGCAGCTCCAGGAGGCCGCCTGCCCTCTCCATCCCATTTGTGTCGTGAATGGGGACGGTATTGCGGACAAGTTTAAGAGGACCTGCAATACTGCTTTCACGTACAATGTACTAATTCTTCCCTTCTAGTTTTGCAATTGTCATGCTCGATATTGGAGGCTTCCAGTCTTTATTTTTGTCTTATTTTATCTGTGATGTTCTTCAACATTTTCTCTTTCCGTCACTGTGGACATTCTATGCTGAGGGTGCTTGTCTTGGAATTCAGTGGATTTTTCAAACAAAATTGTTAATTTTGGATCATTTATAGCAATAACACCGAAAAAGTGTATTCACGATGAATTTCTGCAACTAAGAAATTTCTGGACACAGGCGCCTCCTTCGTCAACGCTGGTTCAGGATAACATCTCGTTCATTTTGTTGCTCTCCCACTCATTTTCAAGATGATGACCACTGCCTCCACCATCAGACTCCTAAGGTCTGTTGCAACGTCCAAGAAAGAGATCACTGAACTGTAGGTTGTGTCTGAGCCCGAGTTCTTTGCGACTTTCATTTCCTAAGCAAGGTCTTTGCAACTTCACTCACAGAGTCCTTCATTATGATATGCAACAGATTTATGAATCAATCCGGTATGAGCGTAAATGGGTCACTGTGAGGTCCGAGAAACAAAGTGAGCAATAAAGCATTTGTTCATTTTTTATATTTTCGCTAAATAGGATTCTACTTTTATTTAGTGGAGCTAGTGGAGCATTTTGGAATTGTAAAGTAAAATCTTTAACCCTAAGTTCAACGTCACTCTTGCTCAAGTTTAGAAAGCATCAGACAGATCTGATTGTTATGGACACTGGAATCGGAACTGAAATTACTTGCAAACCTCTTTATTGCTCTCAAGAGACCGATAAAAGCCTGATGACATCGTCTCTAGGAACCAATTGTTTACCTAGCAACGGGACCTGCAGCTTATTGTGGGATCCGATCCACATCATATCGAGAAATGAATTTCTAATCACCAGAAATAAATTTATCTAATTCTACGTTGGCAGCGCGGAGAATCGAACTAGCGACTATCGAATCGGTAGGCGAGCACGTAACCCACTCTTCCAATGAGGAATTTCACAACGCTTGAAACTGTCTGAGAGCACTGAGATGTATCATATCAATATCTTCTAGTGAGCTACGCGTTGTAATGTTTTAGATTGTCTAGTTTTTTCAACAATTCAAACTTACTATTCCCAGCCAGGTGTATACCAGGGATTTCCATCACAAAATGAATTAGATTCTGCTCAGTCGAACAGTAGGACCTACCTTGATTATGATGTGAGTGATAACCTGCATAACAAATAATTGCAGCCTTAACTAACTGATTCAAAGTTCAGTAATACTTTATAAAAAATCAGATTCATACCTATATTCAGTTTCGGGTTAATTGGATAACTGGTCGACGGTTCAAAGTCCCAGGTGCACTGGTGTAGCTTAGGGGTTCTTCGGGGATACCTCAGGAGATTGAGTGAGTGCTGGGGATACAGGGTAGTATAAGGTCACTCTGGGATACAGGGTAGAAGGTTCATTCGGGGGCACTGGGTAGAGAGTTCACTCGGGGATACAAGGTAGAGGGTTCACTTGGGAATACTGGAGATGGTTCACTCGGGGATACGGGGTAGTGGGTTCACTCGGGGATACAGGGTAGAGGGCTTCCACTTCGGTGAATATGTAGTAGTAGAGGGTTCATTCGGGGATAAGGGGTAGAGGGTTCACTCGGAGATACAGGGTAGAGGGTTCACTTGTGAATACTGGGTAGTAGAGGGTTCATTCGGGGATAAGGGGTAGAGGGTTCACTCGGAGATACAGGGTAGAGGGTTCACTTGTGATACTGGTAGGTAGTTCACGGGGATCGGGTTCATCGGATACAGGGTAGAGGGTTCTACTTCGGATGATTACTGGATAACGGTAGGGGAGGGTTTCACTTGAATACTGGTCATTCAGATAGTAGGTTCATTTCGGGGGATAAGGGTAGAGGGTTCACTTGTGAATACTGGGTAGTTAGAGGGTTCATTCGGGGGATATGGGGTAGAGGGTTCACTTGGGAATACTGGGAGTAGAGGGTTCATTCGGGGATATGGGGTAGATTCACTTGGGAACGGGGTAGTAGAGGGTCATTCGGGGATATGGGGTTAGAGGGTTCACTTGTGAATACTGGATAGTAGAGGGTTCATTCGGGGATATGGGGTAGAGGGTTCACTTGTGAATACTGGGTAGTAGAGGGTTCATTCGGGGATAAGGGGTAGAGGGTTCACTTGTGAATACTGGGTAGTAGAGGGTTCATTCGGGGATATGGGGTAGAGGGTTCACTTGGGAATACTGGGTAGTAGAGGGTTCATTCGGGGATATGGGGTGGTTAGAGGTCGGAGACAGGGTAGAGGGTTCACTTGTGAATACTGGGTAGTAGAGGGTTCATTCGGGGATATGGGGTAGAGGGTTCACTCGGAGATACAGGGTAGAGGGTTCACTTGTGAATACTGGGTAGTAGAGGGTTCATTCGGGGATAAGGGGTAGAGGGTTCACTTGGGAATACTGGGTAGTAGAGGGTTCATTCGGGGATATGGGGTAGAGGGTTCACTAGTGAATACTGGGTAGTAGAGGGTTCATTCGGGGATATGGGGTAGAGGGTTCACTTGGGAATACTGGGTAGTAGAGGGTTCATTCGGGTATACTGGGTAGAGGGTTCACTCGGGGATATCTGGTAAACTTGCTGGTATTTCTTTACTGGTTCAAGTCAAAGGACACTTCGTTACAAGGTCCGCTGACCCTAACTTCGTTAGATTGAGGGAACGTTGCGGAACTTAACGGCTACTTGAAACAAAAAAGGGAGAAAATTTGCCATATAGTGACTTTTAACTTGAATCCTCTCGTTCCGTGAACTAAGCAAAACTGGGGCTGGTTATTGTCAAGGTCTAAAGAATATTCTTTAGACCTTGGTTATTGTTTTGATGTATGACCCTCAATGAATGTCAGACGTCCTCTGCATGCAATGGCCATTAATCATCCGTGGGATCACGGGCTAGCAACTGCATCCCAAAATTCAACAATTGACAACGCGGCTCGGAAAGCCAAAGGAGTGCGTGACTAATATTCATTTATGTTATAAACCTTTTATCTTCACTGGAAGGAAACCAAAAGCACACTAACCACACGATTATATAAATAAATGCTTCTAGACATGGACATCCTTTTGCTGAGTCTCAGATAAGGTATTCTCAACCTGTGCTACACCAGGTACTGAAGACCTATGAACTGACTATATAATTGTGACTGACATCAAGCAATTATTATTATTAAAGTAGTTTAACCAGACCACTGAGCTGACTTTCAGCTCTCATAGGGCTGGCCCGAAGGATTAGATTAAAATTTAAAAAAACCATGTCTAGGCCAGAGGCAAAGCTCTGGCACCGAAGTGTTTTCTCGGTGTGATGACGAATAAGTGAAAATTAAACTAAAAACTGCACAAAGGCACACACTCACACAGGAACACATGCACACTATAAATACATTTACTCATATATCCATATTTTCATAAAAAATAAATCAGAATAAGTTAAGTAACATTTTAAAAGTTTTGTTTTTAAAATTCATTAGTCTAATAATTTTCGTATTTTCAAAGTTTACTTAGATTTATATTTTATCAACTAAATTGCACTTCTTTAAGAACATAAAAATGGGCATGACTGAAAATGCAGAGGATTCTGACAAGATTTCTTTCATAGATCTGTTTCTAAGTGTCGACAGTCGTTGCTGGTTGTACTTTGGGCATTCGCATAACACATGTTTGACAGTTATAACCTCTCTGCACTCTGCACACTCAGGAGCTGAGATACGTGGGCTGCTCATTAAGTGTCCATGTGTCAGACGGGTATGGCCTATACGGAGACGTGTCAGAATTACTTGTTCATGTCTTTCTCTCTGATATGATGAACTCCACTTTCCTACTTCAGGTTTTATTTGCTTCAATTTGTTATTTTCTGACTCTTCATTCCAAATATGTTGCCATTTCTTATAATACCCATCTTTATGTATGTTACATAATCACTCATAGGGAGATTCACACTTGATCTTGTCATTTGATTTGCTTCTTTGTCAGCCTCTTCATTTCCTTTGATCCCTACATGGGCAGGGATCCAACATATTTCTACTTTTTTCCCAATAATATCTAATTTGTGAAGTGATAATTTAATTTGTTGTACAATATTATTTTTTGGTTTATAACTCTGGATGGCTTCTATGGCACTTCTTGAGTCACTAAAAATCACAAAATTATTTAGTGATGTTTCTTTAATTATTCTTATGGCTGAGGCTATTGCGCAAAGCTCCGCTGTGAATATTGAAGCTGTATTGGGTAGAGAGAACTGATATGATCTGTCCTGGGACACTGCAGCATATCCCACTCCATGTTCCGATTTAGATCCATCTGTGTATATTGCATAATGTGGACCTTTTCGGTTTATATGCTCTATTGTATGTTGTCTATGGTGTGATGGCATATATAAGTATTTTTTTTATAAATATTTCAATTGTGTGCAAGTTTTCATTTTATTCATTGTCCAAGGCGGAGGTAATTTTACTACTGGAGGAATTTGTATATTTACATTTAGTGACTCAAACAGTCTTCTAGCTCTAATTGGAAAAGGGGGTGGATGATTGTTAATAAAAATATCTCTTTGTTCAAATAATTTTTTTGTTGGAGAATCGCTTGTCTTGATTCTCAAAGCACTCTTCATTATTACAAGCTCTCTATGGAGAGAGAGAGGTAGTTCACCACATTCAACCTGTAAGGAAGATGTCGGTGATGATTTAAAGGCTCCTGAACATATTCTAAGGCCCTCACCCTCATTATGAACTGGGTCCAATGCTTTCAGTGTTGCGTCTGACGCAGAGCCATATACTTCGCTACCGTAATCAATTATAGACAGGACTGTTGCTTTATACAGTAATGTAAGGGTTTGTCTATCGGCTCCCCAAGTGGTGTTTGATAATTTTCTAATTAGATTTAATGCTTTTTTACATTTTGATTTCAGGTATGTTATGTGAGGTTTCCAGTTTAAGTGAGTATCAAACACTAAACCTAAAAATTTTGCAGTTTGTCTAATTGGTATACTAATATTTCTGATTTTTAAATCTATCACTTCACCATTCATCCACCTTTTATCTTTATAAAACACTACTGCTTGAGTCTTATGTATGGATAACTTAAATCCTACAGATGAGGTCCATTCATTTATTTTTATTATACTTTTATTAATGATGCGTTCTGCATGTTTAATACGAGAGGCTGAATAATATATCGCAAAATCATCCATGTACAGGTTGCTTTTAATTCCAGTAGGCAGATTTTTATTGATATCATTGATTGCAAGGGTAAACAGTGTGCCACTAAGGACACTTCCCTGTGGAACACCATTTTCAAGTGGAAATGTTCTTGACAATACATCATCAATTCTCACTTGAAAACTACGATTTGTTAAAAAATTTTGGATGAATCTACGGTAAACTGTCCACGGATGTTGTATTGTTGTAAACTTTTTAATATAGGGTACCTCCAGTAGTATCGTAAGCCTTTTCAATGTCAAAAAAGACTGCTACAGTTATTTGCTTTCGCTCAAATCCTCTTCGTATATGGTCTTCGAGGTTAGAGAGAGAATCTAACGTAGATCTGTTGCACTGTGACCCGAATTGAGTGGGAGTCAAGATTTTATTTTCTCGAATGTGCCATGTTAATCGAGTATTTACCATTTTTTCTAGTAACTTGCACAAGCAACTTGTTAGAGAAATTGGTCTGTAGTTATTTGCATTACTTGGATCTTTCCCGGGTTGGGGATAGGTATTATTATTGCTTGACGCCATTCATCAGGAAATAAATTTCTAAGCCATAAATGATTATAAAATTGCAACAAATATGTCTTCGCTAGAGGTGCTAAGTGGCAGATCATCTCAAAACAAATACTGTCACCTCCAGGAGCAGATTTATTGCTGTTAGTGAGAGCAAATTCCAACTCTTCCATATTAAATTTTTTATTATAATATATGTCTTCTATTGTTTCGAAATTTATTGTTATTAGTTCTATATTGTTTTTCTTTGTGCGGAAGTGGTCATCTAAATTTCTATCACTACTTACATTAGCTAAGTTTTCTCCTATTATATTACTTATTTTCTTTTGGATCGAGTATTCTTTTTCCGTCTTTTAATATGGCATGTCTGGGTGGTTTCACATGGGTACCATTTATTTTTACGGAATTTTTCCCATATTTTTTGTATGGGAGTATTATTAGAGAGATCTGATACATATTTCCTCCATGAAATTATTCTTCCCTGAATTACTTCCTTTTTAAATTTTGCTGATATTTTGTTGTATAGAGGCTTTAACGCTTCAATTTCTAGCAACAATATAGTCATTTTTTGTAAAGTACTTTCTAATATTGGTAATGTTTTATTTATTTTACTGAACTTTCTATTCAAATTATCCAATCGTCTCCCTATTGAGTGTTTTATATTTATTAATTCTGTCAGCTTTTCGGACCACCATGGAACTTTGTGTTTTGTTGGATGGGGTTTTGATTTTGGTATTGCTTTATCAGCAGCATCTTTGATGAAATTAACAAGAAACTTATTAGTTTCATTATGATCTTTCAGATATTCAAATGGCGGTATACTTCTAGTATGTATTTCATATTGTTCCCAATCTGCTTTAAAAATGTTATAGTGAGGAACATGTTTAGCTGGGTTATTTTGTAAAAAGGAAATTAATATTGGGAAATGATCACTCGTGTACAAGTCATCAATTGTGTTCCAATCTAATTTGTCAAACTATACTTGTTGAACAGAGAGTTAAGTCTACAGAGGAAAATGTTCCATGTGTTTTTGAATAATATGTGCTAACTTCATCATCATTTATACAACACATGTCATTTGAATCTATAAGTTCTTCTACTTTACTTCCTGTTCTATTTGAGTTTGAACAGTTACAATCCCATATTGGGTTGTGAGCATTAAAATCCCCTATTATTATTATAGGTTCTATGGCATTTTTAACAAATTCTCCAAGTTTATCAATATCGTAATGTTTATTTGGTTGGTTGTATAAATTATATATTATAAAATTATCGTTTTTAATTCGAATTTTAATACCTGATATTTGGAGGTCAGTAATGTTTACAGGTACTTTGTCATAACATACTTTGTTATGTACATATATGGCTGTACCTAAATTTCCTTCTTCTTCCCGTGATGTTGATATTAAGGTATATTTACCTATTGTTGGTATTGTATTATTAACATGTTGTAAACATAATATCATGGGTTCATATTCCTTTAATAACCTTTGTACTTCTCCCAGGTGTAATCTGGTCTGTAGACCATTTACGTTCCATTGTATAATATAATTATTGAAAATATTATGTTACATCGGTCGTGTTTTGTCTTCTTTTTTTGTATTATCATCAATTTGAATTTTTTCTAAAATTTTATTTACCACATTCAGTTGTTTATCTTTATAATATTTTAAGTGCTCAATACACATACATCCTTTTTCATGGGTGTTTAAATCGGTGGCCTCTTTCTTTCTATATTTCATAAAATTTCTTATAATGTTTGTTAAGCAATCTTTTGTTATATTTTTATGTTTTCATTGCACAATGCAATGAAGCAATCATTACAGCCACATATGTTGTCATGTATATCTCTGTTTTATTTGCTCTTATTGTACCAATTATTGGTGATGGAGTAATCTCATCACCCTTGGCATAGTCACCATCATCTATGGTATGATTCTCCTCCACTTCTTTTGGTGTTTTGGATCTCTGCATCCATAGGGTTTTATTATTATTTTAGGAGATAAAGGTATGTTCTTACTTTGTTTTTGTTCTTTCTTCATATCTTTGGTTTTTTGGTTTGACTGATGTTTCTCTAATTATAGTTGGTTTCTTTGTTTTGGTGGTGTTCTCTCCAAAGGTCGTTTTTTTTCTTTAATTTTCGGTACATCACAACTTCCTTCTTCCACCTCTGTGGTAGTATCTTCTTGTGTTTCTATTTGCATTAACACGTCAAATGAATTGATAGATTATCATCCAATTCACTAGCACCTGTTTCCTGATTCTTTACTATCTTAGTTTTTTCCTGTATATTACTAACTTCTTCAGACCTACTTTGCTGTATCTTGTTACTTCTATCTGTATGTTTTTTTGTTTCATTACTGGTTCCTGTTATAGAAGAATATGTACGTTTCTTGGCAGGATCTTGAATTCCTCTCACTTTTAATTCTAATTTAGCCTCAGCTATAGACATGCCTGTTCTTTCTTTTAACATTTTCAATTCCGTGTTGTATATGTAATACATGCATTCTTTGGATCTTGCATGATGGTTCTGCTCACAGTTTACACATTTGGTTCACTGCACTTCCATTTGGTGGCGTGTTCTGTAGATCCGCAGTAAGCACACACCGGACCATTCCTACAATTTCTCTTGTGTGTCCATACTTACTGCAATTTTGACCACTGCAGTGGCTTTGGTATATAGGGTCTTAACTCTCTATTTTGTCCTAAAATTTTTATTTTTTGAGGTAGATCTGAACCCTCAAATTTTATTTTTGCTATTTTTACTACTTGTTTACTGCCTCTCTTACTTGTCATGTCATACACTTCGCAATCCTCAACCTTGGGGTATCTCTTTTTGAGCGAGTCTAAAAGTATTTTCTTATTAATAGGTTCGTCGTTGTTATCAGGAAGTACAATGGTACCCTGAATGCTGTTCATATTGTCATGCTTTTCCATTTTAACATTAATAGAATCTATAATTTTTAAAGACAAATAGTCTTCTGACTGGCTTTTTGTTGTGGCTTCTATAAGCCAAGTCTTCTCTCTTATTTTTCTGAACGACATTTCTGCCGTTGGATGTCTATTGAGTAAAAAATTTTTCTAATTTCAAGGCCGAAATATTTTGTTCTGCTTCCATAGTTAGAAACCTTGACCAACTTCACTCCTAAAGAGGGAGTCAAAGTGAGTCAAGGTTGGGTCATGCCGGTACTGAAGTTTCCTAGGTTTAGTATATGGTATTAATGTTTTAATACCAACCTGGTCTTTGTGATCTGAGCTTCCGTTAGAATGGTCCAAATCCGTGCCAGAAGTCGTGGGGGTATTTTTTAAATTTTCCATAAAATAAAATTGTAAATTTCGTCCAGAATGAGGTCCCTCTCACCAAGGAGGCCCAACTGGGGGAGGAGCAATAATGTTACACAGTGGTAACTGCCCTGGGACACTCACCTGGATATACGCCATACCCACAATGCCTTAAGGGTCGTCAGTCCCATGAGATCGGGCCCAGCACTGCGGGCATGGCTTGACTTAAAAATTTCCCCTCGCTCAATCACGTCAGGTACTTTAGTTTTACGGGTGAAGTGGCATGCCGTCCAACTCCACCCTCCATCAAGTTAAAAGAGCAGTCAATTCAAATGTCCAAAATCATGCCACGGTCGTCAACGAAAGAAGAAGAAGGGAAAGGGGAAAGTTTATAAGAAGAGGACTAAAGGAGTTAAAGGTCCCAATGTTCAGTTGGATCCACAGCAAAGAGCATAGGCATAAAGGGGCATACTCTCTCTGCAGTGGATCCCTAAGCCCCCCACCTCGTCAAGGAGTTGGGATCAGGGGGGACATCAAGCAAAACTGTAGTAGATATAACAGGGCTCCTTTTTCTGACAGTGGATGTGTTTCCCTTCGATTTATCTGGCATTGTTTGGATCTGTTATGGATACGACCATTAAATGCATCTGTAATGATTTGATTATTCGGTGACATCGAGCTCTCTCTCTCTCTCTCTCTCTCTTTCTCTCTCTCAGAGCACGTTTTGTTGAATTCTTTCTCTCCAGCCACCTAAGTTTCCCCTTGGAAACACCCAGCGCAGAGAGAACCCCAGTTACAGCTGATCAAAGATGAAATGGAGTCCTTGATTAAAAAAAAAGGGTCGGAATGTGATTGCAAGCAGCGTGATCACCTAAATTAGGGAGGCAATTAAGAACTTAATTCAAAATGTAATCAACTGGAAAACGAAGAGACTCCGATTCTCCTTTTTCCAAGCTAAGGAATATCAGCGACTGAAGAGAAACGAAAAGTTTGTTCACTGCGGAAGAATTAAACTTGCTCCTTTCTTCGGGAGTTCTGTGTTTTTAAGGCTGCAGGTCCTGTTTTTAAATAATTTTTGCCTTTCAATGTCTATACACACACAGGGAATACATGAAATCAATTAATCTACACTGTTTCGCCGTTTTTAGTACTAGTCCCTGGCGAGTCAAATGTGTTTCGCCGTATTTAGTACTAGCCCGTGGGAGATCAAATGTCCCTAAATGCATTTGATCCCCCAACAGTGTGTTTAGTACTAGCCCTCTGGGATCAAATGTTCCTAAGCGAATTGGCTATTTTACATATGCTATAAGGATTTCACATATTCCCTGTAACATACACACACACACATATATATAGGTGTATATATACATACATACATATATATATATATATATATATATATATATATATATATATATATATATATATATATATATATATATATATATATATATATATATATATATATATATATAGTTATGAATTTATATTCTCCAATGTTTAAGGCGTTATGAGTGGCACGAACAAGCTCTTTTTCATTCTATGATCTGTGCCACAAAGGTTAATTTAAGGCTAAGAGGCCAGATCACTGACAGAACAGAAAAGATCCTAAACAAACTAGAGAAACTGTGAAAAATATTAATTATAACCAAATACTAAACTCCACAAAAATAACTGGATAAGGGTGTACCAAAAACCGTTACCCAAAATACTCTCTTTCACACGATAGAACCAGGGACAGAAACTGTTTCTGTAAACCCTGAAGCTTTGAATACGAGAACAAAGGGTGAAGACAGACTTAATCCTAAATTATAGACACCAAAAATGTTTACATACTTGATAAAATGCCAGCAATATACAGATGATTCCTAAATTTCATTAATCCAAACCCAAGGAGTGATATTTGTCTCAATAATGTCCTGGAAAAGCAAAACCAGATTCTTTGATGAATCCTTTTAGTTTTACCTCCTTTTAGAGACAGTTCTCTCTGCTAATTAAAGAGCAAAATATCGATGTCAGGATGCCAGAAAACTTTCAATCAATCAATCAATAAAGAGCAAAATAAACTGAGTTAATTTATACGACAAGCAACCCTCCAGTTCTTGAAGACTGAATTATTATGGCCGATGACGCCTTGATAATGCAGCCTCCTCAGTAAGCCTAAAACACGTTCTTTGAGACAGCCAGGGAAACTGCAGAGATTCCTGATGTCATTATATCTGTCGGCGAGATATTATTATTATCATTATATTATTAATATCATTATAAACATCCAAATGGGACACGCGTATACCCTTCCAAAAATATTCTGCTACACTCTTCCAGCAGTTTTCGTTCACCAAACAATCACATTTATTCTGTCGATGCACCCGAGGAAATGTGCTTCTGAAAAGGTATAAGGAAAAAAAAATATTCATTTCAAAAAAGGTATACGGACATTTAGTAAAATAGCCTTTAGATCACTAGGAAGAACTCAAAATAGAAACTAAAGTTTGAATCCAAAATTTAAGCACGATTACTGTCACGTATCTAATATATATTCCATAATGCCTGCGAAAACATACGGGCACAGAGAGAAATAGTCTATAAACTCCATCTTATGGCTTTACACTGGGAAGGAAAAGTCTTTCTTGGATGAGATGGAAAACAAGCGAAGCACAGCACCTCATCTCTAAAGTCACCGATCATTAACTAGCAAAGGGCTAATTTTTCGTTAAAATGCATTGCTTGACAATTTAGCGCCAACTAAACCAAGTATGCAGAGCGTCAACTAAACCGAATATACACATGGTCGAAAGATTAATTCGTAACATAGAAGTGCACGGCCTAACTACACTACGCCTACTATTCTCCAAGACCGGCGGATCATTGTCGCGGCCAAGAATTGAAACCATGTTCAAAAAGCGCGACAAAACATGCTATGAAAAGAGCGGCGTTTGTTTCGTCTTCACCAGATTTAGCTGGGAAATTATTCTTTCAACACAAGCTGAAGAGTCTGGCAATACAAGGAGACCACACACGAAGTCAGACACTAAACTAAACTTGGACTGACCATTTCCACCTAATATAATATATTCCTTAAATTATGCCAAATTTCAGGTACTTCCTGAGGAAGCATGGGATGAACTGTCTCCTTTTCCCAAATAAGGACCCTCCATTCTTCCTGTAAGGTACCAAGCTGATGCTCAGGCACTAAAGAAGGAAAGTTCAAGGCAAGTTTAATTATTGACTTTATCTGTGTTTCAGTGCCTGTTGCTTCCTCTGGCTCCATGTTGTGCAACATAGCAATGACGCCGTCTTCTTGTAAACGAAACCTCTCACAAATCTGACAAGAAAGTTGCGAAAAAACGCTAAGCAGTCTGACTGAAACCTGCTTTCATTTTTCCTAGACTGTCTGTTTCAGGACTTTCTGTACATAATTTTCATGAATTCGGAGATTTTCGTATTTTCATATAAAGCTTTTAAGCTTTGAGTTAATTTGTCAAGATCTTGGAAGATTTTCAAGCGGTGGCAGCACTGAAGTGAGCAGGAGGCAACAGACAGTGAAGTCTGGCTAACCCGCTTATGATACAAATTTCAGCCGCCCTGTTGATGTCAAAAATTGTTAAGATTTTAATGTATTGAAAAACAAAACAAGTAAACAAGTAAAAACGCGCCGAAGTTTTTTCGGCGTAATCGAGTTTTCTGTACACTGTATAATGCTGTATGAAATTCGATGTGTTGTAGTATGAACTGCCAACTAGGATCGGACAGTGCTCAGTTGCTCCCCAGATGCGGTGCCAGACGCACGATGCTTGGCTAAACTTAAATAAAATCTAATGAGGCTAGAGGGCTGCAATTTGGTGTGTATGATGATTGAAGGGTGGCTGATCAACATACATCCCTCTAGCCTCAGTATTGTTTGTTTGTATGGTGTTTTTACGTTGCATGGAACAAGTAGTTATTCAGCAACGGGACCAACGGCTTTACGTGACTTCCGAACCACGTCGAGATTAAACTTCTATCACCAGAAATACACATCTCTGACCCCTCAACGGAATGGCCGAGAAACGAACTCGCGGCCACTGAGGTGGTAGGTAAAGACCTTACCAACCACGCCACTGTGGCGCTTTCTCGCCTCGGTAGTATTTAAGATCTGAGGGCGGACAGACAGACAAAGCCTTTTCTCTTTTACAGAAAACTAAAAAGAGCCCTAATCTTAGTAATGTCTTGACGAGTCAAATGATTTCTTACGTGGCTATTCTATCTTTGTCACATCTTTCTCTTGCGTTTATGCCTTTTCTCTCCCATACCAGTTCTATCTCCTGATCAACACATCCCCACCTCCCTCTCTCTCTCTCTCTCTCTCTCTCATTAGCCTGGAGGCAAAGTGGTTAGCAGGTGCAGATCACAACGTTCGATTCTGGAACTATACTCTGTTTTTTTCCATCTGTCCACCCGCCTGTGGTGTTTGCGCATGGTAACACTGCATCCCGGGCTTTAAATAATATCCTATTTCGAATATTAACGGTGTAATTCACATACAGTAAATTACTAAAACACTTTTCAGTTGCAAATGTACACCCAGATATCCTTTTATTTACCTAAAACTTACACACATTGTAACTATTCAAAGCCCGGGACGCAGCGTTACCATGCGCGACCACCACAGGCGGATGGACAGATGGAAAAAAACAGAGTACGTATAGACAGGGAGGGACAAATAGGCGTGATAATCAAAACCCAGTTCGCCTTTGTGGACCAAAGATATGAATTATGGACCTAGTTGTTAGCTGACCATTATGTGTCGCACCCAGGATGGGAAAAGAAAGAGATAAGGAGTACAAATGTGAGAGAGGGAGAGAGAGAAACCGTCATGTGAGTGTTGATTCCTCCGTGATAATGTAGGAGTATACCATTACAACGGGAGGGCATCGAGTAGAAATCTTCACCCCCACCGGAATAAAACCATTCACACTATATTTATTGCTATTACATTCAAACAATTCCTGTTTTTTCCTCATCTCTTATCTCACTGGCCAATAATTACTCGCTCCTCTTTTGACTCGCTGTACAAACCTCTCTCTCTCTCTCTCTTCTCTCTCTCTCTCTCTCTCTCTCTTTCTTTCTTTGTATCTTCCAACCTGAAACTTTCTTTAATCTATCGCGAGCATCAGTGATTCGCGCATTCTAATGGGTTCTGTTGAATTGCTGATGATGATCAAGAGGAACGTCGACGACGGGAACAAATGCACACTTAATTGGAGTTTAATCGGGTGACTCTGTGAATGGTCCTGTGACAAGAAGAGTGAGGGAAACGGGGGAATTTCATTGGAAAAAAATAAAGTATTAAAGAGGGGCGAATTTATTGCGTGGTATCAACGAACACCGGTACGTTTAGGAGAGTCTATTGAACATAAGGTACTGCCCATTCACACACGTATAAGAGAGTATCAAAAAGAGCGAACAGATATCATATATAAATAGAGACTTTGATAACTGAGGGAAAACTACAATTCAGGATGAGAATACATATGCTACTGTGGTCAATACTCCTGTCTTGCTATACTGCTGGTCTACCGATCTGTGAAGTTGAAAAACATTGATTTGGGCCAGTACATGGATGGGTAGCCACCATTTAAAAATAAACAGACGCTGAGAAGTCTGGTGGGAGCGGCAATATGCAAAGTTATACACCAGGTAAGACAGGAGGTTGTTTGAGTAAATTTTTACTTAAAAAAAAAAAAAAAAAAAAAAAAAGGTCTTAAAAATGTTAACGATGAAAATTCTTGAAAATCTCAAAACACGAGAAAAATCATTCGAAATATTTTCCTTATCAAGTCTTGGTTTCATAACAACATTTCTGGTAGTATTCTGAAGAATAAAACTCACCTCTTTCATGATAATGGTTTCGAATCACAAATACGAGGGATTAATTCCACGTGAAAGACATTTTTTTGGTGAGGTCTCCGATAACAAAGGCATTATTCCGGTAATAGAAAAAAGAGAATTGCGGAATAGAATACAATCATGTTTCTTTCAGAGAGAGAGAGAGAGAGAGAGAGAGAGAGAGAGAGAGAGAGAGAGAGAGAGCATGTTATTTTTAAAGAAAAACGAAAGAATGACCATTCATGACCGAAAAGTTGACAGGATGTGTGGTCAACAAGGTCGTAAGATGAGCTATATTTTTAAAACACTTATTGGCAATCCAAGGCCAGGCCTGGAGAGAATGAAGGAAGGCCGGGTAAAGGAAATAAGACAGAATGAGAGAATACAAGTAAAAGGGGAAACGGGAAAACAAGAGGAAGCCGTTGAAAGGTAAAAGAGGAAACTCGTTACAGATGGGAAAATAAAAAAAAGGACAAAAGCAAAGAGAGTAGAGGAGAAAAGGAGTAAACGGCAGAAAGCACGTTACGGAAAAGGAGAAATCAGGACATGGAAAGGAAAAGGAGAACGTAAGAAAAATCCATGAAAAAATAAGACAACAGAGGAAATAAAGAAAAGGAAAAAGGGGAAAACAGAGGAATCACTGAAAGGAAAAGGAGAAAACAGGAGAAAGCAAGTGAAAGTAAGGGCAAAACAACGTGAACATAAGAGAAAGCAAGGGACAATAATGAGAAAGAAAGAGAAAGAAAAGGGAAAACAAAGAAAAGACAAGAGAGAACAAAGAAAAAAGAAAAAACAAGGGGAAAACAAGAGAAAGCAAGGGTAAAACAACGAGGAATCAATAGAAAGCAAGGGAAAATAATGAGGAAGCAAGAGAAAGCAAAGGAAAACAATGAGAAAGCAAGGGGAAAACAATGGGGAAGCAATAGAAAGTAAGGGGAAAAATGAGAAAGCAATAGAAAGCTAGGGAAAACAATGAGAAAGCTAGAGAAAGCAAGGGAAAACAACGAGATAGCAAGAGAAAGCAAGAGGAAAAGAATGAAGAAGCTAGAAAAAGTACGTGGAAAACATTGAGGAAGCAATAGAAAGCAAGAGAAAACAATGAAGACCAGGGGAAAACAAGGATAAAGCTAGAGAAAGCAAGGGAAAACAACGAGATAGCAAGAGAAAGCAAGGGGAAAGCAAGATAAAACATGGGCAAAACAATGAGGCAAGAGAAAGCAAGGAGAAAATTATGAAATAGCAAGAGAAAACAAGGGAAAAGACAGAGAAAACTAGAGAAAGCAAGGGTGAAAGAACAAAGAGAAATAAGAGAAAGCAAACGGAAAAGAACAAGGAGAAATAAGATAAGGCAAAGGGGAAAACTAAAGAGAAAACAAGAGAAAGCAGTGAATGAAAGGAGTGAACAAGAAAAAGCGAGGGAAAGGAACAAGGAGAAATAAGAGAAAGGAAGAGGAAAAGAACAAGGGGACAAACTAAAGAGGAAACAAGAGAAAGCAAATGAAAAAGAACAAAGACAAAGCAATAGAAAGAAGAGGACAAGAAAAAAAGGTAAAAAAAAAGCACTCCCTGGACACTTTTAGACTTTAATGATAATTCTACAGCTCTTCTTAAATAAAGGAAATGAAAAAAGGGATAAGAAGAAAAATAAAAGAAAGTATCCTCTGGGTGATCCAACACATGACTACTCTTGTTGAAAAAAGAAATCTTCCACATAGGAAAATTCTGTCGTAAGTACTTAGTCACTGCCTGTCAAGCTAAAATTCATTCTAGTGATAATGACACCAATTATACTTAATTTTCTGTTGGTACTATTATTCAAAATTGAGCAAAGATGAAAATGGAATGAACTTTTTTTTTTATTCTCGTACTCACAGAGCAGATTTTTCACAGAAAGGAACTTTCACTTGTAAAAACACTGAAATCAAAGAGTGATGAGAGCTAGAATATGAACGTCCAAGAAAAATAAATGACTATCAGTATTAAAACTCAGATAAACTACGGCAGTCGTGAATGGCACTTCCAAGTGTTATCTAAAATTCTTATGAGCAAGTAAAATAATTTCTCACGTGTACAGTTAAGGGAATGAAAGACAAATGGTATTAGGAACTGTGATTTCGTAGCACATAAGTGAAGAATCTGTCATAATAGACACTCACATAATTGCACAAAGAAATACACAGTAGAACAAATGGGCGCCTACTGCATACGTTTAACTCTTGTGCCCTTAGACAAGACAGCCAAATCATGACCGGTTCAACACAGTTCCTTTAAGATAAAAAAAAAACAGTTCCTTTAAGATAAAAAAAAAAAAAAGTAAATTTGAAACTGCGTCTGATATTCAAATCACTGGTATTTCACTAACAGCCATTAGTCTAAATCTTCCCTTGGGACGTAACAAGCAGATAGACGTTTTAAAATAAAACTGAGGCTAAAGTCAATGTGCCAAATAACACCTGTCTTTGAAAGTCAAAACGAGTGACATCAACTCTGCTATTTTCAGGTTTTCATTAAGTCGTCCCTTTTGCCTCTCAGCATCTACTTCTTCTTCTCTCTGACTTAAGACTTACTTTCTGCTTGAATATTAATTCAGGGATTGTCATTGAGTGCTTTCTGCACTAAACCGAAAGGATATTAAACCTATTAGCCACTAACGTCTACCTATAATACCATAACCCTCATTCATTTCTTGCTGGACCTGAGATAGTCGAGGGTGTCTATTCTGAGTCCTCTGTGAATTGAAATATAATTTGCTGTCATCGCACCTGAAGAACGACCACTGACTGCAGCTAGGTATTCTAAATGGAAACCTAATTTTTTTTAATCGACAGTGAATTAAAAAAAAAAATAATAATAAATCAGCGAATCAGCCTAGATTCTCTAGTTAAAATTTTTTTGTTAGTGTAAGCATTTGTTTGCAGATCTGCAGATACTTTGTAAGCTGCACTAGCTTTCTTCAGTACAGTATCTGTTTATGCATTTATGTAACTATACTATCTCTTACTATTCTTACTCAATTCGCCCAGAAGATGGACTTGAACAAAATCAGTTGTGAGCGTCTTTAAAGAGATGGCAATTTAACCTCTGTGGCACTGTAGTAGACGCCTTTGGAGATTTGTGTAGAGGAAATAATTCAGAAATATTAGTAATTTTCCCTTTTCTTATTCGAGAAAGTAGATATTATTTTCCTTTCCGACAGGCAAAAATCTTGACAGACTCGCGTTCAGAGGAATGACCATCACAAGCTCTCTTGTAAATCTTTGAATGTATTAGTTAATCCTTTAGAGGTCAGGCTTTTTGATATTCTGCGGGATATGATGGTAACTGCTTTTACCAGTTTCATGCATATCTGCTTACAGAATGGGGCCATATAATTGCTTTGACTAGACGAGGAAAGCAATTTTCATGCTCTGTAGTCCTTAAATGAAAACATTTGGTCATCTGAATGCTTTTACCCTAATAGTTTTAAAAGCTCAAGCATCCAGTTAACGTTTGTCAGATGCAAGACGACTGCCTCTCTAACGGGAAAGTACATGGAAACATTCTTAATGGCTATTGAGACCTAAGTAAAAAACGCAACGATAATATAAAAACAACCCTCTTGCCAGTCGGCAACCACTGGATCAATAAAAATCGAGTTAGATGGCACAAAACAGAGGCTTGAAGGAGGCTCATGGGATCGGAGGCGAAACGGGACGAATGAAAGATGAACAGCAATAAATAACAACAAACAAATGACCTTTGTATATTAAAGAAGAAAATGCGAGCTATAAAAAAAAGGACAGGTAATGGAGTCATTGTCGCCCCCCGGAATAATGAAGGTTTCAGTGGGAGGCGAAGAGGCACAAAGGCTTTTGTTCCTATTTCATTTAGAATTCCTTCTCCTTCTCTTAAGGGGAAGAATAAATGGCCCTAACGATCTGCCATTAGAGGGAAAAGCTACAACATTTCAAATCTTGCAGCCATCGTGTATCCATCTGTGCCCACTTGTTTCCTTGTTTGCTTCTCCACCTGATATATCAGAAATTACTCGTAAATTTTCATGAAATTTGTGGCAGGGAAGGATATGGGCCAAGAAGGATTCAACGAAACGCTTAGATGAATCTGGATGCAGAAGCAGACAAGGGTTTTGATCATTATTTCGTACGAAATATAGAGGAGGGATTGGGCCATGAACCAAGAAAGAATTTTAAATTTTTGTGATGAATTCAGGCCAAGAGTCAAAAGAATGTACTAGGTTTTGCTGTTTGTCCGCAAGATATCTCAATAAGTTATTAATAGACGAAAGAGAAACTTTGCGAAAGGGTGGGCTATGTATCAAAGAGGAGTTGATTAGTTTTTGAAATGGAACCAGACGCCTAGCTAGAATTTAATGGTCTGCATTTCTTGTCTATTTACAGCCAATTGCAGAATTATCGTTGCATTCCTGTTAAATCCACGCAGCCTTCTTCCTTGAAGAATCGTTACAACTTCCTTCAAAGGTATAAATGCCTCTCCTTTTCCTTCACCCTTCTGTTATTCCGTTTTTCAGGCGTCATCTACATCAGGTCTCGAGTTTTCTTTTCCACTATAGTTCTCCAATGAAGGTCAGCGATAGAAAAGTAAGAACTTCATAATGACAGGTAAGTCCCAAAGGTCATTAAACAAGGGCACGATCTCTGCCAAAATGTAATTATTCAATGCCAGTTACACGGATCACTTATTAAATTGAAATTTTCGTAAAAATCCAATCCCACCTCTCTTAACAAGCGCACAGGCAAACGAAAGTAAATTACAGCAGTCGTGAGTGTCAGCTTAGAGGTGCGAGGAAAGGTTTCCCATCTTAGAGAATGTTAGTTTCTAAAATTTGATTATGCAAAGGCCAAAAGGACTAGTAACCCATCGTCTCCATCTATCCAAGCTCAGAAGACAAAAAGAAAATCTGTGGCAAATAAAAAGTGGTGGGGTTAACATTACAGGAGCGATGAGGAGGTCAGTTTCCTCATATATATAAAATAATCGGTGGTGAAGAAAGAGAGGCTATAAAAGTTTGGAAATATGGAACCCAGAAGAAAGTTCCAAAGCTGGCAGTTGGGAGGAAGAAACAGTAAGAGAGAAAAGCTTTCATCGGTGAACTGATATGGTGTTATCGTTCCACCAGACCCGTTGGCAACATTTATAGCAGGAAAGGCATAAGAGAAAATTGCCTCGAGTTTAGTAAAAGTTTCAATAAAAGACACAACTTTCCACTAAAACTTGCACCAGACATTTTCTCGTCTTTCTGGTACTATGCTTGGGTCAGAGTGTGAGATGCCAAGAGGGAGTCTCACAACGCTTACCAGGCAAAATAAACAATTTCTCCCTGAGGCGAAACAAAGTCCACCTGAGGTATTTACGAAAATGTTCCTCCTTCCGTTTCTGAGCCAAGGGATGTCCCGTCTTCCCTTAAGGGAACTGCTGAGATACTGAAGACGCTAAAAGAACATTTCAAGTGTTCCTCTATCTATTTCTCTTTCTGTTTGCCAATATATTTGATATAGTCGCCTTGGTTATGAAAATTCTAAAAGCTTTCCACCTTAATATTTTGTTATTGATTGAATGACATTTGATTTTATTTGATCCCGTCTCTTTCAGCAATTCCCCTGCACATAAACGTTCTATTTAAGTTTTATCTGTCTATTATCAACTGGAGTCTACCTATTTATATATCTAGTTGTGGAAATCATCGTTTAATTTTAGTAAGAGGTAAATCCCCACTCTTATCTCCAAATCTTCCAGAGATCTTGAGCAAGAGTGTTGATTTATTATATAGTCATTTGCCCATCCCTCCATAAGACTTCATCCACTCATATCAGTTCCAAGGAAAAATAACAGAATATTTGAGCGTAGAATTAATGATCATCCATTGTTTAAAACAAAGGCAATATGTCATAATCAGGCCTAAAGGGAAAAATGCGTAAAGGAAAAAAAAGGAATACATTGCTATCTTGAAACAAAATGCTTCCTGAAACAATTGAAACGATCAGGAAGTTAACAGCTAAAATAAATTGTTCAACAAATATATCATAAGGAAATTCATCGAAATTCTAGACCTGAAAATCTAGAATGATTTTGGGTACGTTCCATTTGGGGGTAAATGGCAATATATCAAAGCATGGAATCCGCACGAGAATCCTGAATGTTAACGGGCTGGAATCCCAAAGGATTCCTAGATACTTACTGGTCAAGATTTCTAGAAAAATCCAAGATACCATTATGACCTCAGGTCAAGCGAACCCTTAAGGAGGAATGTTATCTTCAAACAAGGGTTCACCAACGGGTGACCTTAGGAGGAGATAGTCAACTTGCGAAAGCAGAGAGATGTGTGGGGAGGGTGGGGCGGGAGGGATCCGGTGAGAGGTTCCATGCACGGGTCGCTTTCTTTTACTGATCATGAAGGCCTCGAGTTCGAGAGCCATTATATAAACATTAAAACGAAACACGATAAAGCGCGCATATGCATGGATATGCAACACCAAGCACACTCATATGCACAATGAGGGGGAGATGGACAGCGTACCTGCACACTTGTCAAAATGATGTTTCCTTTGATGTATATTTGAAAATTGTCGTTAAAACTCTTCCTGTTACACTGACTTTCCACACATACACAGAAAAGAGAGAGAGAGAGAGAGAGAGAGAGAGAGAGAGAGAGAGAGAGAGAGAGAGAGAGAGAGAGAGAGAGAGATTTCTTATCGGCTAACAAAATTCCCCTTCGGTTAACACATAAAAAAAATATATCTATTCCAAGGTAGAACGAATTGATATTAAAGGACATTTGTGGTTTAATGCGTGTATATGAATCACGGTGATGTGATAAGACATACTTATATGCTATATATATTATATATATGTATATATACGTAGATGTATATATATGATATATATTATATATATATATATATATATATATATGATATATATATATATATATATATATAGATATCTATATATATATATATATATATGTATATGTATTTATATCTATATATATATATATTATATATTATATATTAAAATAAATATATAATATATCGATATATATATATTTTTTTTTTTTTTTTTTTTAACATATATATCATATTCGGTGGCCACTGCATTGCAATTTAGGCAGTCTTTTATCTTGTCTCTTCTCCGGCTGAATGAAGTTGCCCAAACTCATCTTTCCAAAGCGAACTCTCGCCTGATTCCGCATTCATTCATTTCCATCTTGTTATTTCTGTGCTTCACAGCCTCGTACACATCCATTCATAGACTTGACTCGATTTAACGACAATTATTCACCTTTGTCCTCGTGTCTATCTACAACAATGCAGTGGGATGGCTTTTGCGAATAACGAACTCTATTTGAGTGGAAGTTTCTACGTCATGGTGCGGTGGCAAATCGGTAGACAAGGAGACAGGGTTCACCGAAGGGAGAAATCTGAGTACACACACACACACGCGCGCACGCACACACACATATAATTATATATATACATGAATATGAACATGTAGCAAAATCCTTCGTGTCTTCGATTTCATGTCAAGAACTTACTAATCATCTGTAAAGTAATTTTAAACATTAAATTGTCCCTAGCGATAACACAGCGGTGTAATGCTTAATAATAATTAAATTCCTTAGTGAACAGTTCTACAGGATTTGAGTTTATTTAACGATAAGATATTTTTTTGTCGGCGCTACGGAGGAACTTTCGTGTTAGACTTCATTGAGACTGCTTGATTATATATGATCCTGCTTGATCGTATGATCCGAATGTTTCCATAATTACAGTCATTGCGTTCGCTTTATCTTCACGGCTGATGTATTCACCGGAGGCAGGCGGAAATGCTGGTTTATAACACTGATAATAATTCAACATTGTACAAGAAAATCGTCTCTACACATATTTATACATGCATTAAGCTACAAATGTCCTTTAATATCCAATTCGCTCTACCTCGAAAATATTATATTTTCAGATATGTATAATATTTTCAGATATGTTAACCGAATGGGAATTTTTCAGTTGATAATAACTTCTTCGTCTTGTGGGATCGATCCAGAGACAGGCAAGAACTCGGGACTGCAGTGACGCGCCTTTGGACGAACCTATTATCAACAAAAAATTCCCTTTCGGTTAACATATCTGTAAATATAATATGTCCGAGGTAGATTAAGAACATTTGTAGCTTAATGCATATATAAATATGTATAGAGATGATTTTCTTGGAAGGAATATTATTTTCCAGTGAATACATCAGCCGTGAAGATGAAGTGAACGCCATGACGATAATTATGGAAACATTCGGAGCATATATAACCAAGCAGTCTTAATGAAGTTTAACACGAAAGTTTCTCCGTAGCGCCGATATAAAAAAATAATTGATTGTTAAATAAACTCAAATCCTGTAGAACTGTTCACTAAGGAATTTAATTTTTATTAAGCATTACACCGCTGTGTTATCGCTAGGCACACTTTAATGTTTAAAATTGCTTTACAGATGAAAAGTAAGTACTTGACATGAAATCGAAGCCACGAAGGATTTTGCTACATGTCAGGAAGAACGACAGTAAGAGCGAAAGATATTTTATAATTTTCCATTACAAAATGAGTCGAGACCACGCGCCTCCCAACAGCCACTGTCATAATGCCAGTTTTGCTCAGTGTGGCCAATTTAGCATCGTCATTAAAGACCGCAGTGAATTGTTTCTAACATTTCAGCGCGATGCTTCATTGAACAAAATCCCCCGAAGTCTGGCGCTCGCGACCACTCAGAATGGAAGACAAAATAGGGCGGAAGGGTCACGTGAAGGTCGAGAACTCACAGAACGATTTGACTGCACTTCAAATTAGGCCTGAAAGAGACACAAAAACCCCAGCTGGCAGAAAAGGAGGTGCAAAAGTCCCAGCCATTATTTTGTTTTGTTTTGTTCTAGGGTCAGGTCCAGATAAGGGCTTAAAGTTAGCTTCCATCGACCTCGGAATTCAGTATAAATGTGACTCAGAATTGCCTTAGACAGTGTTTTGATTTGGATAATCCATAATCTCTCTTTCTAAGCTTTTATTTTGTGATAGTGGATTGTATGCACAAGAAAAACTCAGCCAAGCTCATGCTGGCAACTTGACTTATTTCTCAATATTAATAATGGATAGATTTGGGCAAATGGATGCACAATTGAGAAGCCCTGGTCTCGATTGCTTTGTCGAGTCCAGAGGTCCACACCGCGCTTCTTGTTCACTTCAACGCATTATCATCACTTCTTAAAGGCCGCCGTTATGCAAGAGTCCCAGAAGGGTAAATTCATCTATATCAGTACAAATCAAACCCGGAAGACTCAAGCGCGGAGAGGAGACCGGCCTGGGGTATCATGGTTGTGTGGCGTTCAGGCGATGACGGTAAGGACCTTTGTTTTCAGGAAATATGAATAATGAGAGAGAGAGAGAGAGAGAGAGAGAGAGAGAGAGAGAGAGAGAGAGAGAGAGAGAGAGAGAGAGAGAGATACCATCGTGTCTGAAATGAACTGATAATGTTCTGAATCTGAAGTAATTTTCGTTAACCCTTACATACATAAGAAAGAACACAGGATGAAAAAGTTTCACGAAGTTGGCTCACAAGCGGAAACATGAAAGAGTTTCTTAATTAAAAGCTGGCATGAAACTCATGACTTGTTTGCTCTTAGGTGACGAAGAACCTCTTATGGGCTAAATGCATTTTTGGTTGTCTTTCATTTCGGTTAAACAAAGTGCTAGGCTTGAACGAAGAAGAGCACAAGAGAAAAATATGCTCTTGCGGAATATCATGTTATAGGGAACAGATGTTTATATTCTATCTTGCTGGGGAGCGATTATTACTTTTGCCTGAGGAGACTGAAGATTATACATTTTCCCTGCTTGCTTCTTGCTCTTTTCTGTTCCTGCCAATGAGGTACCTCAAACGTTATTGATATATTTCTAAAAAAGTTTGTAGGGGGATTGACTGTGAGCTAAGGAACAGACTATTAGATCACTTTTGGCAGAGTATTTAGGCGTACTATAAGATGACTGAAATACGTATAAGCTTCTTCAAGTTCAGTTATTTTCTTTGGGTTGACGACGAATAGCTAAAATGGAATATTATTATCATATTTTATTTCCAAAAACAGGGCATTAAAGTTTGATGTACCTCAGGGCCAAATTCGACGATTTTCACTTAAAGACACATTCGCCGAGTGCTTCCAAATGGCTTCCACCAAGGATACCCTGATTTTGGTTTTTATGAGCGGATTTTCACGAAATATTTATCAAGGGTTCAGTACTTCTTTTACTGAAACTAGTAATTAGGGTCGGCCAGACAATGACGGGTTCATCGCAGGCAGGATAACTGGCACTGATAAATAATTAGGTAACTGGTAGACTACCATTAACTGAATGATGGTCGAACGTTCTGTTGTACTGACCAGCCAGTTTGTTTGTTTGTATGGTGTTTTTACGTTGTATGGAACCAGTGGTTATTCAGCAACGGGACCAACGGCTTTACTTGACTTCCGAACCACGTCGAGAGTGAACTTATATCACCATAAATACACATATCTCACACCTCAATGGAATGCCCGAGAATCGAACTCGCGGCCACCCAGGTGGTACGCCAACACCATACCGACTACGCCACTGAGGCGCTTCTGACCAGCCAGTCGTGAGTGGGTCCTGTCTGTGATGAGGTCACGTGGCATCATTGTCTGGCTGACCTGTCTCAGTGGGTCGTGGTTTTAGGGAAAGACAGGAATGTTACATTTGGGTAGAAGGGACCGTCTGAGAAATGATTGCTCAGTCTGGGCGGAGGTTTGCATTGCTCCTTCTTGAATTCCTATTACTGATATGAGATTCATTAACGGAGTAAGAAGAAGGGTGGCGATATGCAGCGATGCTTTGGTTATAATAATGCTACAGAGAAATGAAAACCTCTAGATTCAACTGGAGTTTTATTTTCAACTTCTATGCTTTAGAAACTGTTTGTTTACCTCCATCTTCACAAGAGGCGCCTATCTTCTGGCTCTAAAGGAAGTCAGTTTACGCTTTTGTAAGACAAAGATTCATTTGGGTAGGTGTGCCCTTCTTCTAGGTATGGAAACTGAGTTTTGAGGTCATATTCCCAGACAATGGTAAAAATGAACAGAAGGTCTTTCAAGGGGATTCAAAAATGACGAACACGAAAGCTTGAGTGATTTGGTCATCAGACCCGAAAGCCCAAATTTTGCTAAACAAATATGCAATGGAGAAAATAAAACCACAGAAAAGTTGCCATCTACGGAGAATTCATAAAGTTCATCCAAACATAACGAACACTTCCGATCTCGATGTCACGTCGGCACACAAGAGCGGCTCAGGCTGAAAGCTCATCAGTTGAAAATGAGGCTGCTCTCTCTCTCTCTCTCTCTCTCTCTCTCTCTCTCTCTCTTGTTGGGGGAGGGGGGGATTTGGACGAGGTGAGGGAGCGAAAGGAGAACCAGGGATGGCGAATGACATGGAAAGCGAACCTGGGAGAGGCAATCGTCGAATACTGAAAGAAAATGAAACTGTTTGATGACGGATGGCGTCAGCATGGAACTTAACCGGTCGAATGCATAACAATAGGATAAAAATGAACGCCTGGATGACGGCTGACGTTGGCAAGACTTCAGAAACGCTATACTGGTGAGGACTGGCTGGAGCTTTCGTCTCATTACTTTGACACGTAATTAAATTGAGTGCCGTTCACGTATCAAGTGCCACACCTTGCAGGCACGGCTGTCCTTCTCTCTCAGATACGTATTTCTGTGATATATATATTATATATATATATATATATATATATATATATATATATATATATATATATATATATATATATATAAATCCACTCTACCACTGGTCTAGCAAGACGAAATGTATGTAGAAGTATTTATAGAGCTTAAAGTTTTTCGTCCATCCTTCTGTGGATTTAATAAAGTTTAGTGATCAAGTCAATAAAAGGATGGACGAAAGCTTTAGGCTCTAAATTTATACAAATACAAGTTTCGTCTCTGCTAAACAAGAGTGTTATGTGCATCCTTCTATTGATAACTGAGAAGCACGATACGGTGTTTTTGCATTTCACATATGTACTATATATGTTTATATATATACTATTTAGTTCATACACACACACACACACACACACACACACACATATATATATATAGATATATATATATATATATATATATATATATATATATATATATATATATAGATATATATATATTATATATATATATATATATATATATATATATATATATATTATATATATCATGACTGATATATATATCACTAAAGGGTTCGTAGTCGTGATCGAGCGGTCGTCGTCTCTCTCTCTCTCTCTCATTAATACTAAACACCCTACATCTAGCTTGTGGAAATTAAACTATTTTACAAAAATAGTTTATTCTGTAAATCCAACATACGACAGGTATAATACTATGAAAGTGAAAGAAAGGTAAACATTTGAACGGTCACAAAAACTATAAGTAGGATACTTCCCATCTCCAGCCGCAATCATTATTCAGTCTCTATTGTAATTTTACGTCCTTATGCCACCGGTTCACTTGTAGGTGTGTCTAAGCATGACACACCTGAAACACGTGTAGATACCTCCCATTAGCACTAGAACCAACTTAGCTTACATTAACACTATACACCACACAGATAGAAATTTTAAAAGACATGATGGGCCACTAAAAGGTTAATTACCGTCTATGTTAGCTCTCAACCACACAGCAGGCGACTTGAGCCTGGCCCTTTCACTTTGTGGCCTTAAAACGAAATGTATCTCATATTCCCCATAAACACTCTCTCATCATGTCATACACACGAACACACAAACCCTATCTCCACGATAACCTTCGGGTTCTAACATGACAAAGCTTCTAGAACATTCAAAACAAAACGCTGTACCTATGGTGACATTCGTTCAAACACCCTGTGTTCAGAGCCGTATATATACTACGGCTCTGCCTGTGCTGAGGCCTGAGCCTGCATAGTCACATGGGTCAGCGCTGATTCACCGTGTAACACAATTTTTGTTCTCCGGTTCTAAAGGCAATTTCCTTGTTTGTTATATCAAATTATTATAAAAAAACATTATTATTTAATCAGAAGTTGGGGTTTGTGGTCAGGACTTTGAAATTTCAAAATTTTCATATTTCTCAAGAAAATTCCCTTTTTAAAATGAACCAGTTTATAAAATTCAATCAATAAAGTAAGTATATTTATTCCATGACACAAGCTTATCAAAAGCAAACGAATAAAAGCATATTTCACTTTTGAAACAATTATACACATCAGAAATGACTGGATTTCCTCGATTTGCGGTTGTAGTTCAGGTCGCATTCTCGCACTAGGTTCCAGATATAGTCACCCATCATTTTTTCATTGTTGTGGCCCTGGTACCTCCTCTGTATCTCTTTCACATCTTGGTGGAATTGCTCGCCTTGTTCATCTGTGTAGGAACCCATATCATCCTTGAATCTGTCCAGGTGAGTGTCCAGCATATGGAGTTTCTGCGGCATCCTGCATCCCATGGCTCCAAAAGCCTTGATCATATCCTGCACAAGTTGCTGGTAGTTTTCTGCTCTGTAGTTGCCCAGGAAGCCCTTAACAACTGCTTTGAAACAGTTCCAAGTTGTTCTCTCAGTGCTACTGAGCTTATTGGAGAACTCAGTAGACTCAAGAACCTTCTTTATCTGAGGTCCAGCAAATACTCCACCTCTGATTTTGGCATCAGATAACCTGGGGAAAACTTAAGAAGGTACTTGAAAGCAGATGCTTCCTGGTTTAGGCTTTCACGAACTGCTTCATCAACCCCAGCTTAATTTGCAGTGGCGGCATGAGCTCAACTCTAGGATCACCAGTGGCTCCCACATGACGTTCAGGGTTCCAACTACAAATACTGTTTGCTGCTCCCAGTTCTTTGTTTTGTAGTGGTCAGAGGTAGCTCTGCTGTCCAAAAGGCAGAGGAAGCATTGAAATATGATAAATCCTCCTTGGAGTCCAAGCAGGAAAGCCACCATCTTGAAATCACCAACGATTTCCCAATTGTTGTTGCTGTATTGCAGAGATTACAAGAGAACTTTCTCACTGTAGTAATCTTCTTTCATGTAAACTGAATGAGCTAGGAACTTGTTACAATTGTGGAGCTATGAATAGTCTCCACTCGCTGGGCACAAACGGCACTCCAATAGTGTCAAATAGTCCAGGTACGTCATGGTAGAAACAGAGGCCATCCCTAAGAGTGTAACAGCCTGAGAAAGGTTCGTGTCGAACTCTCTGACCTGTAATATGCACATCTTCCTTGACCAAGTTCCACTGCTTCATCCTGGAGAGGAATAATTCTGCATTGGACTTTGTCAGACCCTTATCCCTGATTAAGTCATCGACTTCTTTTTGATTAGGGAAGTGAGGAACTTTTTCTGTTACATCTTTCGTGTAAGAATGTTCTGGAACGATGTCGTTATTCCATTACTGATATTGTGACAAATTATAAATATAATATGATTAAAACATAATATACACAGTAAGTTTTGGAAAATATAAAGGCATTTTTTAATAAATTTTAATGAATAGCCTAGTAATTTTCACAAACCCAAACTTTATATTGTGTAATAGCACTTTTTTCTTTATGTAGGACCTAAGCAACACGAAAAAAATTATTACAAGCCAGGAACAGAGAAAAAAATTTTGTTTTTGTTACACTACATTCTCACACAGTCACAGACCCACAAATGTATGTATGTATATATATATATATATACATATAGCATATAGAATATGTATATATGTATATATATTTATATATATTATGTACATACACACACACACACACACATATATATATATATATATATATATATATATATATATATATATATATATATATATATATATATTCACAACCTCACAACAACCTTCACCTTAAAGAGAGAGAGAGAGAGAGATGTGTCAGAAATGAAGCGGGCAGCCATTTTTACTCAATTTTTTTTATTTACATTTGTGAAATAAGAAACAGTAGTTAGTAGTGCAGTTAAATCTTTAGTTTTCCTTTCTCTCTCTCTCTCTCTCTCTCTCTCTCTCTCTCTCTCTCTCTCTCTCTCTCTAGGGAAATGGAAAATATTCAATAACAAAGGTAAATTCCTTTGAAACCCTGCTATTAATATTCCCACTCCTGAGCGAAGAGAATGGGTTCCTTTTAAGGCTCGTTTTAAGGTTCTTTTCCTTTTCTCTCCGAAGGAGAAAATTTTACTGTAAGCTAAGTGCAGCGGACTCGGTATTCAAACGTTTTAATAATTCTTATGCGTGGAAAGCATAAAACTGTTTTAAATATGCATGCAGAAGAAAGGATTTTCTTTTCTCTCATGGTAAAAGGACCTCAGAATGCAAGCCCCCGTTTCCCTTACGAAGGTAAGATACAAGAGATGCTGAAAATACTCTAAGTATTAAACATTATAATATATATATATATATATATTATATATATATATATATATATATATATATATATATATATATATATATATATATGTCAGATCACATTACCGTGATTCATATACATACATCGAGCTACAAATGTCCTATAATATCTAATTTGCTCTACCTCGGAATTAATACATTTCCACATATGCTAACCGTAGGGAAATTTTTTTTTAAAGAAAATATATCGATTCCGTGGTAAAGCGAATTAGATATTAACGGACATCGGTAGCTCGATATATATATATATATATATATATATATATATATATATATATATATATATATATATATATAATTACAGAAAAAGACCACTGTAGCGAGACTACTAGTCACAAACGAAGAAAAACGGCGACTTTTGGTAATTTTCTCAGCTACAACAATCCAGTTTACTCAGCAGAGAACTAAAGAATTTTTTGAGATTGCTGAACAACAACTCTAACCTGCAAAGAAATAAAGATTCGCCATGATGGCCTCGCCTCTCTAGGAATGAGGGACACCGAGATGGGGAAGCAGATGATACTTGACACGCTTAGATCTTGGCCTGCTGTGGCACTACATGAGGACACCCAATCCTCAAGCAGAGGTACTCACTGAAAACCTTAACTTCAGCGTTTTTGATGAACTGGTTGGTGATGCAGGTAGACAACGCATCAAATTCTCCTGTAGGATCCGGAATAAGCCCCTCTAAGAGCGCCTCAGTGGCGTGACCGGTATGGTCTTGGCCTGCCACCTCGGTGGCCGCGAGTTCGATTCGCGGGCATTCCATTGAGGAGTTAGAGCTGTGTATTTCTGGTGATAGAAGTTCATTCTCGACGTGGTTCGGAAGTCACGTAAAACCACTGGTTCCATGCAACGTAAAAACCCCATGCAAACAAACAAAGTTCCTCTCAGAAACAGCCAATGAATTACAGGACATTATCTTGTGGGAAAAGTTATAAAACTGCTGTATATGTCATCTTGATGAGAGATGACTAGATGGTGAAAATGGATGATATCTTAGATGACACAATTTAGTTCCAGATACTTAAGGGGGACCCAAAAAGGCAGCGAAGAGAAAAGCAAGCCGCATGGTCAGCTTCTGTTTGCTTGAATACTGCTATGGCACTGTCACAACCGCTAAACTGGGCAACCCACTCAGATTCAGAATATCTAAAATGACCCGTCAAACATAAAGTACGACTAAGGTCCTCAATGATATCTCAATCCCCATACCACAAGTCCCTTGTTAGATTCACTGACACCCTTAAAACCACTCAACCTGGCAAAGACAGCATCCTTAGATGTCGACAGCCTATTTACTAATTTACTAGCTTAGGAGACAATTGCGATAATCTTAAATAATGTCTACAAATCTGGTCGTTTTCCCCTTCCTACCCATAACATATTGCTCAGGGAGATGCTTGTGCAATGGAACCTCCTTTAACGAACATGACCACATTCAAATACATGACCTTCAGCTGCCAAGAATCTATACCACACATGTCCAGAGGAGTCATGCAAGTCATTCGACATGAGCTACAGAGGCCCCACAGTGATAACCCAAAGCGGTGGGACAATACACCAGCATATAGTTGATATACGTCACAAAAATCCTCCCCTAGAAGACCTGATTAGAAATGATGCCCTGGGCGGCAGGCGATTGCTGGAGTCGTGAGCATAACATATCAGCGGCCTGTGCTTAACTCGCTTAACTCCTGGGTATCAACCAACTATACTTTCCCATACAGAACAAGCTTTTTTCTATCGCAACACTTCAGTCTCACTCACTAACCACTGAGCAAGCAATTGTGGTTTTGCCGTATTCATACCCATCAAGTGAGGAGACTTGTACTTAGCGTCGGCAGTTCCACGTTGGACGAGTGGTTTTCGCACTTGGCTACCAATTCGGTGGTCCGAAGTTCGATTCCCAGCTCTGCCAACGCGGTAACAGAAGAATTTATTTCTGGTGATAGAAATTCATTTCTCGATATGATGTGGTTCAGATCCTTAAATAAGCTGTAGGTCCCGTTGCTAGATGACCAATTGGTTCCTAGCCACGTAAATATATTTAATCCTTCGGGCCAGCCCTAGGAGAGCAGTTAATCGGCATAGTGGTCTGCTAAAACTAAGATATACTTAACTTAACTTAGCGACGGCAATAACCCACCCTCACCATGATGTGATACAAATTCATACAAAGAGTTCATGGTTGGGATGAATTGACGCCGCGCTAAGTACAAATCCCCGTGCTAGACTGGTATGAGTACGGCAGATTCGGTATTAACTAACACCTCTATTGATAGCCCATTGCTTAGCGACATTGTCTGGAGGTTATTGGTTGTACTGTCGAGTGTTCGAGTTATTTAGGTACCAAATCATTTATCTCTTATAATTCCCCTTCGGTGATATTCTCGAAGTAGCGCCAACTGCATGTTCAACGATATATGTAGCTATGTCTATGTCTTTCCATTACGTAATAAGCTCCAGTTGTTTACGAGTATTAATGAGATCTTAATAGGTTATCAGAGGTTTAATTGCACCAGCGGTCGACGAGTCTGTAAGTTTTAATGCCACGCCCTGGCAACCCACGCTCATGAACTTACCATCTCTGCTCCTACCCTCCCATAAAAGAATTACCTCAAAGGAATTCATTATCGTAGGTTGCCAGGCCACGGTATTTAAACATTCAGATTGGTCGGTCACTGCTTTGGTAAACTCTTCATTAGCTCATATCTCGCAAACCTGTAAGATTTCATTATAATTCATAAAGAGCTTGAGCTGATCATGTGATGGAAAAAAAAAGTGAATGCATAGCTAACATTAAACTGTGTTCGTCAGAGTGAAAATGATCTGATGACCAACGTATAGTAAAATAGGCTAATCTTATAAAGAATCTCGGTCCGAGAATGAAGAGGGTTTCTCTTTCCTTTACTCTCTTTCCTTAAGTCGTGACTACAAAAGCTAACGTGGTTGCCAGCCACACTGTCCTGGGATTTCACCAAATGGTTTAATATTCGATAACTATTTTGTAGGTACTGAAATCCTCTCCCCCCCGCCCACTCTCCCCACAAAAAAAAAAAAAAAAAAAAAAAAAAAAAAAAAAAAAAACAAAAAAAAAAAAAAAAAAAAAAAAAAAAAAAAAAAAAAAAAGTTTCGCTTATCCGAATTCACACTTGATTCATGAAATTGCTGAAATTTAGCACCATAGAGCCAAGCACCTCTTAGCCATTCAGCGCCTTCACATGGAAGAGAGGGAGCTGGATCGCTTGAGCAGCAAGATAAAGATATGAAGAGATAAGAAGTAATAGCCAGAGAGGTTGGACAATAGGATGGAAGAAAGGAAAGAGGAAATGGAGGTAAAGTAAAATCTTACAAGTGAGTGCAGTGAAGGGTCGAAGGGACGCATTCAATGCACATCACTATGTCCACTGCACAGTGCGGTACAGTGACGGCACTAACCAGATATGCACCATATCGAAGAAGCATCAGTATTCTCTGGCCGATAGCCTAACCTTACACAACATTTCACGCAAGTCCTTTCGTAATTTTTCGAGAGATCTTGCAAGCAGCAGACCAACACACAAGCAGAAGGGAATGCATCACTTCATTTCAACTTCGAAGGAGGAATCAAGTTCTGAAGAGCCAATCATACATTTTCAAGCTCAAGATCCACAACTATTTCCGACTCTGATCAGCTCTTCAGTGGTCGCATCTCAACACGCAATGAAATCTTATTTGTCACCCGTCACTCATTCCACGATATGTTGCACCCAGACAGACAGACAGACATGCAGGAAATTCATCTGAATACATAAACTCATTAGAACTTTGATGAAAGAGGTAACTGGTTTATGTGTATTTCTCCCTTGTCATTAATGCAGTGTCCCTCCTCTGCTGCATCGCCAAAAGCGCTTTTGATTCGATTCATCCGGTTTAAAGCAAACGTCCCCCCCCCCCCCACCTCTCTCTCTTCTCTCATCCTCCTCTCCTCTCTCTCTCTCGTCTCTCTCTCTCTCCTCTCTCTCTCTCTCTCTCTCTCTCTCTCTCGTTAGATTCTTTTGTTCTTTGCTCTTTCTCATCTTAGGCCTCTCCGAATTAAGTAAGCATTTGTTCCCAGTCCCATTGTTGGTCTTTCATTCGAGTGATCCTCCCACTCCGGGTTTAGTGGAGACAAAAAGGGTTTAATCGCCACTTTTTGGCAGCAAATCCCACCATTTTTAGGACAAAAACTCTCGTATTGATTTTCCTTTACAGTAAATTCAGTCATCTTTTCAAATGAAAATTCAATCTAAGTTTGCTTTCAAGCTCCACTTTATATTCATCTCTTTCAATCCCCTAACTGTATTTCAGCCATCCTTATAGAAGTATCAAAATTTTAGATTAGAATAATAGCTACGCAGTTTATGTTATTAGGGAAGACAACATACAATTTGCGAAGAGCGTGATAAAGCCCAGGAGTGTCCCCGTACGAAGGTTAATACTTAATTTTAGTCAATAAAAAAGTACATCTTAGTTTAACCAGACCACTGAGCTGATTAATAGCTCTCCTAGGGATGGCACGAAGGATTAAATTTTTATTTTATTTTTTTCCTTACGTGGCCAAGACCCAATTGGTTACTCAGAAACAGGACCTACAGGTTATTGTGGGATCCGAAGCACATTACATCAAGAAATAAATTTAAATCACTAGAAATATATTCATCTGGTTCCACATTGGCAGCAGTGGGGAGCGAACTCAGGCTATCAAACTAATAGGTGGGTACGCTACCCACTCGTCCAATGAGGAACTTACAAAATGTTGTGATATATATTTGGAGAGACAAAATAATAAACGCACTTTTCCTAGGGAAATAGCTCATTGATGATGGTTATAAATGTATTGAATCTACTGCTGTCTAAAGTTACCTCTCATCTTCCGAATTTTATCGCACTTTTCGGTACTCTTACCAAGACGAATCATTAACGTACATATGTTTGTCTGTACACGTACATAATACACACACACACACACACATATATATATATATATATATATATATATATATATATATATATATATATGTGTGTGTGTGTGTGTGTGTGTGTATGTGTGTGTGTGTGTGTGTGTGTGTGTCGGTATCTCGTTTGTTGTATCTCAATGGTCCGGGCTGCCGCTCTAATCATAGCTGAGGCAGTAGGTAGACCAAGTAAGTCTTTACATAAATTGGCGCTTGAACTAGAAACAAAAAGGGGAAAGGAGAGAAATTATAGTGCTGTATATTGTGAGTTGAAAAAATCTGGTATCAAGCCATTTCATGTTATCAGTAAGCCCAACATCACTCAACAACAGAGAGAAGGCCGTGCATGGTTTTGTGGTTAATTTCTTAAAGCTTGGGATGAAGCTGACTTTCTCCATGTTGCCGCATCAGAGGAATTTTTTATTTACGCAGTCAGAAAGCCAAATCATAAAAATGACATCATTGGGCTGCAAAGTTGGATGATGTCAGCGATGACGTGCTCTACCGCCAAGTTGTGAAATTTCCTGAATGTTTGGAAATTTTTATGTTTTTATGGATCATCAAAGAAAAAGGACATTCATGGAATGGCGAATACTTCAGAGAAACTGTGCTTACTGGTGGAGTACTTCCTTTCCTCAAAGATCCTGAAAATGTGTTATCTATTGAAGAAGTCACATTTTTGCATGATAAGGCACCATGTTTCAAGGCTGCGTCGAAACAGTAGTATCGATTTCTTCTCGTCAAGTGAATTTCCAGGTAGCTTCCCTGACCTTAATGTGTGTGAAAACATTGGTAGTATCTTAAAGGATCGTGTTGAAGCGCGCACAGTTAACTATAATGGTATACCAAGCCTCGACGACCTGCAAAGAGAGGTGACCAAAGTGCTCAGGGAAATGGAGTTTGAGTCTCAGCTTTTTTGCGATTTGCTGAAATCATACCCCTCAAGAATGCAGGCTGTGGTACAGGCAGATGGAAACTTAAATAAATACCTGTTCTGAATCACTTTTGTTTTTGTCCATATCAATTTTAGTTTATGCTGCAGAGGGAGGTGGCTCTAATTTCGAAACACCCTGTATATGTACGGACGATGGCTTGTTGACAATTTTGCGCACGGCTACTATATATTTCCAAATAACGCAGAAATAAACCATTTACATGCATTGACAATTTGTAGCTTTATATTTATATATATATATATATATATATATATATATAATGATATATATGTGTATATATATATATATATATATATATATATATATATACATAGAGAAGTACACACATACAAATATATATATAGTATATGTATAAATATGTAATATATAATCTATGCATATACATATATCTGTTTGGGATTTGCTTGTACCTCTCTTAAAAAACTCTAGGAACCAAATTAAAGCAGAACCTTTAAGATGTGACCTCAAGAACAAGCATCGCGCCCCAGAGGTTCCTCTAGCGCCTCAGTGGCGTGATCGGTATGGTCTTGGCCTGCCACCTCAGTAGCCGCGAGTTCGATTTTCGGGAATTCCATTGAGGAGTTAGAGGTGTGTATTTCTGGTGATAGAAGTTCAGTCTCGACGTGGTTCGGAAATCACGTAAAGCCGTTGGTCCCGTTGCTGAATAACCACTGGTTCCATGCAGCGTAAAAACGCCATACAAACAAACAGAGGTTCCTCTTGGCATCTAAATGCGAGAGAAAAAGTTGTCTCTTTCTTGGGACCAAATGAAGACAAGACACTCCTCCAAAATAGGCCTTGTTGGAATGGGAGGAAAACCCACTCAGGAGAATTCTGGGAATATAAACCATTCTGTGATCGTGTTTCGTTTGCATTGCAGGTGAGTGAATCACTTTGTAAACTAACACGTTTTCATTGTGAGATTTTTTGGGGGGGTCAGTATGCCAACTGATGAATTCAACACGTATGAAACATGACCAGACGGTCTATTTAGCGATGGGTGCTCTCTCTCTCTCTCTGCTCACAACCGGGAAGCCGTGGTTCGATCCAGGATGAGGAATGACCAAAGTAAACGTTCTATCATTAACTCTCTCGTCCCTTTTTAATTAGCACTGATTTAGATAACTAGTTGTCATTCGAATGCTGTGGGCCTAGTGTGGAACAGAGGGGGAAGTAATGCCAAGGCGTAACTATAGTAGATTTACATCAACCGTGCATTTGATGTCTAGGCCAGTCGCTTACAGCGCTCATGATTGGCTGTTGATAAGTCAGTTACAGGGCTGGAAACTCTCAGTCTCTCTCGAGAGTTCACATGGGTAGGATCTATGTTCCACTTCTCCTGAGGGATACGTCTTTCAGGAGAGGTGGAACATATATTCTACCTATGTGAACTCTCTCGAGAGACTGAGAGTTTCCAGCCTGTGATTGGCTGATCAACTGCCAAACAGGAGCGTCGTAAAGGACTGGCCTAGACATCAAATGCATGGTTGATGTGAATCTGCTATAGCTTCTTCGGAACTGCTATCACAATATCATGGTTAAAATAGCGCGCAGAACGAGGAAGGGAAGAAGTCAATGAAAGATGGCAGCCGGTGCACCTCAGGTGACATATCCCTTATTTTACGCCCATTTGTGATCGTATGAATAATGTTTCGAAACTATGGTCTGGGGCCTTTCTCAATCTTTAGGGATGAATTTACTTATGCTTTTTATTCTCAAGATAAAGAAGAAACCGAGTTATTTCGTTGTTTTTTATACAGCAACCAAAAAAAAAAAAAAAAAAATCTCGTTTTGGACAAGTCCACTAACTGACATTGCTTCCATTCTACAGCGCCCCTTTATGATGCTTCTCAATCGACTTTCCCATGGGAATCTGTATATGAGATGATGGTCTTCATCACGAACAGGGAGGGATGTTGTGCCTAGTGTATAAGGTTCTGCCATGTAGCAAGAAATAAAAATGTTAATGAAACTCGCAGCAGCCTTTATAGGCATCCTGTACAAACTGATATACGTCACAGTGAGAATCTCAAGAGCCCAGGGTTAACGCTTGCAGCAGACCTTATGAGTGTGAGATATAAGCAGAAATGAGTGATAGTGAGGTCCGGTTCCCTTAAGCCTTACGGTGATACGGACCTGCACCGCGACCTCACTAAAGGTCCCCGTAGCTTCTTCGAACCCTCAGCTGCAATGCTCTCTGATTTTTGGGTTTGTTCCATTCCCGCAGGTCTCTTGCTCAGTTGGTAAATTTAGATTACGCAGGCCATTTGCCAGCACAGGCGCTTACTCAAAGGCAAGTGGGATAAGGTACTAAAGGGGACGAGAGGCCTGGTGTGAATCTCTGGATTCATCCCAGCCAACCAAGACCAGGGTTCATGGGGAATTGTGTGGAATATAATCTGGAAAAGGCAGCGTGAGAAACGGATAAAAAACAGCATGGAAATTTCTCCGGCAGGGAAAATAAATCACAAGTCAAATATCCGCTCTACTCTGGGCGACACGTGGCTTAAATGTAGAACTGATATCAATCAAACGCTTTCTTTTTTTTTTTCTTCTCTCTCTTCTTCCTCTTTCTTTCCACTTTATTTTGTTGTGAGGAGACGATTATGTAATATGATCCAAACGTCTCCCTCGACGGGAAATAATAACCTTTGCCAACAGTTTCTCTTGGGTTATCAGTCACGACCTTGTTGAGTTTCATCTCGAGTTTCTTAATCTTATAGGACCTTCGCTGTAGAGGATCTAAATCCCTTTGATTCTTTTCCTAAATGGATGTGCAAGAGTTACAAATGCTCTGTGTATGTCGCCGTTTCCCTATGCAGTAAGTTGCATGCATTGTGGTCAGTCGACTGTATTGAGTGGCAGCCGTGGGTGGCTAGATATATATATTGTATGTATGTTCACACCTGGGTATATATACATACATGTATAAGTGTGCATATATAATATATATACATAATATAGTAGATATATATATATATATATATATATATATATATAATAAATACGAGAGAGAGAGAGAGAAAGAGGAGAGAGAGAGAGAGAGAGAGAGAGAGAGAGAGAGAGCATGAATTCACTTATCTATCAGATATACCAATGCATTACAATCTAGAAAATGGAGGGACCAAGGTAGAGAATCTTCCATCACGTGGATATAATTTCTTAAAGGAAAAAATGTTTCACTCTTTAAAGAGAATAAAGAGTTTAAAACCAGGCGCCCTTCGCTATGAAAATAATAAATATAGGGACAGAAAACGAAGTAGAGTCCAAAGTAGAAAAAAAACGAATGAACAAGAGAAACAAAGATGGAAATGGGATACTGAAGCCCAAAGGAAAACAAGATCATTACGATGGATTAGAAACAATTAAAATTGAGCCGAAGGAACAAAATCGAGTTTTCTGTACACTGTATAACGCTGTATGAAACTCTCAGCCGCGACCCATGAAACTCTCATCCCCGACCCATGAAATTCTCAGCCGCGACCCATGAAACTCTCATCCCCGACCCATGAAATTCTCAGCCGCGACCCATGAAAATCTCATCCTCGGACCATGAAAATTTCAGCCACGGCCCGGTGATGGCCTGCGTTATTGGCACCTATGCCGGTGCAAGAGGCACGATTATGGCTAACTTCAACCTTAAATAGAACAAAAACTACTGGGGCTAGAAGGCAGCAATTCGGAAGGTTTGATGATTGGAGGGTGGATATCAACATAGCAATTTGTAGACCTGTAGCCTCAGTAGTTTTTAAGACCTGAGGGCGGACAGAAAAATAGCCATCTCAATAGTTTTCTTTTACAGAAAATCAAAACCGAAATAAAGACTCAAGCCCCAAAGGAAATAGGTCAATACGATGAAGAAATATAGAAATAATGGAAGAAGATACTCCCTCAGTAGAAAAGGAAAAATAAACTATATTGAAGAAATCCAGAAATATGGAAAGAAACGGAGTTCTACAAAGAGGCAACAAACGATAGAGTCTGTTAAATCAGAAAGACTCATGAAATGCGTGATTGCTTGTGAAAGATCTTGCGATTGTTCATCAGTGCAAGATGTGAATGAAATGGCGTTCTGCTACTCCTGCAATTGTCTTCATTTCACAACAACCGCAGTTTTGTTGTTTTTACGAGAGAAGAAGGGTCTAGACCAAGCACAATTTGACAAGAGCAACAGACCTTGTTGGTGTGAGAGAGAAGTTTACTTTCATAAAAATGCTTACGTGCTGAAAGTCTGCCGTTTTTTATGTGAGCACGTACCGTTTTCCCTGAAGAGAGTTTTCTTCAAAGCCCCAGTAATTATGTAAAGATCTCCAGGTGTGTGTGTGTGTGTGTGTGAGAGAGAGAGAGAGAGAGAGAGAGAGAGAGAGAGAGAGAGAGAGAGAGAGAGAGAATGTATGAAAATGGCTTTAACCATTGCGAAAAAAAGAATTTTTTTTTTTGCATACATAACACACAATTTTAGTAATGAAACGCACTGAAGTAGTGACCGAGAACTGATACTGAAAATGGTGGATGGCATGGCAATTAATTTCGCTAATTTTTACTTCTGAAATTCAATCATTTCTTAAGGGGATACTGTTTAATATATCTTTCCTTTCAGGTCAGTGTCATTTGTGGCCATTTCTTTTGCCCCCTCTGAAAACATCGCCAGCGTGGATCTCGTCGTTGGTTCTAAGCTGGGTATTAAATATGTACTGAAGCTCATATGAATAAGCAGAGTTCAAATACGGAAGCGTCCACGTCAGATATTACTGACAAGAGATCAGAAAACGCTCGTGAGATTACATAGAAGACACCAGATGAAAGTCTTGCAGAAGACAGAGGGTGAAACCTTTGCTGTTCCAATGTAAGCAAACACTGTTGTTATTGTTGTTGTTTGTGTTCTTCTTCTTTTCCTAATGGAGAAGAAATTTACGCCCCTCTGCTGATGTCAAGAGACCAAGCCTTTGAACTCGACCTTAATGAAACGACGACGCTAAGTGCCCGCAAGTAAATCTTGCTTAAAAGTTTATCGTGTTTTGTGTTATTCTCGCACTGGTTGCTGTAGAGAACAACAGGGCTAAATACGTTTTGTCATAAGAAAAAATATGGCTCTAGAAACTTTCCTTTGTACGCTTAACGTTCGCATGAAGATTTAAAAAGTAAATCGATGAAGCCGTAGATAGAAAGAAAATAAGAGCCGGACGGTCGAGACGGTCATGCTCTCTCTCTCTCTCTCTCTCTCTCTCTCTCTCTCTCTCTCTCTCTCTCTCTCTCTCTCTCTCCTTTGAGTTAAAGACAGCTCATGGATTGTAAGCCTAAGAATAAAACTGAAATTAAACAATAGACTGGCGACAAACAAACGAAAGAGCTTTATAAGGAAACATTAAATTTGCAATTTATACATGTGATTCAACCATAAACCTTGTCAGTAATGCTGAATGCGGTAAGAGTACCGGATTATATATATATATATATATATATATAATATATATATATATATATATATATATATATATACGATATAACCGGTACTCTTACCGCATTCAGCATTACTGACAAGGTTTATGGTTGAATCACATGTATAAAATTGCAAAATTATATACATGTGATTTAACTGAATGGAGACTAATATCACGTATCCTTTTCCTAAATCCTTGTGCAAAACAGTCTCTTGTGTATTCGCGGGTTTTTACTGATGGTTTATAAAGAGAGAATATATATATATAATATATACTATATATTATATATATATATATATATATATATGTATATATATTTATATGTGGATGTTGTACTTGTACAGATATATGCATAATGTATATATATATATATATATATATATATATATATATATATTTATACATAATAATTATATAATATATATATATATATATATTGATTATTTAACATATATGTATATATATATATATGTATAAATATAATATATATATATATGTATATATATATATAGTATTATATATATATATATATATATATATATATATATATATATATATTATATATATGCATATATCTGTACAAGTACAACATCCACATATATATATATATATATACATATATATATATATATATTATATATATATATATATATATATATATATATATATTCTCTCTTTATAAACCATCAGTAAAAACCAATACACAAGAGACTGTTTTGCACAAGGATTTAGGAAAAGGATACGTGATATTAGCCTCCATTCAGTTTTTTGCTGCCTCAATTCCCATACTGTATTCAAATACATATCCATCAGCTTCGCTCACCGCTCTGCTCACCCTTTTCAAAAGAAGGTATATTTGGCCCAACAAAAACTGAAAATACGAAAATAGAAGACATCGTCTTCCCTTTTCTACTTAGTCGCCAACGCACGAGAGAATGAGTGTCCTTGGTCGCATTTGGGAGGCTTTCAAATCCTCGGTGGGTCAGTGATTTGAAAGTGGTACTACTTGTTCCCTCAGAGCTATATAGCAAGAGAAGGATAAGCGTCGAGTAAAAGAGTCTTATATCTAATAGGAAGAGCAGAATTTGTTCGTTTTCATATCTCCTTTTCTTTTCATTTATTCTCAATCTGATACATTCCTCAAAGCTTAACCGATAAAAGACGAAGTAATCAAAGCTACCGTTACAAGAAACGGGAACTTTTTTTCGAATTTTCGAAATATTCCGCTTAAACGGCATCATGCCACTGAGACTACTACACTTTCATAGGAAATAAAGGACAGAATATTTCTCCCTCTTCTTTTTATTCTGGTCTTAGGCCCAATTTTGTACCCATTGTCACTTAAAGCAGCCCGTTAAGGTATTAAGGCAAGTTTCTGTACCAACAAGTTCATCCCTTTCTTTTATTGGGGAATTGGATGGCTCGCATGCATTCGAAGTCAGTGTCATGGCAGCTTGTTTTGTATAAAAAAAATTGGTGTGCGAATGCCAACGTCGCAAATCACGCACCTAATTTGCTGAGTTGTCATCTGATAGTAACAGTGCTAAAAGGAGTTATAAAAAATAACTTGTTATGGAAATCACAGTAACTCAAAATTTGAGGAAAAACGTTAATTGGAAGCAAAATCTGAAAACATGTGAACCACGAACAGATATTGCGACTGGTCTGATGTACGGGAAAAATAAAAATTTGATGGGTGATCATGATAGTCTAGACCCAATAATGAATATACTAATTAACTTGTCCTATATCGTCACGAACAGAAAAGTTGAAAACCTTATTCCCTTCAGAAAAAACCGTTGATGGATATGGGCCATTTAGTGCAGTGTTCACTAAATGCGTTGGCATGAATAAATAAGGGCATAGAAACAAGTAAAGCATCCAGAAAAAGAAAATGACTACAGAGCTTTTTTAATAAAAAAAAGCAAAAGAAAAAGCAAAAAGAATCTAAGAAAATACCGAGAAGGTGCTAGACCAATATAAGCCTCTATTCAGGTGAGTTCATGTTGCTTTAAGCACATTTCCAGCCTCTTTAACAAAACCATCTGACAACTGATGAGCGTCGGGCTTCTCATCACTGGCTAACTGATTTTGGAGAGATGACTAAAGGTAAAGGTCAATTAACGTTTGACGATTACAGGAAAGATTGTGAATTCAAGAGAGCTGGACTGAAAAAACAATGCGGGGCTACTTATGCTGCAACAACATGAGTGAGCCCTCTCACCGTCACCGGCCATAGACGCATCTGGTATTATAATGATATAAACGAAAGGAAATCTGAAAAGAATAAAATATTGCATTTTAAGTGTTTTAAGTACACACACACACACACACACACACACACACACACACACACATATATATATATATATATATATATATATATATATATATATATAGAGAGAGAGAGAGAGAGAGAGAGAGAGAGAGAGAGAGAGAGAGAGACTATTTAGCATAAATGTAGGCATCCAACTGCATTATGCTGACCAGTCCCAGAGGGTTTTGATGGCTGTTGAATTGAAGTCTCAATTGCCAATACACTATCCGGTTATAACCAGTTTATTTAAAATGCCCAGAAAATCCATTAATTTCACTACAAAATATAAGACTTTGTCCATTACTTTCACTACAAAATATAAGACTGTAAAGAATGGAATATTATGACAGAAATGCGTAACCAATGTGAGCTTTCAGTGTTGCGCTTCAGTATATAAATAAGAGCACAAAAGGATCGAAGTTCCCTCCGCGTTGAAAATATTTTTGGCTTCGGATACAATACTTTATTCACAGTGATAACAAATGCCTCCCACTCCTCGACAATAAAAGAAGAAGGAATTTCCTATCTTTCTTTCCGACGGAATATTTTGAAAGAAAAAATAAAAATAGCATACCCTTTTCCTTCTGATGTAAATTTCGAGTATTTTGCATTTCATCCAGTGTACAGTTTTAAAGAATATTTGGTGAAGTTATTAAAGAAAAAGGAAAGAAAAAGGGAATGAGAAGAAATCTAAAAATGACCTGAAATGGGGAATAAATACGCAAAGCAAAGACATCTGACGACTTTCCTCCAGAATATGATTATGCAGGTAGGCAGGTGATAGGCCTGTAGTAACTTGCTAAGAATGTTCTCCCTGTGGTCATCCATTTGGGCGCATGGTGTTTGCGATACAATGCTGGAGTTGTTCTGCTATTCGTGGGTGTAGGGCCTTGAAGTTGAGCCAGTATCCATGGTCTTCATCGGGACCTGGGGCTTTCCAGTTGGGCATTTTCTTTAGTTAGTGTCTGACTGTATACGTCGTAATCTCGGTGAATCTTTGTTTTATTCTCCTCATTTCGTCTGCCTTGACTTCCTGAAACCATGTTGCGTGTTTGTTGCGTGATACCGGATTGCTCCATATGTTTTCCCAGTCTCTTACTTGGTTCGGTTTCAGGAATTTCCTGGTAGTTGTCTTTCCCTCTTAGTTGGTTGTATAGTCTTCTGGTTGGTTCCGAAGTGTTTGTTCTGTTGGTATCCTTTATTCCCGTTCATGTACAGTTGGATCTAACTTGTTTGGCTTTAAGCCTCAGTTTTACATCTTCTATTGCGTTGTTTAATCCCTTCTCCTGTACTTTGTATTTCTCGTTCAGTTCCTCCCTGGTTTTCTTGCTTCTTAGCCTCTTTTCTGCCATCCCTTTCAGGCTACTCAAGTCAGATCTCATCACCATGATCTGTTTTTCCAAGCGCCTTTTCCAAGGCGGTTGCTGTTTTGCTTTCTGTTGGATTGGTTGTGATGGTGGTGTTGGTGTTTGTATCACCCATGAGTTCTGCTACTAGTCTTGCTCCTGCATATGCCAGGTTATTTGTTTCTGTGATACTGGTGGTGGTGCATTAGACTCATTATTTCATTAACTTCACCTGTTTTTTCCTTAGTTTCTTTATAATTATTATTATTATCAACAATGTGAGCATACTCAAAGCAAGTAAATAAAAATCCATAATAATCAAGGAAGCCTCCACATGCTGCACTGCACATATCCAGAAAGATAAACAAATAGCAAAATGAAAGAGCATTTCAGTAATATTTCAGGTAATTGTTAATCAGTTTTCAGTTTTGTGCAAAAGACAGCCATTGAGGTGGCAATTTGCCTGTCCGTCCGCACTTTTTATGTTAGCCCTCAAATCTAAAAGACTACTGAGGATAGAGGGCTGCAAAATGTTGATCATCCACCCTCCAATCATCTAACATACCAAATTGCAGCCCTCTAACCTCAGTAGTTTTTATTTCATTTGAGTTTAAAGTTAGCCATGATTGTGCCTCTGGCACCGCTATAGATGACAATAACACAGGCACCACCCTGCCGTGGCTGGAAGTTTCATGGGCGGTGGCTAAGAGTTTCATACAGCATTATACGCTGTACAGAGAACTCGATTGTATCCAAGAAACCTCGGCGCATTTTTTACTCGTTCTATCGTTACCTTAGTTTAACCACTGACTCATAACGGCATTTTGGCCTCATTGAAACCCATTGCCTTTTGCATCAAACCCGTACCGTAATGTCTGTTGCTATCGTCGCTAACTATCGGTAACGCTACGTCCAACCACGACCCACTAAGACAGGTCGGCCAGACAATGACGTCACGCGGGCTCATTGCAGACAGGATAACTGACCCTAATAAATAATGAGGTTAGTGGTAGACTACCACTAACTGAAACTATCGATGTGAAGACGAAGAAGGAGGGTCGAACGTTCTGTTTTACTGACAGCCGGTGGGTCCTGTCTGTGATGAGCCCGCATGACGTCATGGGTCGTGGCCGCCGGGCTGCCACTCCTGGGTTTTTAACCTAGTTCTGTTTTCTTTCCTCTCTCATCTGGGTTTCTGGTTTTTTTTACTCGGAAGTCTGTTTTTTATTTTTTTATTTTTCTTGCAAAGTTATGTTGAAGTAAGATATATATATATTTTTTTTTTTAAATAATATGGTCCGTAAGTTTTCCATCAATTGTCCCTGAAAAGGAATTGAATGACTTAGACGACTGGAGACAATTCCGAAATTCAAAAGATATTACTCCAATTTATAATTTAATCCTAGAATTCTGGTACAAATTAAGAGTTATAAGAGATGGCCTTGGTACTCCCAAATTTGAAAAGCTTTCATGCTTTAGGACAAATTTATCAATACTTCCACATTCATCTGCTTCCGTAGAAAGAGTTTTCTTTCAAATTAATTTAGTAAAATCATAAAATACAAATTCTCTCAAGCCTTATCCAGTGCGAGACAGGCCGCTTGCTAAACAGTAGTGACTTAGGAACCTACATCAGAACTCGTAAAAGACGTCATGGATGGTGTTCGGCATATAAGGTATCAAAAACGTATGAAAGATTTGCAAGATTAAAAAAAAGTGACCCTACAAGAGGTATTTGAATTTGAGAGCGATCTTGATCTGGAAACGCAAACTTAAGCCTTTTCCATCCATCCCCTGAGGTTCCTCAGACTACTTATATCCCAGGTATGCCTAATGTGATGATATGGTACAGTAAGTTCCAGAAGTGAAGCGACAAATCTCAGAATTGATCGTACTTCTTTAGAAACTCATGGGTTTGCCAGTTAGTATATTTTATTCCAATTGTGTCATCCTATTTATCTGATAATACGTATCAGTGATTAACTGTATAAGCGCACAAAGTATTTCCCCAGTGAATGATCAATGTAAGTTCAGTAATTGTTTGTTAAAAGAAAAAAAAAACAAAAAAAAGAATTTCCCCCCCAAGAAACTTGTGCGGCTTTCAAAGTGTGATATGAAGTGTTCACCATAGAGTGACAGCAGGAACCGTGTGCATAAGCATTGGCCTAATATTTGTAAATTAACTTTCTACTTTTATGGTGTTATATCGAAAGTTATATGATTCCTTTTGATAAAACACAGAGAAGTTTAGCATCTGATTAAATGAAATATCAATAAGACAAGTTGGTGTAAAAAAAAAAAAAAAAAAAAAAAAAAACGAAATCCAAGTTATGTGCGCATTTAGCGTTGGTTACACGGTTAGGCCTATTTCAAGAATCAAGGAAATATATTTTCCAGCTTGTTAGTTAATAATTTCATGGAATTTCTCGATTGAGCAAATTTTTGCATGCGGAATTGCGTTCAGGGTCGCACCAAACAAGTATTTTCGTAGGTTTCCACCTTTTTTATTTTCAGTGCATAAGTGAGACTATTCTTGTCCATACGATCCGGAGTGTGAATATGCTTGGCAAGCATTATTTTGTAAAATTCGAGTATCCCCTGTTAAGCTCCTCTCTCTCTCTCTCTCTCTCTGTCTCTCTCTCTCTCTCAGGACGTTTTATCTATAAGGGAATAACCCGAGGTCTGTTTTAAGAATCGAGCACAGGCCTATTGGTCATGCTCGGGTGCTTCATTATATATATATATATATATATATATATATATATATATATATATATATATATATCTACAAAAACTCATAAATTTCTGTTATGCAATAATACTTGACTGCATGGATAGAACGGATTACTGGTTGTCAGTGGAAATATGGAAGTTGGGTGATATCACTCCCTTATGATACGCCCACTTACGCAAATTCAGTCTTAAATTTCACGGTTGGATATGATTCGAAGATTTGAGGTAATAGGTTGAAGTGAAAAAGGTGGTGGAGTTAGTATTGTGGGTAGAGGTAGGGGGGGGGGGGGTCTGTCGTCTCCCTACTTAACCATATGGGTGATTTTACGGATGTTCTGGTTGCTTGCGACCGACTTTCTTATTTTTTTATATAGCGAGTCTGTTTTCCCAGGTTACAAGGACAGGTTCTGGTGTCGGTCCTGAACGTTCTATCTTTGCCTAAATAACAGACAGTGGCCCTGCATTGTAAGCCTTGCAATGCCCGGAACTAGGCCTAGTCACCTGAAGGTAGCAGCAGAGGTTAGAGCCTTTCTCGAAGATGGTGTTTTATGCTCGGTCCTAGAAGCTAGAATCAGAACTACCAACCACCCCCAACTTCTCCATTGAATCTAGGTGCATTCATGGTTGATTATGTTTAATGTCGCGGAGATTTTCCTTTCACATTCTGTTGATAATTGCATGGTTTTATGCATCTTCGCTAAAATAATTGATGATAGACTATAATATTAAATATTTGTTTCCACATTGCTCGAAATATACATTGGTAATGTTGGTAATTCTGTGTTGAACGAGAATTTCAAATTGTTTCGTTTCTATAGTTTGAAGTAATTGCTATACTTTAAACATAATTACTATTACCGTAATTTTTTTGTCTTTATGATGTTTATAAATTATCATAGATTTGATATTTGTGCATCATATGTTAGCTTTATTTTGCTTGATAGAGGTTTCACTGTAGAAAAAAAAATATATTTTTCAGCTACGAGTTGTAGTTGCCAGTTAGTGAATTTCGAACGAAATTCTCTGAAATTTGTCGCTTCAGTTTTGGAACTTACTGTACAGTAAGTTCCAGAAATGAAGCGACAAATCTCGGAA
>NC_087202.1:90383171-90403171 GCF_015104395.2 Macrobrachium nipponense | reverse complement strand
AAGCAGAAAGAAAATTGCACAGTTTGGTAGCAGAGTGAAAAAAGCACGTACCGAGTTGAGCAATCCGGGAATGACTAATTCAGAGAATAAATGATCTAGCGGCGTTTCTTTGCTTCTAGATATTCGAGTGCACATTTCTGATTGCTGCAACAGTACAGCACATTTTTATAAACCTAACCTTTATAGGATTAAAGTGTCTTTCCTTTCCTTACAACAATGGAAAAGATATACAAGGAAAACAGTAACAATGATGAAAGGAAAACGCATAATACTTCTCCATTACCTCAGGCGAAAATTCCATTCGAGGCTCTAATATTTTCTTTACAATGGTAGAGAGAGAGGAGAGAGAGAGAAGGAGGATGAGAGATAGACGATAGAGAGAGAGAGGAGAGAGAGAGGCTTTTGTGGTCTTTTGGGCTTTTCCTTGCATGAAGAAATAACCGGTAGTTATTTGGTTTTGTTAACTCATAATAGTCCACGTATTACAGAATTAAGAAACTGGGAGCTATGATTGCGATAAAGTACGGCGATTGCATTAGCCAGATCCGTGGTTCGACCCTGCGTACCGTTTACTGTACTAGTTAACCCATAACTTATTAAAGTAATATATAATAATATATATATATATATATTATATATATGGTGTGTGTGGTACCCATTTGTAATAATGTGTGTGTGTTGTTGTGGTGTGTGGTGGCATAGGGCGGCCCAACACACAAAAAACACGCAATTATCCAAAGGTGGCGGGTGTTTTTTTGGGTTTAAGCGGGTTTGGCACTTGGCTCCAAGGATGGCTCTTGGCCAGCTGGTCCACCAAGCTGTAAATGGCTTACCGCTACCAGACTCTCCCCTAAAGGTATAAAATTCCTATTTAGATTCCATTTTCCTTCTGTTCTGAGGAAAAATTTATAATATCCAGTAAAGGAAATGTATCCTTTTATTGCTTGTTTTTTTAAGGCGATTGCCTATACTCTGTTTTTTTCCATCTGTCCATCCACCTTTGGTGTTTGCGCATTGGTAAACACTGCGTCCTGGACTTTAAATAATAACCTCCCTATTTCGAATCTTAACGATGTAATTCGCATGGCAGGAAAAATATTAAAAACACCACTTGTGCTGAGGCAAATTGTAACATTCCAGCTATCTTTTATTTATCTAAAACTTAGACACAGCGTAGCTATTTAAAGTCCGGGACTCAGTGTTACCATGCGCGACCACCACAGGCGGATGAACAGTCGGAAAAAAACACGGAAAAAAACAGAGTATAGTTAGTATTAACCCAGTATGTATCCACCTTGCGTCACCTACTCCGAAGTGCTAGCACTAAATAGGACGGAGGCTCCTTGGGACGTCTTGTTTATTAGCACTAGCCCCTCGGGATCAAAGTATTAGGGTGAGTTTACATAGGCTTCACCGCATGCTGCAAACGTAAGACTCATCAAGTTGGTGCTGGGTCTTGCATAAGCAGCGTGTGCGGTGAAGCCCAAGTTGTAAAAAAACTCACCTTTTATACACACCCAACAAGGTCCTTTAAATAATTAACTCGGAGATGTTTAAGTTTAAAGGACCTTGTACACACCCGTATCTATATTGTGTCTCCGTCTACTTTACTTGCCGTCAGTTTACCCTGGACTTGGACAAAGGTGTATATTTTAGGGCTGTTGCCTTGTATAATAAGGCGCCCTATGAGGTAATGTTAGACTTGCGATAATCTTACGCTAAAAACAAAAAGTCGGGTATTTTTTACCCTTCCCCCCCTGGTAATGACGACGACTGTGTTAAACTCCATGATGATTCGGTTGATAAGTGAGGTTTGGTCTAGTAGAAACCACGAAGTACAAAATAACTTATATTCTCTGGGAATTTACACATGGTGAAGATCAGGTATGATTGTGCAAGTTGTCCTTCTAATGACGATAGCTTGATCGCTTAATGCCAATGATGATGGGCTAATTCTTTCTCTCTACATGAATAAAGCTTAGGTAAAGGAGATAAACAGGAGTCTTCTAATGACGAATAGCTAACTCTAATTTCTGCTTTACTTACCATCTCGGTTGAACCAATCATAAAGGAACCAGACAAGTAGCTCGAAACATAATGAACATACAATCAAGATGACATTAGTTACATACGAACAACACAATTAAATGAGACACGGCTTACAGATCACGTAGGCCGTTTGAATTATAGGTCGCGGTAGTTGTCTCAAGCAAGGGAGCTTGGACTAAAGTTTATAAACAAATTGAACATGACTACAGGTGACGGCATGTTATCTTAGCCTACTTTTATTGGTATACGTCATCTTTTAGCGTCTTCTAGTCTGATCACATTCCATGCAAGCAATCTTGGTTGACCTCTTTTAGTTTTATGTTCTTTTATAATATATGGGCGACTAACAATTCCATTATTTTTTCTATTATGTAAACACTTACATTAGCCTCGGTCAGCTACCAAAACCAAACCCACTGGGAATTATTTACTCAAACTTGACTTGCATTTGACATTATAGGAGTGGATGAACAGGAAACACTATTTGTGGAATATATATATTATATATATAAGTGAATAAAAAATTCATCGGTTGATACCATGAATGATTGCAAGTAATAAAATATTAAAAACAAGATTGAATTGGTAAATCATAGTGATCACGTGATATATTAATGATTACAGTTTTTTCACTTCATCTCATTAGATTACATATGCTCAAGAAAATACTAATTTACTCTGATAATTGCAATAGAATGAAGATTAACATGAAAAATAAAAATCATATTTTCAAACTGGATAAAAAAATTTCATCTAATGAATTGGATAAAAACAGTTATTAATGTTTTATGCTGATTGATTCGTTTGAATTTTTATGCTAAATGTTATATATTCGGCTTATTCATTAAATCCATATACTAAATCATATATAACTTGCAGAAGATATTTGGTAAGATAAAAGGTAACAGATTGGATTATAGGCTACCTGAGTTGTTTTAATACATATGTATATTGGAGTTCATATAAATTATTGGCTTAAATATATGTGCCACTTTAAATAGATTCCCATTGGCGTACATGCAAAAGATAAGATTTCGATTTCTGTTAATTTATGATCATTTATAATTATATAGATTCCCTAGTGCGTACACGCAAAAAATATTTATTTATTCTTCGTTATTTTATGATCTTTATTTTATATAGGATAACATGATAACGTTTATTATATATAGGATACATGGACCGAGGGTTATAACTACATTTAACCTAGCGTTCGAACAACTTTTCTTCGTCCATTTACAACAGTTTACCAGACAACCACCTATAGCCAAATGAAATGGACCAATTTCAATTGGTTAAAAGCAAAGGGGAAAATTGGCCTGGGGCCGGGGGTCCAATCGTTTCTATTTTGCGCTCAATAACTTATCTGTGCATCCTAAGCTTACAACGTTTTACGTTCGCGATATGAATAAAATTCAAATCCATCCCCAAGCCACGTGGTCCTTTGCAAGCCAAATAAGTTAGAGGTTGAACTATCCTTCGGGTCGTAATTGTCGGAAGTAATGTCCCCTTGTAGGCGATTTTTTCTCCCCACTTTCCCCCCCTCCCCCCACAGCCGCCGGAGCGTTTTCCAGCATTTTTAAAACGAGATTAACGACGAAGTATACGGTGTCGGTCGAAAGAAGTCCATGAAATTCCTTTCAACATTGTCGGTGGTTTGTACTTGAGACTGTAGTCGTCCGCCGGACCGGACGAAACGGATTTTTTTGAAGTTTGCGGCTGTGGAAAACTCTCGTACTGCAGGATACTGCTAACCAGGTTCCATTTAATCCAGCCTGCAAGGTGAAATTTTATTTGGTTTTTCACAAAGGGCGCAAAGTAAATTCAGACGACATCCAAAATACAGGGGGGGAGGAGGGCCATTAAGACCAGACTTAACCCACATTGAATTCGCTGATTTTTTATGGAATTCAAACAGAGTCAGTTGTTACAAACTTTTTTTATCCGTGGCATTAACAATGAACGTGAACCTATCCCATGTCTTATGATGACTTGCAAAAATATCCAAGAATTAATTAAAAAAATAAAAAAGAAATAGATATCATTACGAAATCTCCAAAGAAAATTGTCGAAATATTAATGGTAGTAAGGTTTACTAGAAAACAAAGAAGTGGAAAACGGGAGCTATTTGTAAAGATTGCCAGGCAAAACATAAAACGAGTCAAAGAGAATTAATTAATCATGATTCTTGTTCTTTTTATGCTAACTGAAATTAAGTTTGTGATAAAAATCTGATCCTATGTGCCCTTGTAAACAAAACGTTTCATATTCAAAATTTTCTCTGCAGCGGCATCTCCTTGAGGTTAAATTTTTAAACTTTATTAATAGGCTAGAGATGCAACGAAAATAAGAACCCAAAAACTCAAAAAACCCCCCCACTTGTTAACTAATTTCTATTTAATAAAACTTTGGGTTTTTTTCAAGAAAATGTGGAACATTTTCCCACATGAATGTTTACTTGAATGTAATAGGCTAATGTGGCAAGTAATATTTGCCATATCCATTGAAGTTGATAACTTTCTAAATGTTCTATGAGGTCAAGAAAAAATTAATTCATTTTTTTGTTGTTATAGAAATTCTTTATTTGCTTATTTTGTTTATTTAATTTTAAAACGATTGCAAACAATTTCTTTAATAAAGTTGCATTGCACACACGGATAAGAATAGGTTTATGTGGTATGTCATGTGAACCCTATGAACCACCATCGGATGAAGTTCATGAGCTAAAGCATTTCCTTTTCTCCAGGAATGGATTGCTTTGCAAGCGCCGAGATGAAGCCTGTGCAATAGCAAGATATTTGGAGGTTAAAGGAACATCAATGCTGATACGGCAAAACGCGACAGACCTTGCTAGCAAAACTGATGGACGTCGTCCACAGCCTTAAGAGTTATGTTACTTGCTGTAAACGAGATACGACTTCAGTATTTTCAAATGATATTTTATTTTTTGTTTTTAATTCTACACCCACATGAGAAGAATGTCTGAAAAAAAAAAAACACACACCAAAAAAAACAGTTACCCAAAAATTGAACAATATATTAGTTTCATGGGTTGGGAAATATCTGCCATGATTGTAAATAAATGTAATTACTGTTTAAATTCGATAGTTCCTTATTCAAAACACTAATGAAAAGGGTTTCCATACAAATTTTTTATATTATAATATTTGCCCTGTATAAGATTATTCGCCATTAGATATACATTTGTTCACTTCTAGACTTCCCATGACTTTTAAAAACCGAACCTTGTTTCTTTTAGTTTTGAGTTTTATTTTCATTTGATTTAGTTGATTTATTTTGTTTATTTATTTGTTTATTTATTTGTTTTTGACTATCGAAACTTAGTAAATCACCGGGGACAGGAAACAATTATGTCAGTAGGTTTGATAGGTGTTTTGAACTTTTTAGCTTATTTGTTCATTACCTAAAAGCGTTAAGTTAGAGTTCAAATCTTTTACGCAATATAATATTTGGATATTTAATTAATCTATAGGCTTACGTTTTGCTTATTGATTTTATCGTGATTCCTTTTTTATTATAATTTGTAACCTTCCGACTTCTTACGGAGTGTATTCTATATTGGACTCCAACTTGTATTCCGATATTTTATTTTATTTTTTTAATTTATTTATTTGTATTTATATTTTGTTTTTTTTGTATATATTTGATAAAATTAATGGTTGGCTTGAATATGTGGAAAAAGGTTGTTCTAGCGGCGTACCGTATAAGGCTACTTGCAGGCAATCAAATTCTATAGATACAAGATATAAATGATTAAAGGTGTTTGTAAAACCGCCGAGAAACCCGCTCTAATCCAGTTCGGATCCAATATCCGACGGTTGTAACTCGTAAGGGGACATTGGACACTTCCTAGTTAATTATCGTTTTATTTCTACCAACCGATTGACTCTGGGTGATAAAATAACAATAGAATTGGTTTTTCTAATAATGGAAAGGAGTTCACACACGAGTTAAGGAGATTTATTATTGCATTTACACCACCCGAGTCAACAGATTATTATGTGTTGAATTCCATGGTTTGTTACTGATTTAGTAGTGCATATAAATATTGCCTAACGCCCCACTCAATTTGCGGTGTTTGGTTTTTAGTGCTATTAATTCTATATAACATGTCAAGGAACTATTAACACTAAGAAGTGTTCTATTCCTCTAGTCAGACTCGTTAATTCTGTTAATAAATTTCTACGTATATTCTTTCAAGGATTGCTTTCGGCACAGGATAGGCCCCTTAAACACTGACAGGTGTCTTGCTAGTGTGTCCCTTGTTTTCATGACACGTGCTTACAATCTAGTTATGTTGCTTTTTATATCTGTAAGCATTGTAGGTCCAGTAAAAACAGTGATTTTAGGCTTTCTTGTGACATTAGTTAGGGGGTAAAACCCTGGAGATGACGGAATGCCAACCAGTTTATGCACGATTGACTGGATGAAAAGAGATTATTACTACTTACCTGGTCGTTAGTCATGCTGCCGTGTTCTTCGGGCTTTTTCCTCGTCACAGACCTACATATAAATATTACATTTGGAGTTAAACATTATTCTGATAAACACATACTTTAAATATACTTTTGCTTTAGGGTTTCTGCCTCGAAGTGTTTATTGTTTTTGCTTAGCCGCTGACCCTGTTTCCGTTCGAAGTATTTATTGTTTGGTGTTTATTGCTGCTTGAATCTTTGTTTCCGTTCGAAGTTGTTTGTGTTTCGGGTTTGGGTTAGGTCTGTTGACTCTTGCGTTTGTTCAGTTTGTAAACAGTTCTGCGCTCCAAACCCAGGATATTCAATGCTCGCGAAATCCTCTTGGGTTGAGGAAATTTTCTTGTTTAGAATACGGTTTTTTTTAACAATAGGCACGGGCTGGTTTCTATAATTTTATTTTAGTCCCAATTAATGGTTCTTTGCAGTATGGTGCGGGCATTGCGGGATAATGCGTCAGCTATGGATAATTGCTTTTTTTTTTTTTTCCCAGGTAGATATCTTATCTTGGCTCCCCAAAGACCTGAATGATCATTTGTCACCGAGTTCCCTTTGGGACTGTGATTAAAGCCTTTTTTGAAAAAACTCCGGTGTAAAGGACTCAATGTTCAAGTAAGGAACTTTTATTCAGGATAGCCATAGATTATGAACTTAAAATAAGTAACTAGTGAAATTAAAAAAAGATACCTAGCCCCTTCCTTGCCTATTACTGTATATTTACTTTCAGAGGGGCTTTAGTTTGTACGTGTAATAAAAAGCTATAGGAAAGAAACTGTTTATCATATTACTGAAGTTAGTACCCCATCTTCATACCCCTTGGTCTGAGGCGTTACTGTTCGCAAATAAAAAAAAATTCCTTATTTAAATCCAGGGATTTTTTAAGTTTACGTGAGCCTGCATTATTCCGCTTTTGTAAGATATCAAACGCCTGTTTGTTATGCTTTTCAGACCAATAATAAATCTACGTCCGTTCTTCGTAAGATCTGTTAAAGGAGCTTGTCATGATTCGAAGAGTTACATATTTAACATACGATTGTAATTATCCCACTACAGCGGCCAAAAGGCTGGGTATCCCCCTTTTAACGTAATAGGTATACCGGAAGTTTATGAATAGCCGACACCTTACCATGGGAACTACTTTAAGAACCGTGACTAGACACATAAAACCAAACCTAGATAAACATGTTCGGTTTTCTTTTTTTAAAAAACTCACATTTAGATATTTTACTCTGAGCTTATTTTGTCTTTGTCCTCTGTAGCCACTTAGGCTCTAGTTTATGTGAAAGTCACTTCTAAGGTATTCTAGAAAAGAGTTACAAGACCAAACCAATAGGCATGGGGGTAGGGTATCCCCTAAAAAGTCTTCAAAACATCTATATTGTAATTGGGAGGCGCAACGTAAGCCGGAGCAAGTAGTAAAAAAAAAATTGATAATGTCCCTGAGTGTGCTGAAAACGGGTTGTTATTGAGGTACAATCACTTAAGGTAATGGTAAATCAGGTAAAAAGCTTTTAAGGCAAGTCCAAGCTGGTGAAAAACATTTATTCTAACAGAGATAAAGATGTCGTCGGTACATGGAACTGGAACTATCGGGAGTCGTTTCCTTGATTAAGCGACAGAAATCTACGCAGATACGCCAAGTCCGATTCTTTTATGGCATGACTTGTTTTGAGGGAAAAATTTATATGGGGCTATTTGTATTTCCTAATGGCCTCATATTACTAACATATTTCAACTTCGTCATTTATCTCTATTTTGAAACTTGCAGTTGAGAGGTCTATACGAAGGTAAACATATATAGGCTTTATGTTTGTCCTTAGACCGTATTTGTTGGTTAAATTTGCATCCTGTTTTTTTTCAGAGATCACTCGCTGAGTGGAGAAACTGCCTAGGTATTCAAGATAATAGAAAAAAAAATTTGTCTGCTGAATCACCACTCTGCTTGAATGACTTTACGGATATTTACTTTAGAATAGATTATCAGAGAGGATCAATCTACGACTGATTTGGGCGGTATTAAAAATTAGCAACAATAAAAAAAATGCGATATTTTTATGTAGGTAGGTAGGTTTTGTTGGAGTCCTATATTAACTTGTTGCTGCAGAGTCAACCGATGTTTAGGGGCTTTGTTCGCGGAAATTCGTTATATTTCAAGTGCAGTGTCGGGAAGGAGTTAAAATTTCATTTCCCCAGCAAAGTCTTTTTACAGCACTAAGAACATTCCGAGGGGGGGTGGCCATGACCATTCTCGAGATTTTGCGTGCAAACTGCAAGCTGCGGTTGTGGGTGGAGAATTCTGTTGGGTCATTTGAACAATGTTACGATTTATGAGACAAAATGTATAGTTTCCTTTGATTTAAGTTATTATTTGTGATTAACTGTCTCATTTTTGTTCAAACGGAGTTTTAAAATATGTTTGTTTGTCGGTTTATAGGGATTTGTTCCTTTCGATAAACACGACCTTATTTTGCAGGATGGTAAGATAATATTTTGTATACCCCCTAGAATTGGATTCTTACAATTACACTAGATACAGAAAAACACTCCCCAAATGTTTTTTTTTTTTTTTTTTTTTTTTTAATTTTAATAAAAAAACTTTTTTTTATTTTAAAGGACATCGTAAGCGCTCGCTTATCCGGCCTTCTCATTAGGGAAGAAGTGCGAACAACAGGACGGTGAGTCCGTAAATACAGGATACTACGTGTACTAAAGGGAAAAATTAAAACAAGATATTCTAATTTTTAACGGCGCGTACAGGTTAGGGCTTAATCCACCAAGTATTTATAATAACTTATGTATTAAAATTAACTAGAACCTGCTCTGATTACTTGATACTGTCGTGTGATGCATAGGGCAAAATTTTTGTTTCTTTTTAATTTTTCCAACAATCGCTTCTCCCTTTCCGCTGAAGTCGCTTAAATGGAATGTGCTTTGCTTGCTACACCTCGGCAAAGATTTAAACTGACCTTGGACCACTACTAGATGACCCAGTAAACCGGAGTTTGCTTGGTTTGATTCTTGAAAGGGCATACTGGTTTACCATATTTCTTTTTGTAATAGTTAGGATCCTTCTCTTTATTACCAATCCGGCAACGTTATTGTATGTTTTCTTGCATTATGTTGCTGCTAGTTACATATAAATAACAACGAAACGCTATGAATTGACGAAAAACTATTAAAGGAATTGAGCGATTACTATTTAAAATTAATGGTATGCTCTACTGCGGTTATCGTGTACTTGCTGTTGTTTTTACTTCGCGTTTCTTTGCTTAAAATTTGAAATAGGTGAGGGATCGTGGGGTCAGCAGCATTTATACCTAATGGAAAGTTTTTTTTTTACAGGACATGTTATTCCTTGCCATCCAGCCAGTTATTTTAAAGTTAAGTGGAGTCGTTGAGGTTCGATATTTTAATACTAACTCAAAAACCTCAAGGCTAAAAACTGCGATCGGGACTTTGCAAAGAAGTATTCATTTATTGTCATGGACCCGCAAATAGTGTTACCTCTAATTTATATCTAGATTTAAACGGGCGTTGGTTCCACCTGTGTTTTGTGTGTTTTCTAATCACTACGGTGCTTAACGGACCCTATCCATGCATTGTGGATAAATACCAGACGGTCCACTGCGTTAAACGCAATTATTCACTGTTTAATCTGATTTGGTTACGTAAGGGATTAACATAATCAACCCAAAATGATAAAATTAACATCGTATATGATTATGATATTTCAGTAGGAACTTGTCTAGGAAAACAGACACTCAAAGATAAAAAAAATAAAAAACTCGCAGTAGCGAAATTATCCTCAAATGATGTAGATAATTTCTGTAAAAAAGTAAGATTAAGAATGTCTCGTAACTTTAGCCACAGGAATAAACGAAATTCGACCTGCAAAGGAAAACACTCAGTTTACTCCAAATGAAAAAAAAATTAAAAAATTGTACTTAGCTGCTTTGTGGCAAAGTTCCCCCGGTTGTTACGATAAACGATGTTGCCCTTGGGCTACTCCATCATTTAGCGGATGAACCTGGATTTGGCTTGAGTTCCCCACCTGTGCGCGTTGTTTCGATGATTCTCGACTTCTTTGAATGATCCGATGCTGCAGACGCGTTCGGTTTGGTTTCTTGAAGTGCCAGGGGAAACGCTCACTTTAACGATGTTTTATGTCTTGAACTGATTTTAATGAGGAGACGGAAGCTTGCGTGTTCCGGTAGGAAAAAGGACACGTCAGTTTTGTTTTTCTGGAAGTTATTCAACTAAAACGAATGAGACTAAAGTTGCTTTAAAGAATCTGTTGCTTTCGTCGTCGTGTGAAGTTAGTTGTTATATGATACTTCATTATTCTGATTTTTGTCTTTCGGAGAAAGGGTTAGTAGGATTCTTTCTGGTCTACACTTGCCACCACTTTTAGGGCTGTTGCCATTGTATAAGTAAGGCGGCCCTATGAAGGTAATGTTAGACTTGCGAGAAATAATCTTACGCTAAGTCGGTTGGTACTTGCACTTCCATATTCAATGGAGGTATCTTTGGGGTTTGTAGGATCACTTACGAAGTCGGTAATTATCTTCTTGGTTAATGACGACGATTTCAATGTGATTGTAAAACTCCATGATGATTCGGTTAATCAAGGTGAGGTTTCTAGTAGAAACCACGAAGTACAAAAAATACTTATATTCTCTGAATTTGTTACATGGTGAAGATCAGGTTTATGAATTGTACAAGTCCTTCTAATGACGATAGCGTTGATTGCTTCTGCCAATGATGATGGGCTAATTCTTATTTATCTCTACATGGATAAAGCGTTAGGTAAAGACGATACAGGTCTTCTAATTGAACGATAGCGAAACTCTATTCTGCGGTTTATACCATCCTCGGGTTACCAGGTCAGTAAAGGAACAGAACTGTAGCTCGAACATATGAAATCAATAAATCCAGATGAACATCAGTTACCAATACGAACACACAATTAAATGAGACACGCTAACCGATCACGTAGGGCCGTTTGAATTGTATAGGGTCGCCGGTTAGTTGTCTCAAGCAGGTGAGCTTGTGACTAAAGTTTATAAACAACAATTGTGAATGACTACATGGTGACGGCAATGTTATCTTAGCCCTAATTTCATTTGTTTATTTACGTCATATCTTTGCGGTCTCTACTAGTCTGCTCACATTCCTTGCAAGCAATCTGGTTGACCCTCTTTAAATTTTCGGTTTCTTGTTATATTATATGGACTAACATTCCATGTTTTTTATTATGTAAAAACACTTGCAAATATAGGGCTATACAACAAGAAGTCCCGGGTAATTATCAACGCTTGAGGGCTCAGTGGCCAAAGTTATTGTTGATCGTTGTTTCTAAACCAGGCAAATTGCAACGGTTCAAACCCTGCTGGTGACAAAACACTTATCAATTATAATTCTCCTTGAGTTATTAAGTTTCATTCACCGACGGATTTATACTGAATTGGATACCTCAAATAAATTTCTGGGCTTAACATTTTGGGAACTAACAAAAGTTCATACGAAAATTAAAGTACTGAAAATAAATAAGTGTATATAGACACACACCAAACCACAATAACTATTTTTTAATAATTAAAAGCCCATTTGAAATTGTTGATTAGCATTAGCGGAAGTAAGGACATATTCTAATTTAATTATTCTTACTACTGTATGTGGGTTTAGCGTGCTTTCTTTTTATGTTCTAACTTAGAAATATAATTATAACGTGCGGCCATAATGTGTACATTCATACAGATGATTGGTAAGTGTGCAAAACTGGTCAGATATCGGCTAATTATGAATGTAAAAGGTTTGAAAGGTGTAACAGGAGGAAAACCTCGCAGTTGCTCCATGAAAAATTGAAAAAATTGTTAGGATGAGGGGTGGACAGTTAAGATGGAAGGAAAGAGAATATGAAACGGAGGTACTAATAAAAGGAATGAAAATCGTTATGCAACCTAGGGGGCCGAAGGGACTCTGCAAAGAACCTTAAATAATGCTTACATTGCACCGAATGAGGTGCACTGACTGCACTAACCCCTTACGGGATTTTGTCGTTTATACAAGCATGATTTTTTTCTAATCAACCAAATTAATGGAAGCAAATATGAATTTCATATTTCAACTGAAAAAGAAAAACCCACAAAATCATCGTGCGTATAACGTGTTACTTATAAGAATAACTTTCCCAGCAAGACTGCTGGGGCCTTGCACCCATGGCTGAACAAACCTACACTATCTCTTAAAAATGGGCCTGGGCCACAAGATTAAGGGCCTGAAAAAGTACTCAAGTATGGAGGTAAAAATGAAATGTTAAAATAAACTTGTGTTAATAAAAAAAGGTTTAAAAAAAAAAAAAAAACAACACGTTATACACAGGATTTTGATTTGGGTTCTGGGTTTTCTTTTTATTTCAACCTCATGAAGAAAAACTGAAAAAAAGTTTTTGTTTGGTTCATATTCGATTTTATATGCCTCTGGAATAAGTTACACTTAAGGGGATTTATGATTGACCAGTGTTTCATCCCCGTCAGGATTCGAACCTTTGCTTGATTATCTGAAGCTGTCAATTTCAAAGGGTGGATATATTACTACTAAGGAATAGAAAAAGAAATATCAGTCATCTGTTTGGGGACTCCCTTCTAAACGAATGAGTTGTTATCTTTTAAGACTAAATCTGTCAATCGTAAGTTTCTTAATGTAGTCAATTCTCTTTTACTGGTTTGAGCGCCCACACCAATCAATCTCTATCAACAGAAAATAAAACTTCGGTTTCCAAGACGTATTCAGATTCTTGTGGGATTCTAACACTGCAAATCTCCCTTTTTCTCCTCCTCTCACAAATATGCACAGACAGACAGACAGACAGACACAAACACAAGAACGCGCGAGAATTACGCATAGTTCTCAAGAAGTTCAATGCAAAATTCGCACCGATGAACAAGTTTTGGTCGAGATGTAATTTCGCAACCTTCATAAATATAATTGCAAAAAAAAAAAAAAAAAAAAAAAAAAAAAAAAGTTTCAAGTACTCCGTACCCTATTCTATCCTTCTGTGTGTTAGAGTATAATCAGATATAAAGTGATAAGAGAATACAACCAACGACCCAACGAAGATGTGACCGAGATTCATCTATAATCTTTGGTTGGGAGTGGGGTTGGGTCTGCGGGGCGACGCTTCACCCCGGGGAAGGGTTGAAGATTTTCTCCCATGGATTGATGGGATTCCCAACCATGAAATGGAATGCCTTTCAGGTTACCTTTGGATAGCTAGCTTTTCTGAAGATTACGTCGGCCGTCATGGTAAACTTCCGCGGAAAGGCCACATATCTCTCTCTCTCTCTCTCTTAAGAACTATATCTTAATTTTACCAGACCACTGAGCTGATTAACAGTCCTCCTAGGGACCTACAGCTTATTGTGGGATCCGAACCACATTATATCGAGAAGTGAATTTCTTTCACCAGAAATAAATTCCTCTGATTCCGCGTTGGCCGAGCAGAGAATCGAACTTCGGTCCACCGCATTGGTGGCCGAGCGCGAAAACCACTCGTCCAAACGAGGAACCTCTCTCTCTCTGTATATATATATATATATATATATATATATATATATATATATATATATATATATTATTTATTATATATATATACATGCATTTGATTCCTAAGAAGTAATTTGTGAAGTCCCTACTAGCCGCATATCTTCTCAACCTTGACTGCGACCTAACAGTCTACTAATTAACAGCTACTAATCCACTACTGAGGCCAACAGACGTAAAATGCGTTTTTCAAAAGACGTGCCGAAAACGCCTCCTTCTCTAGCCCAGGATCGAACTTGAAGACTGTGTATCCAAACGGTAAGAGGAGAGAGAGAACATAATATTATACGTATATAGCTGAGCTCAGCTCCGAAACAGCCAATATTATTCGCTTTCTGTGGACAAGCACCCGCGATACTCCTAATGCATCCCATTTCATGGTTGGGGATCTCATCATGTCACTGGGAGGAAGCGCTTCATTCTTCCCCAAAAGGATACGTCTTCTTATTCCTTTTATTTTCTCTCCTTTGTGTCAATTATACTTGATTTTTCGGGATCCTTCTGAGGACCCTTATTTGGTCCCTCGTTCTGTCGTGCCAGAACTGCCATCAAATATAGAAATCTACCCCCAATCGATTTCGTCTCACTTTCGCCATATTTTCTCGGTCATAGACATCTTCCCGTTCGCTTTCCCTTCATTTTCCATTTCACTTGGTCCCTTGATCACGCTATTCAAAAAGGAACCGAATTCAGCGGGAAAATTTAGTAGCGCGGTGATATGGCGTCCCTTCTATTCCGCCCCATCTGAGAGAAAACATCCTGGATTGGGACCGACCGCCATAACTTTCATTCCCTTGTCTTCCTTCGCTTTCATTGGTGCGAGATGCTCTCTCAGAGAAAGCTGAACGCAAGGAGAGAGCCTAAAGCATGGAACTGAATCACCATTTTCAATGTGTTATGTTCAAAAATTGTCAAAACATTTGTCCAAACATTTACAGCAGAATTTCATTTTAGACGCTTAGATTAAAGACGAAATTTCCTTCTGAAAACCCTGTAGAAGGGGCAAAGCTCTCGCTGTGTATGTGTATGTGTGTGTGTGCGCGCTGTGTGCGCGTGAGACTTCAATGAGGCATGAAATAAATGAGTAGTGTAATATTGCAATATTATTGTTTATGTGTCCAATAACAATACTGAGAGAGAGAGAGAGAGAGAGAGAGAGAGAGAGAGAGAGAGAGAGAGAGAGAGTCGTAACTGAGCCTAATCAGGCATCCTAGATCAATATGAATGCTGTTTATCTGTTTTTCGTTTTAGGAATTCTTTAAAATATCATTGTCATACCAACCCTGCTAACAGAATGTGAATTTTGGTTTGTTATTTAAAATTCCTAATGGGAAAAGAAAACAATGGAACTGTGAAACGTCAACTGAAATACCCACGGTTGCTTTTTACGTCACGTGATCGTTGGCGGAAAGTCTTGTAATCCTTTTTCATTTTATCAAAATGGTGCTTGACATCATTTGTATCTATAATCTGAAGATTTTGCGATTCATTCCTACCGTTAAAAGATAAAATTGAAAAATGAAATACTCTATTAATTCAAAATATAAAAATATTTGTACTGAAGTGTTGCCAGCTATTATTCTTATTCTTAGTTATGCAGCCGACTACTTGCATTGTGGCCTAATGCCCTGTCCACCTAGCGGGCATGTTCGTCGGTCACTTCCAGCTTCTGAAGCAGTGTTACCAGACAATTGCATCGTTCTGGCTCCATACTGGGTCGGTCAGTATAGTGGAACGAGTTATGGGAACACTGCCCGTCGGGCAATGCCCGCTAGTGTGGAAACTGCTTTAAGTATAAGATATAATATAAACCATATTATATTTGATTTTCCTTTTCCTACTCCCTTTGTTATCATGTTTGTATGCTTATTCCGAAGATGCAGATAAAACATCGAAATACATAGAACGGATGGCCGGGAGTAACAGGAAATATATTATTGGATATACGGCACAGGAATAATAAAAGAATATAAAGTCTTTCTTATGATTGCTCATATTGAACTTGCTGGGAGGACGTAATCGTTTCACTGCTGTCAGTTTGAGCAGTTTGTTCTTAATATATACATCATTTCCCAAATGTAATAAAAAAAGTTCAGCTAACATACATTTGAAAAATTACTTTGATTTGTTTGCAGACACATACAAGATACAAGAATCTGATCACAAATTATTACTCATGAAATACTGGTAGATTTTCAGCAGTTTTTTGCAGTAAAAATGATCATGACTTACCATTTTAAAAAGTACACTTTTTTTCTAATAGTTACTGTATGGAGAAATCAGATCAGCTGCCTTTCAAAATTTTAAGTAACTGGTGGTAAGTTTCTTCATTCTACATCGATAATTTTTAAGTATGTTTTATATACTGCAGTTTTCTATATAATGGCCAAAAGACTTATACCACGAAGTATTGTAACGTGTAACCCCACGAATGAGCTATAACTTTATGCATACTTCCAAAGTAATAGAAACTCTACAGAGAACATATGTCAGCTACTCCACCAATGACAAATAGTCACTGCAATCTCATATTATAATATATATATATATATATATATAATATATATATATTATATATATTAATATATATATGTATATATATATAATATATATATATATATATATATATATATATATATATATATATATATATATAATGCTAAAAATCTATACTGGAAAAAAAGAAAAAACACAGTTAATTGAAAAACCATCTTTTTTAGTTGGAAAATGTAGGATATTGGATTCTGATTCATAGTCCTGAGGTCCAGGAAGACTTCGAATTTCGATAAACCGATAACTTCCCCTTAAAGAGATTGTAACAGATCAATTGACTCTCAAAACTATAATAATAATTTTGAAAGACTTCTTTAAATGAAGTTGAAACACTTCTTAAACAAAATATATTAAAATATAGGAGACGCTAAAATATTTTTAAAAGAATTTTGTTGGGTACTGTAAACTATCAGAATCATGCAAAAGAATCACACTGAAATATTCGAAGCGTCAAAAATCTTTTTGAACTGAGGGCCTCAGAAGCTTTGGAAATATTCATCATCATCGGAAATTTTGAAACCCTGGAGCATATTTTTAACGGTTAAAAGATCGAAAAAGGAAAAAATTGTGTAGTGCGTTCATTGTTGCTTATACGCGCATATGTTGATCTGTTTGCTAATTCCCTTTTCCTTTTTCATTTCTCTTTTAGTCTTTTTCTCCTGATTTTCATCATTCTGAAAGGTACGCAACTTTAAAACGGATAATCATCATTTAGCCTTCTTCCCTACGAGCAATAATAAATCTGTATCCGGATATTTTGCAAATTTATATAAAAAATAATTATTTATCACATAACGCAGATTGATTTCAGGAACGACTTCCCAAAGGTATTCGTATGAATGATGACATAATTCATAAATAAACCCACGAAACAGTACTGCAATGGCTGACTGCTAAAAACTGAAAATTGCTTAGACTGTCCATCTGCCCTTAGTTAAATCAAAATAATACTGTATATAATAATAAACGAAACAAAGGTATCGGTGATTACGAAATGCCGTGTGGTGAATGTTATCTGGAGAGTAGCAGAGGATTAACTGTAAGAATTAGGGAGAATTTTAGGGTATATAATTTACATGCTACGCCTTGTCAACCATAGTTGGAGACATGAGCACTTGATAAACTGGAATGACATATCATTCAAGGCTATTTTTATAAAAATGTTTGTTCTAAGGAAGGTGATAAATCTTCACAGAGGAAGCTACTTCTCTATTCTTATTGATAATATGTAATATAACATTACAAATTTACTATAGTAGATTCACATCAACCGTGCATTTGGTGTCTAGACCCTTACGACGCTCCTGATTGGCTGTTGATAAGCAAACCACAAGGCTGGAAACTCACTCTCTCGAGAGAGTTCACATGGGCAGGATGTATGTTCCACCTCTCCTGAGGAATACCTTTGAAAGACGTATCCCTCAGGAGAGGTGGATCATAGATCCTACCCAGTCCTGTGATTGGCTTATCAACAGCCGATCAGGAGCGTCGTACGGGACTGGCCTCAGTGTTGCCAAACTCTCGGATTGGAATTATCGCAGTGGCTCCTCAAAATTATGGGTTTTTCAGTAATAATATCGTACACAATTGTAGATTTTATCGTAATTATTATCTTACACTGTTTCTGATGTTCAACACATTTTTATAATTTGACAAAATAATGAATATATGTATGATTTCTTTGTAGTTTAATATCTTGCAATTTACATAATTAAGAAAAAAATGTAAATGAAACATCTCTCTATAAAAACGAAAGAAATGGAATTGTGAATTGGTTAATGTTATGAACAATTGTTATGAACAAATTATTACTATACTGTATTAACACTGTGGTAAAAAAAAGTATACAGTTTAGAACGTCACTTCTTTCCATTATGTAAACTAAACTGATAACGAATTAACACGAAGATATGTGAGTTGATAGGCCCACTGATACATATCTTTAACCACCCCAAAAAAATCGAAAATCAAAATAGCATGTTCTGTAATGTTCTGGAATAACTGCTTGATTATTCATTCTGAAAAACATATCATTTGCAGGAGTAAAATGAACACATGACCCTCCTGAACCTTTGGTGCAACCAGCAGAGAGAAGAGCCCCATTAACTGTCCTTGTTTTCTGTCTGTTTCTTTGATTAGTTTTAAAGAGGTTAACTTTACTGAACACTCGTTCACATTTAACATTAGAGTGCGGCAAGCAAAGAGCAGTTAGAGCAAAATTGGCTATGTCTGAAAAACTACTTTTTTTTTTTTTTTTTTTTTTTTTTTTTTTTTTCCCCCTCCTGGCCGGGGTCCCCACGCCAGCGGCTGGCCCGGTCCACCCATCCCGGGACACATGGCAGACCTTTTCCGCCCGTCCCGGGATCTGTGGCGGGCCTCGCCCACCAGTCCCTGCAGAGAGCAACACCTTTACTATTCCTTGGAACCAGAATATGCCACTGAATCCTCTTAATTCTCCTGGGGCTTCTCTGGATCCTCTAGTTCTTGTCCTGGGACTCTGCAAATCCTACTGAATATTGTGGTTCTTCTCCTGGTACCTCCACGAATCCTACTCAATTTTCTTAATTCTCCAGGGGCTTTCCTGAAGCCTGGTTCTTCTCCTGGCACCTCCATAAATCCCCTAATTTTCTGTATCGTTTTTATAATCCTCCCGTTTTCCTTCCTTTCCAGGAATCAATAAAACTAAGTAAATATTTTAACATATCTATTTCCGTTCTAGTTCAATTTCCTTTAAGGATTAACAAAGAAAACTTATTACAAAATAAACATGAAAGTTTCCATACAACAAAATTTTCACATCTGATCCGTCTTTATGAGGCCAGCGCAGTCTTCATCGCACCATTCCTTGAAGATGGACAGCTGCTTTTGCAGTTTCCAGTTGTCCTCCTCTAGGCATCTTTATTTTTAATGGAGATTCTTCAGGTCACGCACCAATTTTTCCTTCGCTCCTCGCAGCTGTCGAACCTCATCTTCCAGCTGGTCGTTCCGTTCGCCCTGGACACAGGCCTTCCTCTCCAGCGACTCCAGGCGACGATTTCCTTCCTCTAGAAGGCAATGCCAGCTCGTTCCTCTTGAGTTTCACCGCCTCAACTTCACACTGGAGTCCATTCTTTTCCTTCCAGAGGTCTCCCATTTCCCTGTGCAGGCACTGGAACCTCAACTCGAGGTCTTTCCTCTCGGATTCCCGATTTTCGGTCGCGTCTTTTTGTTCCTGGATGAGCCTCGCCATCCGCGCCGCTTATGCCATCTTTAGTTGCAGGTCTTTCTCCTTCTGTCGTAGGAGTTTCTCGAGTCTCTCTTGAG